>NC_079493.1:110608861-110940867 GCF_030052815.1 Hevea brasiliensis
TTCCTTTGTTTAATGGAATTCCCGTTTCGCTCACAAGCCCTTCAGGAACCTGATTTCCGTATACATTTCCATCATGAACATCTCAATTATTGACCACTTCTACATATGTTCTGTTTTCTAATTTTACAGACATGATAAAAATTGCAAACCTGTGAACGCCATTGAAGAATGTAAGAGGAATGAACAAAATGTAGAAAATTGTTAGGAAATAATCTTCCATAGAAATTCCCAGGCATTCCTGCTATGAAACATGGCCCAAATTCGCTTCCCTTGTCCTCCTCTAGCATCTTATAGAAGTTTGGTAATGACCTGAATATCGTGTTGAAATCATTTCCTGAAATTCATTCAAGAACACCTAGAACATAGGTGTCTTGCAGTTTAGCTTCCTAGATGTTGTGTCGACGATGTGCTTAATCTCCCAGACCAATGAAAGTGTGTTGGGTCCTGATGAACATCCAAAATCTGCCATTCTGAAACACTCAGGGAAGCTGCTGAAATGATATAATAGATTCTTTATACTCTCTTCTATTACAGGTTTTGCCTTGAACATCACCTCTTTCTGCAAAAATGAGAAGATTATCAATTTATATACATACCAAGAGGAAAAGATTCGAATTAAAAGAAGGGCTTCAAGAAAAAATAAGAGTTTGTGGGAGATGCAACTTGAATTAAGGAGTTGTTGGCATAACTAGTTTCTCCCTCTCCTCCATTCATTCGAAGAACTTCTTCTACCTCCATGGTTTAGTCTTGTGCAGCTTCCTCAATCCTCAGTACTTGCAGATCTCACACGCCTCCTCTCCTGAAAAATATGGTAGACTAATAATCTTTCCATATCCTCGTAAGTTTACCTAAGAATGTGTGTGCGCGTGTGCAAAAATTGAAGATTGGAAGAAATTGATACCTATGGATAGTCGATCACACATTTTTCGTAAAAGAATAGTAAATAAGAGTTGCATTAGGGTGATCTGAATACCTATGGATAGTCGGTTCAATAGCACAGCAACCCACGCAATTTTTGCAGCAGTGCCATTGGTGACCATAGTCCGGAAGAAAGTCCATCAAGCAAACTTTCAAGGATGAATATAATTCCAAGCAACAGCAGGGACCTCCAGAGCATCAAAAAAACTCAAAACCCTTTCGGTGACTCGCGATCAGAGTTGGATGGTGGAGCTATATATATATATATATGCACACCCACACAACAATGTGCAACCTCACTTGATGGGAGGTAACTTTCAATTACTAAAATCTTATTTCAATTATAAAAATAATAATTATTTAAAATTTACTATATTTTTAATATATTTTTTAAAGAACTTATCATATTATATATCTCTAAAATTAATTATTTTTTAATTAATTTTTTATTAAATTAAAAAAAGATGAATTATTTTATAAAAATCATATATATGTGAACAATTATTTATAAAATTGATAGATGAATTAAAAATTTTATCATTAACACAATGTTATAATAAAATAATTAATAATTTGTGCAATGCGCAGATAAAATGATAAATTATAAAATAATCGAAACAATTTTGCATTTTGATAATCTAATGCAAAGGGTTTTCAAACTTAAAACAATTGGTTAGATTTCTAAAAGTCAATCCAATTTTAATAAACCTAATTTTAAACTCTATCAGCTGCCGGTGAAAATCCAACTAGACCATATTTTCATGATAGCCGATTAGTAGTAGGAGTCAGGGGTGAGTAGAATTTAGTTAAAAAAAATTGATTGAATCAATTTAATTTAAAATTTTAGTTAATTTTCTCTATTAGTTCAGTATTTTGAGAAAAAAAAAGTAGAATTAAATCAAATCAAATAATTTTTTTTAATTAATTGTTTTTTAAAAAAAGTTTAATTAATTGTTATTAAATCTCAAATTAGAGTTAGAAATAGAAGTTATAACTGAAATTATATCTGAAATTTGTTGAAAATAAGTTAAAAAAAAAGCTCAAGATGAATTCCAAACTGACAAACCAAATTAAATTGAACTAAACTAATTAAATTTGATTCGATTTGATTCAGTTTGATTTCCTATAAATTTTAATTTATTTGATTTTCAGTTTTTCAAAATGACTTAATGCAAACCAATCGATACCCACTTCTAATAGGAATTCTACCTACAATTGCCGTGATTCACTACTAAGTCCATGTCTCCATTATCTCCACAAATGAAGGAAAACAGCTTGGAAAGCCTGTATATAAAAAAATACTTTTTTTTTTTCTTTTTTTTTATCAATTATATAGGTTCATTTCATTAAAAAAGCCTGCCTAGTATATATAGAAGGATCCAAGTCACGTAAAATTAGGGTCATACCCCAAATTTCAACTTGCTGAACTCAACCCACATACAAAGATTAAAATCCAGGCTAGCTAAACCAAGGCCTAGAAAAAAGGGCCCTAATAGGCTACCCTAAGCTAGAAATCAACAAAAGACTCCAGGCCGAACACTAACCATATTTTTGGACTTGACTCGTACAAGGAGACAACCAATTGCTAGCGGAAGGGAGACCACAGAACTTAACAACTAAGCTTTAAAGAGCCATTCCAGTGAGCAACAACAACCGATGAAGCACATGGGTTTCTTTACCCAACGGCCTAAGCTTACAAATAGAAGTACCCCAACCAATAGCCACTAGGAAGAAAGCAACCTTAAAGAGCCCTTAGACAACAAGCAAAACACACAACACCTTGGTGAAGAGTAGGAGCAAAAAAAAGAGAAACAAATGATGCGAGGTAGAGCTCTTTAGCTCTTCTGGCCATTGAGGGACTTGGTACCTAGAGAGTGGCATCGGTAATGTCCCCCAGGAGTTACCACACTGCTAAAATGTAGATCCGTCTATCCTGAAGCTTTAAGGTAGCAGAGTGTCAAAAAACGTCACCAAGAAACTCTAGCCCTGCATGCAACTACATAGATTCATACAAATATAAAGGAACCCTCTCACTAAACCACTAAATCTATTAACAAAATGCTAAAACCAACAAATCATAAACACCCTACATCATTATTTATCAATAATCCCCATCTGAAGGTAGGGAGGGAGAGACCCACTCTCCAGACAAGAGGTGAGGAAGGTTGCCCCTTACCCGGAACAGAAGATGGCCACGAGGTGGCAGGAATAACTAACAATTTTTGTAGAAGAAAAAAATAAAAGAGAACAGGCAAACGGGAGAATGAGAGGTAGAGTGACTCTTTCTTTTTAGGCATAAAGTCGATTTTAGTCCTTAAAGTTATACCAAATAATTATACATATTCTTATTCTTAAAGTACTTTCATGTCCGATTAAACTCTTTAACTTTTAAAAAAGATCAAATAAGTTTTTCAAAATTTTAAAATAGATCAAATGAGCTCTTCAAACAAGTCATTGGGAACAAGTAAACCCTTGAGAATAAATAAGCCTTTTAACTTTCAAAAATAGATCAAAAAATTCTGAGTTATAATTTGCCTCTAATATAAATTTAACCAAGACTATGTACAAAAATTTTGTAATGCACATGATCCTCAACAGGAATCCTGTGTATCTAATTTGTAACATCTTGTGGATATCTGCTACATCCTGTAGCAAATTGGGAAGATGTTCTTTACTGAATGGTTCCAGAGGTTTCCCTATAGAACAATGATGATGATGATGATGAGTCATAGAGAAACTTCTTAAACATTCGGTAAAGAATAATTTATCAATCTACACTAAGATGTAGTAAATACTTATCAAGATGTTACAAATTAGCTATGTGGGATTACTGATGACGACCCTGTAAACTAAAAGATCTCATGCATAACTTTGACTGGATTTATATTATAAATAAATTATAATTTAATATTTTTTTAATTTATTTGTAAAAATTAAAGGGCTAATTTATTCCAAAAATGGTAAAAGGGCATACTTAATTTAGTTTTAAAATTAATGGCAATTGTTGATCTCCATGTGATGGAGCACATCCTCTTCAAAGTTACGAAATAAATCATCCTCGATACCTTCTCCAAAATGGGTTTACCTACAGCCCTTATGTCAGTGGCAATTATAGCTGCTCTTGCTTTCTTGTCAGGATCAGGATTAGCTTTCTTAGTATCAGTATCCCAATCCATTTTGAAAACTTCTAGTCTGTGTAGGCTGGAGGATCCTTCTACCTCTATCACATTATCCAATTTCTCCTTTTCAATTAGGCCCTGTGATTCATGCATGTGTCAGAAAAGTAAAATCAATTATTAACAACCAAGTAATTGTCTTATTTGTATTTTTATAATATCGGACATATGTTGTAGTGATCATAAAGCTTATGGTTCAAATATCGGTGATTGTATCATGGGTGTTGAGTGCAGTAGTAAAATTTATTATGTTTTCAAGTAGAGAATTTTTGTTTGATCCTTGAAGAAGATGTTATCGGGAGGACAATCACCAATCTCAAAGAGATTAAATTTTATATATTACGAAACAGACATGAAAAATACCTTGTGAATAAAAAAAAAATGGTGACTATATTGACATTTATGAACTAGATTGTGTATTCCATTTAATATTTCAATGAAAGTAAAGAATTTATTATATATATATAATTTTTATCTAGATTGAATTTACTATAATGTGGTACACGTGTAAAATAGATAAGATTCATAATTGAACAGGTCTACAGGTCTAGTAAAATTTCCCTATATAATCGAATTATTGACAAAAAAAACAAAAGAAAAATATTGGTTGGGTTCATTAAACGTTTCGTAAAAAAAAAATGTGGGACCGATGATATACGTCTACTACTAACCAACGAGAAAAGGGAAAGAAAATGCACCAAGTTTGAAACCTCTGAGGGCCATGTCAAGAAGTTTTAATCCAAAAAATTCCCATATGGTGAGAGGATCGTCACTCTCAATGCTGCCCATTGTCATCAGGACAATGCATCTGACCCCCGGGGATAAACTCTTCCGATCGAGACTTGAGAAACAGTGCGAAGTCTCTTTGGAATTGATCCAAGTATGATTTATAGACAGTAGAAAGAGCTTGTTTTTGCTTTGCATATGTTGCCCTCGTTCAACAATTTTGGCGCCTGCAGTGATAATCTCCTCACAAGTCACAATGATAACCAATATCCTCAGCACATATGTGTAATTTAAAATAATAATAATGATAACCTCGGAGATCCACATGATAGCATAGGAGGAGTGAATAAAGTGGAAAGAGTTATCAGAAAAGAGCCTGGGATAGAAAGAACCAGGTATTCCTGCCGCAAAACAGGCACCAAAATTGTTTCCTTTCTCATTCTTCAACTAGCTATAAAAGCTTGGCCAAGAACTAAACAAAGTGTTAAAATCATTTCCAGGTAGATCTTTCAAGAAAGCTTGCAAAGAAGGCGGTGGATGCTTTAATTTGTGGGATGAAGCAGCTTCAATCATGATATCTATAATTTGAGATAACACTAGAAAAGTATTGGGTCCTTCAGAGCAACCCAAATCTACCGTGATAAAAAATTATGGGAACTTGGTGCAATATAGTTCCAACGGGCTTAACTGCCATCAGACCTTAGCCGCCTCCACCACTGCATTTGATCACCAATCATTGTAGCGATTACCGCTCATTATTAATACTAAAAAAAATGAAATATTAAAATAAAAATTATCATTACATTACTTAGCATATTTATTTTACGATCCAATATAAAAATATAATAACAGTTACATTGCATTACATCATTTATTTCGCTACATAATTGATTACATCACATTGCATTACGTTAAGTCAAACTTAATTAGACTTAAATGTTTATGTCAGTGGCAATTATAGCTGGTGCTTTCTTGTCAAGCCCAGGATTAGCTTTCTTCATATAAGTATCCCAATCCATTTTGAAAGCTTGTAGCTTCTGCAGGCTGAAGGATCCTTCTACCTCTATCACATCCTTTATCTCTTCTGCAGTTGCAGCATGGTATGGCATATTAAAAGAGTCCAATTTCTCCTTTTCAATTAGGCCCTGTGAATCATGTGTATGATAAGGTTTATCCAATAGTTACAACTGATATCTTGTTGTAACAGATCATATTTGTTGTTATCTCTATCTCTAATAACTTAGGATAACCTTAAGTGTATATCTTGCACCTCTTCCGTATATCCAGTAGCTGCTATATATATATATATATATATATATATATATATATATATATATATATATATATATATATATATATATGTAGTTATAACCTCTAAAGTAATTAATAAGAGTAAGAATTCTACATGGTATCAGAGCCTTGAGCTTTACAGCATTTTGGCACCGTGTTTACTGAACAACAACTCCTTTCTCAGCCGTCTTCCTCCCTTTTTGCCTCTAATTCTATTATTGTCTCTTATCCCAATGCCTCACCTTTTCTGCATATTAAACTTAATGCCACAAATTATCAACTGTGGCATATCTCTCCTACAATCACTCCTCCAAACCCCAAACTTGTTGATGGTTCTGACAATCCCGATTATGCTAACTGGTTTCAATATGACCAGTTCGTCCTTAGCTGGCTATTCTCTTCCATTACTGAGAATATACTTCCACAGATTATTGGCCTAACTACAGCTAAAGAAGCTTGACAAAGGTTACATAGTATTTTTGGTATTGGTTCTTGCACCCAAATGCAACAGTTGCGCAAGCAACTTAAACATTTACACAAAGGCGAGGATTCTATTGAGGTGTACATGAGACGTGCCAAGTCTATCTCTGACCAACTCGCTGCCTTATAATGTCCTATATCTGAAAAGCCCTCGTCAGTGATGTTATGGAAGGCCTTGGTTCTGAGTTTTGTCCTTTCACCAGGGCAATTGAGGCTCGCAATTCAGCAATTTCCTTTGATGATTTGTTTGCTTTATTGCCTAGCGAAGAGAGCCAATTAAAGATGGAGAAACTCTCTCTTGATTCTTCTGTATTACCCAAGGCTCAAGTTGCTGCTGCCCCCTCTCGTGGGCAAGGTTTCTCCAAGGGTCGAGGACGTAGACATGGACGAACTCATCCAGTCTCTCCCACCACAACTTTTCCCAGTTCCACTACCATTTGCTACAACTACAACGGTTATGGCCATCTGGCCCGTCAATGTCCCACACCTAAATCTACAATGTCTTTTGCTATACCACCATTCAACCCTCAGTCTCATTTTGTCTCCAACACGTCTCATCCTACTCAAGCTTGGACTGTTGACTCAGGTGCAAACTTTCATGTCACAGCTGAAGAAGGGAACATCGTTCACCCTCATTCTTATACTGGTCCAGATACCATAACTATTGGCAATGGTAGCTCTTTACCCATCTCTCACTTTGGTTCTTCTGTTACTCATCTTAATGATCGTAAATTTTTTCTCAAAAATATCTTGCACTCACCACATATTGCTTGTAATTTACTTTCAGTTTCTGCTTTTACTGCTCATAATAATTGTTCTCTTGAATTTTATCCTGACAAATTTCTTGTGAAGGATATCTCCACCAAACAGGTTCTTTACCAAGGCCGGAGTGAAAATGGTCTCCACGAGTTACCTCTTCAAACCAGCTCTTTGTCATCTCCGTAGGCTCATCTTGTGCAATTCAGTGTCTGGCATGATCGGTTAGCCCATGCTAATGCTCGAATTATTAATAAGATTTTATCTTCTAATAATTTACCTGTTAATAAATATGGTTCTGATTTGCCTTTTAATTCTTGTCACATTAGTAAAAGTCATAAACTTCCTTTCTTTGAGTCACACACTCGTACAACTCAGCCCTTGCAACTTATTAGTTTTGATGTCTGGGGTCCATCTCCTGAACCTTCAGTCGATGGACATCATTATTATGTGATTTTCTATGATCACTTTACTCGTTATTGCTGGATATATTTTATGAAACAGAAATCTGAAGTCTTAAATATATTCATCAAATTTCATCACATTGTTGAACGATATTTTGGTTTACCATTAAAGTCATTTCAAGCTTATTGGGGGGGAGAATTTCAATCATTAACCAGTTATTTGCGGGATAATGGAATTACCCAACGTGTGTCTTGCCCTCACACCCCTGAACAAAATGGTTGTGCTGAGCGCAAACACCATCATATTGTAGAAACAGGTCGTGCTCTTTTACTTCACTCAGCTGTCCCAAATAAATACTGGAATTATGCCTTCGAAACAACTATTTACACAATTAATAGATTACCTTATGTTCCTACTGGATCAATTACCCCATATGAACTGTTATTTAAACAACCCCCTAATTATAAGGAATTAAAAGTCTTTGGGTGTTTGTGTTACCCATGGTTAAAACCGTATGCTCCAAATAAATTTTCTCCTCGATCTAGTCCATGTATTTTCTTAGGGTACAGTAAATTGCATAAGGGCTACCTTTGTTTAGATTCTGTTTCATTTAAACTCCATATCTCATGACATGTTCTTTTTTATGAATAGGTGTTCCCTTATAAGAATATTCAAGAAGTTGCACCCACAGTCCGTGGCAGTGACACCACTACTTCACCGTACCCACTACCTTTGCTACCAAACACTGTCATGCATCACTCCATCAATTCATCATGCCCATCTTCTTTGCCAAACACTACAGTTGGAATATTAGGCCCACCTCCCAAAATAAATCCAATACAACCACATGTCTCGTCTACATTATCACCACCTCAGTCCTCATTAAATTCACCACTGACCGAACCTTCTCCTCCACCTCCAGCCACGTCATCTATCCTAACCAGCAATGTCTCACTGTCTCCATCATGTCTTTTATCCCACTACACCTCATCCCCACCTACTTCCATACCTGGTCTACCTCTCATTGTTGATCTCTCCTCATATCCCGAATCTGAGTCTGCTATTCCACCTGACCCTCCCTTACCTCAATCCACAAATACTCACCCTATGGTTGCACGTAGCAAAATGGGACATCTAAAACCCAAAGCGTTTTCCGCTACAACTCCTCTACTATCTGTACCCACATGCTACTCCAAAGCAGTACTAGATGAAAACTGGCGAAGAGCAATGTCTGATGAAATAAATGCACTGGTTCAAACCAATACCTGGACATTGGTAACCAAAATAGAAGCACAGAATGTTGTGGGCTGTAAGTGGGTGTATCGCATTAAATAAAAATCGGATGGATCCATTGATCGATTTAAAGCACAGTTAGTTGCCAAGGGATACCATCAGCGCCCGAGGGTGGACTTCACTGACACCTTTTCTCTAGTTCTCAAACACACAACCCTTCGAACTGTGCTATCAATTGTAGTATCGCATGGCTGGACTCTTCGACAACTAGATGTGTCAAATGCTTTTTTACACGGTGATCTTCATGAACCTGTTTACATGAGTCAACTGCAAGGGTTTGTGGATGTTGACAAAGCCGATTATGTGTGTAAGCTAAATCGCATTTTATATGGTCTTCGCCAAGCGCCTCATCAATGGCATGCAAAACTTAAAGAAGCACTAGTTGCCCTACATATTAAGTCATCCACAGCTGATACTACTCTATTCCATTACACTTAAGGTGCTACACGATTATTGTGTCTTTTTATGTTGATGACCTCATCATCATAGGGAATAATGAAAAAGCTATTTCAGACATGATTAGTGCTCTTCAACAGCACTTTATGTTAAAATATATGGGCCAGTTAGACTATTTTCTTGGGATAGAAGTTCATCATTTAATAGCGGGTCTTTTACTCACTCAGAGTAAATATATTGATGATCTCTTGGTGAAAGAAAATATGGTGAATTGCAATGGTATCGCTACTCCAGCATGTCCCAAAACCAAGTTACACTTACAATATTCCAGTCCGGCAACTGATCCTCATTTATATCGCACCATAGTCGGTAGACTTCAGTATTTATCCTTGACCAGACCTAATGTCTCTTATGCCATCCATTGTGTCTCTCAATTTCTCCATAAGCCAACTGAAAATCACTGGTCAGCTTGCAAACGCATTATGCGTTATTTAAAGAATACTCAACACTATGGTCTGTTCCTTCGCAAATCTTCCACTCCTCACCTTAGTGCTTATGCTGATGCAGACTGGACCTCAAATCTAGAAGATCACAAGTCTGTTTCAGGCTATGCAATATACCTAGGCACCAACCTTGTATCTTGGTCAACTCAAAAACAGCCCACAGTTGCCCGCTCATCTACTGAAGCAAAATAAAGATCAGTTGGAGCAGCTACAACGAAACTTGTTTGGCTTCAATCTCTTTTACAAGACATTGGTTTTTCTTCCTCTTGTTGCTCCACATTATGGTGTGACAATGTCGGAGCAACGTATTTAGCCAGCAACCCCGTATTTCATTCTAGGACCAAACACATTGAAGTTGAGTTCCACTTTGTTTGTGATCTTGTATCTAAAAAGCAGCTCCAGATACGCTACATTGCATCTAAGGATCAACTGGCTGATCTTTTGATTAAAGCGGTTTCAAGGTCAAGACATACTGCCCTTTGTCAGCTTTTGTCAATCCGACCTCTTCCCAATTCGGATTGAGGGGGTGTGATAAGGTTTATCCAATAGTTACAACTGATATCTTGTTGTAACAGATCATATTTGTTGTTATCTCTATCTCTATCTCTGATAACTTAGGATAACCTTAAGTGTATATCTTGCACCTCCTCTGTATATCCAGTAGCTGCTATATATATATATGTATAGTTGTAACCTCTAAAGTAATTAATAAGAGTAAGAATTCTATAGTGTATATTAGAAAAGTAAAATTAAGTACGCTCTGGCAACCAATTATTAATGGTCTTATTAGTATTTTTATAATATCTGAATATATATTTAATTGTTTGATTGGTCAATAATATAAGCTTTCACTGTTCTAGAAGTATTATTTAAGTACTTGTAGTTGTAAGATGTTTATCACGTTTTATCTTGTGGGATAGCATATTCTTTAGTGATAAAGCTTATAGATTCAATTATCAGTGACTGGGTTAACATTTACGAACTAGATTGTGTATTTCATTTAATATTTCGATGTAAGTAAAATATCATTTCTAATCCAATTGTTTGGTTAACATGTTTGTGTTTTAAAATTACCATAAACTAGTATTAGGGTTTTTTTTTTTATTTTTTTATTTTTTATTTTTTTATTGATATACGTCTACCAGCAATGATAGATGTAGGCCACAAAATGACATGTTAACTGACTCCCTTTTTTTTGATATATTCTTTATATATATATATGTACATATTTATAAATATTGACCCTTATAAATTCAATTATTGAACTTTATTTTTAAGAAAATTTAAAATTAGCTAAGACAAAAAAAAAAACATATTATGTATTCAAAAGTTTATTTACTTTAAAATTCTACTATAATTTTTTTAATAATCAACTTTATGAAGAAAAAAATGATAGAATTGCACGTATGATGTAAGTTGATAAATAACTTGTAGTTACTTATTTAATGAAATATGTATTTATAGTAATATTAACAATGTAATTTTTTATATATAATTGTTAATTCTAATTATAAGATATTAATATTATATTTTTAATTTTTAATAAAATCTTATTATCTATTTTTAATATGTTGATTTCAGGAAAAAAATTTTCTACTTATTAAAAATTAAAAAAAGAAAAGGAAAAAATAAAGAGTGTAAGTTTGATACCTCTAAGGCCATGTCATGAAGTTTTAATTCAACAAATTCCCATATGGTGAGAGGATCATCGCTCTCAATGCTGCCCATAGTCGTCAGGACAATGCATCCGACCCCCGGGGATTAACTCTTCCGATCGAGACTTCAGAAACAGTGTGAAGTCTCTTTGGAATTGATCCAAGTATGATTTATAGACAGCAGGAGAGCCTGTTTTTGCTATGCATATGTTGCCCTCGTTCAAAAATTTTGGTGCCAGCAGTGATAATCTCCTCACAAGTCACAATGATAACCAATATCCTCAGCACATATGTGTGATTTAAAATAATAATAACCTCGGAGATCCACATGATAGCATAGGGGGAGTGAACAAAGTGCAAAGAGTTATCATGAAAGAGCCTGGGATAGAAAGAACCAGGTACTCCTGCCACAAAACAGCCACCAAAATTGTTTCCTTTCTCATTCTTCAACTAGCTATAAAAGCTTGGCCAAGAACTAATCAAAGTGTTAAAAATCATTTCCAGGTAGATCGTTCAAGAAAGCTTGCAAAGAAGGCGGTGGATGCTTTAATTTGTGGGATGAAGTAGCTTCAATCATGACATCTATAATTCGAGATAACACTAGAAAAGTATTGGGTCCTGCTAGGGGTGAATACTATTCGGTTTAAACTAAATAAATCGAACTGAACCATTTTAATTCGGTAATTTGGTTCTATTTTAAGATAATTCAGTTCTGTTCGGTTCAGTTTTGCATTTTAAGAATTTCGATTATTTGGGTTCGATTCAGTTTTAGAGAGAAAAAATTCGATTGAACCGAACCGAACTAAATTACTTTATTGATTTTTAAATGGATTTATTTTTATAGGAAATTTATAAATTATAATTAATATATATATATATATATATATATATATATATATATATAAAATTAATATAAAGAAGAAGAAGAAAGAACAATAAATAATAAGGAGATGCAGTAAAATGAAAATGAGAATGCAATAAATGCAATAAATCAACAAGTTATAATAGCATAAAATTATGGGCGGTAGAACCAGCCACAGATATAGATATAAAGAATAAACAACAAGTCATAAAAGCATAAAAATATGGGCGGTAGAACCAGCCACGGGTATAGATTCAAAAACCAAATAAAGATTGTAAGAAGAAAACAAGTAAAGATTGTAAGAAGATAGTTTTATTGAAGCTCTGATAACGGATACTCACAAGGAGATAGGATAAGGAAGGGGAGAGCTACTTCTAAGGAAGACTTGTAAAGAAAAACTTGTAAAATGAAGTAGAGAGCCTCCTCCTTTTATAGATGAAGGAAAGAGGTTTACAATGATTATAAGTTACTATTACACATGTGAAAGGTAAAAATATATATAAGTGGAGTGGAAAATGTCAAAAAGTTATTGCAAAATGTCAAAAGTTGTTACAAGTGGAGTTCCTGCAGCCATGTGATGACCAGAGTTGTCTTGATGATAGCAGGAAAAGTTGACCTTGAACTGTAGGCATATGAAGAGTTACTGGAGCTTTAAGGCAGACAATATTCCAAAGCAGTCATCCTCGTTATCATTACCGAGACTGATGACATCAGAAGATGAGCTAGCTTCGCTTGGAGTTTTTGAAGTGGATGACCTGTTACTTAGCAATTGTTGCATGATAGTAAAATATTCTTCTTCAGACTTGGCTTGGGCCAAGAGGGATTGAGCATTTGATTTTTGGGCCAAAAAAGTCGTAGGGTTTTGGGCAGAAGTTGAAGGGAGTTGTCTTTGCTCCTTAGGCTGTTTGAGTAGCCATTGTTCCACAGCTTCTAAGGAGGCCTTTTGATGTTTTTGAAATTTGGACCACCATCTAATTTTGAACTTGCGAATTAGAACTGGCCCTTGGAGAAGTTGATCAGTTTTGTAACCATAGTCCCATGAAAGAACCCATGGCACAAAGAACTTTGAAGCAAATAGAATGAGGGGGTGAAATATGTCTTCTTCAGTTGTAGGCTTATAGCGAGCCTTGAAAGTTGTATACCTTTGATTGATTTCGGAGGGCACTATTTCAGGGATGGCTCCCATCCAGTTCCACCATTGGGTGAACCATCTGGGAAAGTGAAATTTGGAGACGGTCTGGAAGAAAAATAGCCAAGTGTGACAGTTGCTGGGGTTTTGGATTAGAAAAGCATTTATCCAAGCTTGGTGGTAATCCCAATATATGAAAGTTGTAGTAGAAGGGATGCTTTGACCAAATCTAGCTTGAAATTTCTTTGGGGTAGATAAGTCTTGTCCCCAATTGGCAGGGTGGATAACTTTGAGTATAGTGTAGGTGGAATAGTTTGGGACAGGGGAGTTTTCTGGGAAGTGTTTAATTTTGACCGACCCAGTTTCAATCAAGATACTTTGGTAGTAGGCTGGATCTTTAGACTTACCCCACGGCTTGAAGTGCCAAGAACCAAATAACTTAGCTGCACATAAACGAGGGTTAGAATCATAAAATCCATCCTCAACAGTTAAAATACTTTGATAAGAATTTTAAAATCTAGTTGAATGCTGAACCAGAGTTTTGAGAAAAGTTTTGTGAAACCACTGGTTCATTTGATTTTAAAGTCAAATCCATTGAAGGAACAAGTTTAGGAGTTGAAACAGTTTGAGAAAGTGATTTTTGAGAGAGAGTTTTTGGTTTTTAACAATAATTTCTCTCTCAGCTTCTTGAGAGCAAGCTTGAGTTAAAAGTTTTTTGGGTTGTCCTTCTGGGAGCGAATCTCTGAGGGACTGGCAAAGTTGTGGATGATTAATGAGGCCTGCAAGCCAAACTGGCAAGTCACTTGGAGAAAGTTGTTCTGGAGGAGTTTGGGAAGTTGAAGGTTGGTCAAGTTGATCTATTTCTTTCTGGAATAAAGCATTCCATGAGACAATAGGGCTTTGGGAAGTCATCTTAGGTTGGCTTAGTGTAAGTTGTTGAGAGGAAGCTTGGGGTTTAGGTGAAGTTTTCTTTGAGGTAGAAGCTGAAGCTTTTTCTTTTGTTGATTCTTCAGTCTTCTTTCTTGGGATCATTGTGAGGAGTCTGCAACAATTCACGAGTTAGGAAGTCAGGCATAGAATTCATATCTCCTCTAATATATTCGATATCAAAGTTAAAAATACTTAAAATAGCTTGCCAACGAGCAAAGATTTGTTTGGAAGCAATGTTTTGAACATCCTTTTTCAAAACCTCTTTTGCAGATTTGCAATCAATTCGAAGCAAAAATTTTTTATTAAGCAAATTACTTTGAAATTTTTGAATGCAGATGACTATGGATAAAATTCTTTTTTAATAGTGGAATAATTTTTTTGGGTTTCATCTCAATGTCCAGAAACATACTGAACTATAACTTCTTTGTTATTTTTAAGTTGCTTTAGAATTCCTCCATATCCAAGATCAGAGGCATCAGTTTCAACAATTTTAAAAGCAAATGGATCAGCAAGATGTAAGCAAGGAATTTGCTTTATTTGGGTTTTGATTTTTTGAACAAGGGAAGTGTGTTCCTGTGTCCAGAGCTTAGGATTCTTTTTGAGTCTTTCATGAAGTGGTTGAAGCAGTTTATTTAAGTTTGGAAAGAAATCTAAGACATAGTTTAAACATCCTAGAAATCTTTGAAGTTGAGTTTTCTCAATAATTTTGTCAGGAAACTGATTAGTGAAAGCAAGTGACCTTTCTATTGGTGAGATTGTACCATTGGAGATATAGTGTCCTAAGAACCTAATCCTAGTCTGGAAAAGATTAATTTTGGACTTAGAAACTACTAATCCGTTTCTTTTAGCATCAAGGATAAAAGTTCTTAGATGTTTGAAATGTTGGTCAATAGAAGATGAAAAGATTAAGACATCATCAATGTAAACTATCCAAAATGCAGAGTATGGATTAAAAATGTCATTCATAATGCGTTGAAATTCAGATGGGGCATTTTTCATACCAAATGGCATGACATTCCATTCATATTGGCCAAACGGGACGGTAAAAGCAGTTTTGTAACGATCTTTGAAAGCTATTTGTATTTGCCAAAAGCCAGATTTCATGTCAAACTTTGAAAAGATTTTTGCAGCAAAAAGTTTTTGAAGAAGATCCTTTTTGTTTGGAATCGGGTAACGAATCCATTTCAAAGCTTTGTTAAGAGGCTTATAGTTAATAACAAGTCGGGGGACTCCTCTTTCAATTTCAGAAGACTTGTTAACATAAAAAGCAGCACAACTCCAGGGGGACCTTGAAGTAGAAATTAAATTTTTAAAAAGCAAATCTTTAATCTCATTTCTACAGTCGTCTTCAAGTTCTTTATTCATTTGAATTGGGCGGGCTTTAGTAGGAATTTGAGATTCTTGAAAATCATTTTCGTAAGGGAGATCAACAACATGTTGTTTTCTTTCCCAAAAAGCATTCGGAAGATTTGAACAAACATTATTTTCTATTTGTCGTTGAAGAAGAGAAATCCTTTTCTTTAAAACAGGATGTTGAAGTTGATTTTGAATTCTTTGGATTAAAATAGTTTTTCTTAGGTTTTGGAGTTCTATTTCCTTTGACAAAATCAGACAGTTGAGTTGATTTTCAGAAACAGAGCAGGCTTTAATAATGTGCAAGTTACGAGTTTGGGGTTTTTCAATAAAAGGGAAAACAATCTTTTTTCCTTTAAGTTTAGCAGAAATATGATCATAATTAACAGCATAAGGAGTAATAAGATTTATGAATGGAGTGCCAAGTATAACAGTATGATGAATGTTATGCACAAGCAAAAATGAAGTTTTGATTTGCAAACCGTTATTCAAAACGTATGCATCAGTTTTTGAATCAATTTCGAGATAAGAGTTGTTAGCGGCCTTGAGTTTTTTAGTAGTTGCTAATCGAAATACTTTTGGAATTATTTCTTCCTTGATACAATTAAGGTCAGCACCTGTATCAAAGAGAGCAATAGTATCCAATCGGAAATCATCAGAAATTTTCAAAGTTATTTTGACCAAATATTTTTAGGAAGTGACTTATTTTAAAATTGAAAGAAAATTATCTGGAACATCTTGTAAATTGGCTAGTTGTGGTGTTTCAGTTTCAGGTTCTGGATTGTCTTCTTCTTCTTCAGAAAATTTGTTAAGAAGAAGTTGAATGGCAACAGAGTCTTCCTTCTGTTTGGTTTGGAGTTGCTTGAGTTCAGACTTGATAGTTTTGATTTCAGTCTGGAGTTCTTGAATGGTGGAAGCAGAGGTTTTTGTTTTTGAAGTTTTGGCCTTTTGTAAGATGACTGTTAGGTCATATGGGTGATTGGCTTTAGATGGCACAGAAGTAGAAGGGGTTTGAGAAAATGATGCCTCAAAAGAATGTTGAAGCTTGGTGAGATATTCTTTCTGAAGTTGAGGGTCTTGGATGTGTTGAATAACATCAAGCATAAATCTTTGATCTCTGGTGAGCATATTCAGTTGCTTTTTAGATTTATCAGAAGTAAAAGAGTCAGATAGGACTTCATCAAGCTGGAGGGCCTGATTATCATCTGAAGAAATTGAAACAGTTTCTTCAGAATTAGAAGACTCAAGCAAAAGGGCTTCAAGTTTATACAAAGTTTCTTCTTCAAGTTGAAGCTCATGGATTCTCCTGTTGAGCTTGCAATATTTTGCAATGTGACCTTTCTTGCCACATCTATAGCAAGTAACATCTTTTTTGGGAGTAGAATTGGGATCATAGGGTCTTTGAGAAGGTTTTTGGTACTTTCTATTGTAAGACTTTCCTTTGGGAGGTCTGTCTTGGTAGTAGGTGGTTTTCTATTTGGAAAAGTGTTTTTTGTGCTTGCGATGTCTTCTAGTTTGACAGTCTGTGCATGGTTTGAAAGTTGAAGAGGAAGATAGTTTTTGGTAGGAAATATCAAATTGTTGGCAGAAGGTTCCAAGTTCTTTTTTGGTTTTGTGGAGCTCCCATTTGAGTTGTTTCTGTAGCTTAAGATCTTGGCAAATCTTCAAGCCTTCTTTCTAGGTGAAACTGATGAGTTCTCCATAAGTGAGCTGATCATAAGGAATTTTTTTTTTGTTCTGTTCCTTGATCTTATTTCGAACCTTTTCTCCAAGGAGAGGGGGGAGGCCAGCAAGGAATTTCTCCTTCCAAAATGGTAGATTAGAGTCTTCTCGAAGCATAACTCTGGTAAGGAATGTAGCCTTATACCATTTGAAGTCACTAAGCTTTTTGCACCGAAGATTTGAAAGAAGCTCGGCATTCTTGTCTTTGAGATGCGAAGGATCTCCGACAAAGTGAAGTGTTAAGGCTAAGATAAGGGTGGCAACAACATTTTGAATTGGTCTGCCATTTTCATCAAGTATCGGATTTTGATCTTCATCGAGTTCAACAGACTTTAGAATCTCAAGTTTCTGTTGGGGAGTGAGATAGTAATCCCACCATCCTTTTAGTTGACCTGAGAGTCCAGCTATGAGAAGTTCTGCAATAGCTTGATCAGTGGTGCCTGTCTGGGTTCAATAGGCATTTGCGGCCATCGTCATTTGTTGGAAAATGTTGAGAACATTGTATTCTGACATTCCATCTATGTTCCATTCATAGACAGAAGAAGCATTGTAGCGGCTTTGGGAGAGGGCACTCGGCTTATCTTCCAGATTGATATCTAGAGCAGTGGCTCGTGGATAGTAAAGCTGTTGAGGATTCTGCCAATGAACTTTATATATTCTTGGAAGAGCTTCTTCTTGGAAGGCATTTTCTTTGTCAGACGGTTGTTCCATTACATTGACAGAGGCTTCAGGAGTGTCTGGAATGATGACATTGGACTTTGAAGAAGTTGATGGAAGTTGGTTTAGGCGATCCTGAATAGCTTGTAGAAATTCTTCATTGTTCTTTTGTTGGAGGCTAGCCAGAGAGCTTTTTGAAACTTCAAAAGGCTTAAAGGCTGGAGCTTTCATCTTTGTTTCTGTGGAGGCGATGATGGTGGTTGGGTGCTGAACCTGCTTTTGGAGATCATTTAACTGTTTTTCAATAGTATGAAGATGACTATTGGTCCAGTTGCTCTGCTAGATGATATTTTCAAGATCTCTCTCAGTGTTCTTCTCACTCTTAAGTTTGAAAGGAGAAGCTGTAAGGGTGGTTTTGAGGTGTTTGATTTAAAGTTCTCGGAGAGGTGGATGGACAGATTGAATCCATTCTCCTTTTGAAGTTTGCCAGGAAGTTGTTTCAGAAAGTGGGTTTAAGGTTTTAGAAGCAAAAGGATATTCCAGATGATTTTCAGAAGCATATTTTTCAAACCAATCAAAGAAGAAAGTATGCATTTGATGCTCATGAAGGAATGCATAAAATTTCTCTTGGATTTCCTGCCTATGATTCATGAAGTTTTGGAAAAACCAAAGTTTTTTCTCATGATTATGGGGGGCATAAAAATCTTTTTGAAGATAAGCTTTGTTAATCTGAAAATCCTTTTGAAGAACATTCAGTTCAGATTCTATATTCTCAGTCACAGAGGAGAAGGTTGGAGATGTTGGTCTGGGTTTTTCTTCAGGAGTAGAATAGACAGGTCGTGGTATGGTAGTTGAAAAGTCAGCAGTTTGCATTGAAGTTGTTCTTGGTATGTCTGAAATTGAGTGTCTAGGTAGATCTGGGATTCGAGTAAAGTGTTTTGCAGTTGTTGGATAATTAACTACAGAGGGCGTTTTGGTTAGGGGTAGATCTATGACAGTAGGTAGTTGTGAGATTCTTCCTAGGTCTATAGTTCTAGAGGAAGAGGTAGCATCAAAAGATCTTCTGGAAGTTGGGGGTTTTCTAGCAAAAGAGAGTTTTACTTTTCCGTTAGGGAACTGGGCAATTTCTTTAAGTTGAGTATTTGAACTAGGTGGAGGCAGTGGTTGTGGTCTTGTGGCTCCTTCTAGAATCCAGTCTTCAGGTAGTGAGACTTCATTCCTTTTAATGGCCTTAGGAACAACAGCATTGGCTCTGGTAAGATCAGTTTGAAGGAGGAGGGTTTCTCCCTTCTGACTATGAGTAAGAAATTTAGAAGCAAAAGCAGTCATCATGGCTTTGTAATGAACTTTAAAAATCAAAGCAACAGGAATAGATTCAGGAAGCATTTTATAATTATGAGTTTTAATTTGCAAAATAAGACTATCAAGCAAATTTCTATCATTTAAAGAAACAGTTAAGTTTGGATAACACTCAAAAGAAATTGGACCAGTGCAAAGACTAGACTCAACAGAACTAAGCAAAGAATCTTGGAAGTCATAGAAGCGAGCATCTCTTAAACAGCTAAGATGGAAGCGTTCAGACCTTCTTTCGTTAAGGGCTTAATTCCTACCTGAACTAACCCTATATGGACATAATTGTAACCTTTGGCTTTGTGTTTATTTAAGGAAGCAGAAGTTAAAAGCTTAATGATTTCAAAAGGCTTTGTGATTGGAATATCTCTTTCCTCAGTTTTAATGGTATAATCAGTTTTGGTAAGGAAGTTAAACTTGCTTTGTTTATAGATCTGATCTTTCTGGACTTTAAGAAGTTCCCAATTATCTATTGCTTTTTCAAAGTCTTCAATAATTAATTCTTCACTGTTGAATATCTTTTCTCCAGTCCCAGAGGTAGAAGAACTGGAAATAGATTGATTTCTGCAAAATATATCCATGAGTTGAATGCACTTAATTAATACATTCCCTACAGTAGGATATCTGGATTTATAGCTAAACCACTAGGACTTATGATCAGCAACCTTAAAAGGACTCAGGAATGCACTAATCAAACACCCTAAACTCACAAAAATATTAGACAATAATCACTCTATCCCCCAGGCTCTGATACCAATGACTCGCAGGATCGATGGGATATCCAACAGAGATAAAATTAATATAAAGAAGAAGAAGAAAGAACAATAAATAATAAGGAGGTGCAGTAAAATGAAAATGAGAATGCAATAAATGCAATAAATCAACAAGTTATAATAGCATAAAATTATGGGCGGTAGAACCAGCCACAGATATAGATATAAAGAATAAAACAACAAGTCATAAAAGCATAAAAATATGGGCGGTAGAACCAGCCACGGGTATAGATTCGAAAAACAAATAAAGATTATAAGAAGAAAACAAGTAAAGATTGTAAAAAGATAGTTTTATTGAAGCTCTGATAACGGACACTCACAAGGAGATAGGGTAAGGAAGGGGAGAGCTACTTCTAAGGAAGACTTGTAAAGAAAAACTTATTTTAAAATTGAAAGAAAATTATTTGGAACATCTTGTAAATTGGCTAGTTGTGGTGTTTCAGTTTCAGGTTCTGGATTGTCTTCTTCTTCTTCAAAAAATTTGTTAAGAAGAAGTTGAATGGCAACAGAGTCTTCCTTCTGTTTGGTTTGGAGTTGCTTGAGTTCAGACTTGATAGTTTTGATTTTAGTCTAGAGTTCTTGAATGGTGGAAGCAGAGGTTTTTGTTTTTAAAGTTTTGGCCTTTTGTAAGATAACTGTGAGGTCATATGGGTGATTGGCTTTAGATGGCACAGAAGTAGAAGGGGTTTGAGAAGATGATGCCTCAAAAGAATGTTGAAGCTTGGTGAGATATTCTTTCTGAAGTTGAGGGTCTTAGATGTGTTGAATAACATCAAGCATAAATCTTTGATCTCTGGTGAGCATATTCAGTTGCTTTTCAGATTTATTAGAAGTAGAAGAGTCGGAGAGGACTTCATCAAGCTGGAGGGCCTGATTATCTTCTGAAGAAATTGAAACAGTTTCTTCAGAATCAGAAGACTCAAGCAAAAGGGCTTCAAGTTTATACAAAGTTTCTTCTTCAAGTTGAAGCTCATGGATTCTCCTGTTGAGCTTGCAATATTTTGCAATGTGACCTTTCTTGCCACATCTATAGCAAGTAACATCTTTTTTGGGAGTAGAATTGGGATCATAGGGTATTTGAGAAGGTTTTTGGTACTTTCTATTGTAAGACTTTTCTTTGGGAGGTCTGTCTTGGTAGTAGGTGGTTTTCTGTTTGGAAAAGTGTTTTTTGTGCTTGCGATGTCTTCTGGTTTGACAGTCTGTGTATGGTTTGAAAGTTGAAGAGGAAGATGGTTTTTGGTAAGAAATATCGAATTGTTGGCAGAAGGTTCCAAGTTCTTTTTTGGTTTTGTGGAGCTGCCATTTGAGTTGTTTCTGTAGCTTAAGATCTTGGCAAATCTTCAAGCCCTCTTTCTGGGTGAAACTGATGAGTTCTCCATAAGTGAGCTGATCATAAGGAATTTTTTCGTTGTTCTGTTCCTTGATCTTATTTCGAACCTTTTCTCCAAGGAGAGGGGGGAGGCCAGCAAGGAATTTCTCCTTCCAAAATGGTAGATTAGAGTCTTCTCGAAGCATAACTCTGGTAAGGAAAGTATCCTTATACCATTTGAAGTCATTAAGCTTTTTGCACAGAAGATTTGAAAGAAGCTCGGCATTCTTGTCTTTGAGATGCGAAGGATCTCCGACAAAGTGAAGTGTCAAGGCTAAGATGAGGGTGGCAACAACATTTTGAATTGGTCTGCCATTTTCATCAAGTATCGGATTTTGATCTTCATCGAGTTCAACAGACTTTAGAATCTCAAGTTCCTGTTGGGGAGTGAGATAGTAATCCCACCATCCTTTTAGTTGATCTGAGAGTCCTGCTATGAGAAGTTCTGTAATAGCTTGATCAGTGGTGCCTATCTGGGTTCGATAGGCATTTGTGGCCATCGTCATTTGTTGGAAAATGTTGAGAACATTGTATTCTGACATTTCATCTATGTTCCATTCATAGACAGAAGAAGCATTGTAGCGGCTTTGGGAGAGGGCACTGGGCTTATCTTCCAGATTGATATCTGGAGCAGTGGCTCGTGGATAGTAAAGTTGTTGAGGATTCTGCCAATGAACTTTATATATTCTTGGAAGAGCTTCTTCTTGGAAGGCATTTTCTTCGTCAGACGATTGTTCCATTACATTGACAGAGGCTTCAAGAGTGTCTGGAATGATGACATTGGACTTTAAAGAAGTTGATGGAAGTTGGTTTAGGCGATCCTGAATAGCTTGTAGAAATTCTTCGTTGTTCTTTTGTTAGAGGCTAGCCAGAGAGCTTTTTGAAACTTCAAAAGGCTTAAAGGCTGGAGCTTTCATCTTTGTTTCATCTTTGTTTCTGTGGAGGCGATGATGGTGGTTGGGTGCTGAACCTACTTTTGGAGCTCATTTAACTGTTTTCCAATAGTATGAAGATGACTATTGGTCCAATTGCTCTGCTGGATGATATTTTCAAGATCTCTCTCAGTGTTCTTCTCACTCTTAAGTTTGAAAGGAGAAGCTGTAAGGGTGGTTTTAAGGTGTTTGATTTGAAGTTCTCGGAGAGGTGGATGGACAGATTGAATCCATTCTCCTTTTGAAGTTTGCCAGGAAGTTGTTTCAGAAAGTGGGTTTAAGGTTTTAGAAGCAAAAGGATATTCCAGATGATTTTCAGAAGCATATTTTTCAAACCAATCAAAGAAGAAAGTATGCATTTGATGCTCATGAAGGAATGCATAAAATTTCTCTTGGATTTCCTGCCTATGATTCATGAAGTTTTGGAAAAACCAAAGTTTTTTCTCATGATTATGGGGGGCATAAAAATCTTTTTGAAGATAAGCTTTGTTAATCTGAAAATCCTTTTGAAGAACATTCAGTTCAGATTCTATATTCTCAGTCACAGAGGAGAAGGTTGGAGATGTTGGTCTGGGTTGTTCTTCAGGAGTAGAATAGACAGGTCGTGGTATGGTAGTTGAAAAGTCAGCAGTTTGCATTGAAGTTGTTCTTGGTATGTCTGAAATTGAGTGTCTAGGTAGATCTGGGATTCGAGTAAAGTGTTCTGCAGTTGTTAGATAATTAACTACAGAGGGCGTTCTGGTTAGGGGTAGATCTATGACAGTAGGTAGTTGTGAGATTCTTCCTAGGTCTATAGTTCCAGAGGAAGAGGTAGCATCAAAAGATCTTCTGGAAGTTGGGGGTTTTCTAGCAAAAGAGAGTTTTACTTTTCCGTCAGGAAACTGGGCAATTTCTTTAAGCTGGGTATTTGGGCTAGGTGGAGGCAGTGGTTGTGGTCTTGTGGCTCCTTCTAGAATCTAGTCTTCAGGTAGTGAGACTTCATTCCATTTAATGGCCTTAGGAATAACAGCATTGGCTCTGGTAAGATCAGTTTGAAGGAGGAGGGTTTCTCCCTTCTGACTGTGAATAAGAACTTTAGAAGCAAAAGCAGTCATCATGGCTTTGTAATGAACTTTAAAAATCAAAGCAACAGGAATAGATCCAGAAAGCATTTTATAATTATGAGTTTTAATTTGCAAAATAAGACTATCAAGCAAATTTCTATCATTTAAAGAAACAGTTAAGTTTGGATAACACTCAAAAGAAATTGGACCAGTGCAAAGACTAGACTCAACAGAACTAAGCAAAGAATCTTGGAAGTCACAGAAGCGAGCATCTCTTAGAACAGCTAAGATGGAAGTGTTCAGACCTTCTTTCGTTAAGGGCTTAATTCCTACCTGAACTAACCCTATATGGACATAGTTGTAACCTTTGGCTTTGTGTTTATTTAAGGAAGCAGAAGTTAAATGCTTAATGATTTCAAAAGGCTTTTTGATTGGAATATCTCTTTCCTCAGTTTTAATGGTATAATCAGTTTTGATAAGGAAGTTAAACTTGGGATATAAATTAAACAATTTATATATATATATATATATATATATATATATATATATATATATATTGTTTAATTTCATTGATTAATGGTTGTTAAGTTCAAACTAAGATTAAAATCAGACTAAATAACTTGAAAATCAAATCTAAAATAAAAAATCTATCCAAACTTAAAAACCGATCAGTTCAAACTAAAATGAATCAAAATAAAACGGTTCATTTTTTTAGTTATTTCTGTTCGGTTCGATTTCTAAAATATTGTAATTTGGTTAATTCGGTTTTGATGATTTGATTTGATTCGATTTGGTTTGAACCGAATACTCAGCCCTAAGTCCTGCAGAGCAACCCAAATCTGCCATGACCAAACATTCTGGGAACTTGGTGCAATGTAGTTCCAACAAGCTTTCTTCTAGTATTGGCTTAACCATAGATATCACTGTTTTCTGAAAGAAAATATAGGAGCACCATCTATATATATAATTCGAGTCACTGTTCAAATGAACAGTCCCCAATTGAAATCAAAATTTTTTTAATTTACAATTCTACCCTTATCAACAGTAGGAATAGGAAGTTGTAATTGGGTAAATATCATACGTAGTCACTCAACTTATAAGTGTTTTTATAAAAATTACTAAACTTTAATTTTATTTCATAAAAGTCACTGTGACCAAAAATTAAAGGTTTCTAGGTTAACCCGCTGATCTGTTAACTACTTTACAAATAAAATTACTTTATTTTGTTAGTTTCTTAAAAAAAAAGAAAATATGATGCATAAAACATATTCATCTACCCCTCGCACCGTCAAACCCCTCTTCTTTCTCTGTTTTTTCTCCATCAGCAACTATTGGTTAGGTAATTGTTTTTATAAAATAATAGATAAATTAGTATGTTAATTTGAAAACCTTTAATTTTAAGTCACAATAACTTTTATGAAATTAAATTAAAGTTCAATGAGCTTTATAAAAAAAAAAAATTAAAGTTTGGTGACTTGTATGAAAACACTCGTAAAGTTAAGTAACCTTGTTTGATAATTACCCAGTTGCAATTGCAAAGTTATTTTGGGAATGTACAGTTACAAATTTGTCCTGGAAAATTATGTTTTGTCCTCCTAAATGCAATGGGCTTTGGTCTTTTTATTCACGGTAAAGTTGCTTTACAAATTTAACCACGTTTATTTGACCAACTTATCCTGGCCTGATTCAAAATGACATCATTCACATCCTTATGTCTACCTAGTAATCTTTTCCTCACACTAGCTTTGGTTTATTCATGGTAAAAAGTCTTTTTAAGCCCTTAATAATTATTTTTAAAGTCAAATAAGTTATTATTAATTTAGTTGATCCATGTAAATCCTGACAATTACTATTATAGTTGAATAAGCTCTTATCAATTTAATTGATCTATTTAAGCCCTTGACAATTAGTGTTAGAGTGAAAATTTGAGTCAAAAAGACCTAATTTCTATCACGTGGCTTACACTTGAAAAACGGTCGTTTAGTTGACATCTATTTTTGTTACATAACTAAAGAGCTAAATTCTCTACTGTTTTCTCATTCTCTTTCTGTGTGATTTAATTCCATCAATAGAAGATAAATGATTAAAAATATGGGTATTGTGCACTATTATTGCTATTCAGCATGTCCAATGCCAAATTTAGTACACATGACCCGTGATGGATGTAGAAGGGGAGCTTTAGGAGCTGCATAACCCAGTGGCACTAGGCATGCTACACTTACAATTAACAGAGCACACACAATGTCAAGTATGGGTTTATAAAAGCAAAATTTGGTTAAAAAAGACATAATCTTTATCACATGACTAGATGGGTATTTAGCTGATTTTCATTTTTGTTACATAACCTAAGAGCTAAACTCTCTATTGCTCTCTCAGTCACTCTTTCTCTCTGTGACTTAATTCCATTAATAGAAGACAAATGATTAAAAATATGAGTGTTGTGCATTATTATGACCATTTATCATGACTAGTACTGAATTTAGTGCTTTTCATCATGTCCCATGCTGAATGTAGAAGAGAGTTTTAGGCGCCGCGTGACCCAGTGGTACTCTGGACTTATGTTTAACGAAAAACACATAGCATCAAATGAAGGCTTGTAAAAGCGAATTTTGGATTCATAGGGGCTTAAATAGATCAATTAAATTAACAAGGTCTTATTTGATTCTAGGAGTAATTGTCAGGAGCTTTAATAGATTAACTAAATTAAAAAAAGGCTTATTTGACTTTAATAATAATTATTAAGGGCTTAAATTGATCAATTGATAAGGACTTATTTAACTCTAACAATAATTATCATGGGCTTAAAATTTTTTTTTTTCCTTTAATTCATCTTTATGTTTCCGAGAGATATCTCTAAAAGATAACACAGAAGATAACAGGAGATTTCATTAGATTTTAATCAGTGATCGAAAACGAAGGGAGAGACTACCCACTGCCACCACTGTCGCACTAGCTTCAACTTGGCCCATTAATGCTGATCAAGGAAAGAAGCTAAAAGGATGAGAGAGAAACTGAACGTCAACCATCGATGCTCATTTGTTTTCAATCTCAATCTATCTATTGTCATGTTAAATCGAAGAGAAACTCATGAAATCTGAAATTTCATTGAATTAGTCCACAGATCCTTTTGAAGATTCGTAGGTCCGCTAGGTCCACGGACAGTTAAAGATAAGTTATCTATATAAGTACTTGATTGTTAGTTTGTGAATACTTGATTCTTCTATATATTTTCATTTTTTATTAAGGGAGTTTTTGGAATTGTCTTTCAAGTCTCAATTGATGGTGGCTTAAGCTATTTTAAATCCATACAGTGCTGAGGAAAAATGGGAAAAAAAGCTGGAGATGCAAGAGCTTATTAGGCTCTAGTAGAAATGAAGATCATGAGAAAACCTATTTAGAGGATTCCAAGTTTAAAAAGCTAAAATTGAAGATTTTAGGTTGGTAGTTGTGTTTTTCCTTTATTTTTTAAAATTTAAATGCTTCTATGTTTGAAACTTTGAATAACAGTAAAATTTTGAAACTTGAAAAATATAAATTTCAAATTTACATTTCTTTGTTGATAATGGTACTCAGGTAATCAGTGACTATTTCCCCCTGTAGACTGATTTCCTCCTTTCTTTTTCTTTTTTTAAAAATAATTTATGGGATTAAATTATTTTTTTTAAGAAATAATTTTTGAAATAAATTTGGTGCAAAGATTGATATGATGAAAGAGAGATTCACAAAATTGTTGCTTGGTGAAGACACGTCAGGGTCTGGTAGTATGCGCTCCTCTCTCTGTGTATGTGGGAACTGTTCTTAAATTTTGAATTTGATTGTAACTTAATCTTGGTTTTGCAACATTCGTTTGCTATGTTTGGACAACTATGGAGACTAGAGCCACTGCCTCCATTAAAAAAAAAAAAATCAACATGACTTCTTTGTGTTAGTGATCACATTGTCGAGTTTACACCCTTTTGCCAAACATTTGTTGATAGCAGTAAGTTAGAGATGAGTCTAATTACCATTTACCAATTTAATTTAGAAGTATACACATAATTTACTTAATCTCTAGAGCAAGGACTTTTTGGAAACTGAGTTGACTTTAGAATCTGGATATAGCTTAATTCAGCTATTGCCAGTCGGGTTTTTCTTCTCAAGAATCTCAACTATTCTTAAGCTGAACCAACATAACATGCTAGTAAAATATGTTTGATCAGACAATGAGGTCATGGAGACAACTAATTTTTGAAGGCAACTAATCTTACGTTGAGCAGCTTAAGATAGACTGTGGTCATACTATGGTTAAGCTAGTTAATTGGTTTTTATTTGTTATCATTTCCACTATGATTATCTTGCAACTTCAACAAGGTAAATGACGCTGTTCAATTTTACAAGTTTAATTTAATTAAGGATTCTTGACTTCATAATCATTTATTAGTTTTTATTTATAACTATCTGTTAGAATAGGAATGTATAGATTGATTTATGTAAATCTCTATAATCAAAGGATTAATCCCTATAATCAAGGAATCCCTTGATCACTAAAATTGTGTATTCCTTTCCTAATATGAGACTGTAATTGTGTATATATATGTACAATCATAGCTTGAGAAATTATCAAGCTAATTTTTCCGCAAAATCTCCTTTCTTTCTTCTTCTCTATTTCTCTAAATTCTCATGGTATCAGAGCCCAAAAAGGTCTGATTTTTTTTTCCTGCTGTGATACTTTTCTTTTCTATCCCTATTAATTAAAAAAAAGAAAACAATGTCATTCTTAGTTCACTATCTGCTAGGAACCATTTGTCTTTTGGGTCTTCGACACCTTTGAAGATCTACTGGAAAAAAAAAGCTTAAAAAAGGTATTACTTCCTTGTATTCTGTTATTCTGACTGGGGCTGCTTACGATGAGCATCTACAATACCAAGCAACAAAACAACAGACATCATCCTCGCCTATTGTCTTTGTAGTCCAACATGGTAATACATTTGCTCATTTGACACAGTCTTCATCAAATGAGTCATGGATTTTTTTATTATGGTGCGTCAGATCACATTTTTGGTAACCAAACTCTTTTCTTTATTTCTAATTCTTCTTCAAACTTTGCCAATATTACCCTAGCTAATGGATTAAAAACTATAGTTAAAGGAATAGGTAAGGCTCACCCTCTTCCTTCCTTACCTTTAAATTCAGTTTTATTTACACCCAAATATCCATATAATTTGATATCCATTAGCAAGTTAACTAAACAACAAAACTGTTCTATAACTTTCTCTGTTGATTCTATTCTTGTGTAGGACCAGGTTATGGGAAAAGTGATTGGCGTAAGGCATGAGTCACAAGGACTGTATCATCTCTTCAACTCAAAGTCTCCAATTACCTTTACTTCTAATACCACTCCTGATCTTCTTTATAATCGTTTGGGTCACCCAAATATCTCTAAACTCCAGAAATTGGTTCCATCTCTTTTTGGTGAATCTTGTCAACTTGGCAAACAAACTCTTTCTTCTTTTCCAAAAAGAATTAATAATTGGGCTGCTTCCATGTTTAACATTGTTCATTCAGATATATGGGTCCAAGTCGAGTTAGTTTAACTTAGGGTTTTTTATTATTTTGTCACCTTTATTGATGACTATTCTTGTTGCACTTGGTTATTTTTAATGAAGATTCATTATGAGTTATTTTTTATCTTTCAAAAATTTTGTGCTGAGATACGTACTCAATTTGGTATTTCTATTAATGTGTTGCGTAGTAATAATGAATAAGAATAATTTTCTCTTCCTTTTCAAACCTTTATGTCCTCTAAGGGTATTATTCATCAGTCTTCTTGCGCCCATACTCCTCAACAAAATAGAGTAGCTGAGCGTAAGAATAGACATTTAATTGAAATATCTCATACTTTGCTCCTTCATCATCATGTGCCTCTTCATTTTGGGGGGGATGCTGTCCTTACTGCTTGCTATTTGATTAATCATATGCTTTCTTCTGTTTTATAGCATCAAAGTCCTCATTCAGTTCTCTATCCAAATCAAAATCCATTTCCTCTTCTATTGCGTGTATTTGGTTGTACCAGTTTTGTTCATAATCTCACCAAAGGAAAAGATAAACTTCAACCAAAATCTATCAAATGTGTTTTCCTAGGGCACTTTCATCTTCAAAAAGACAAACTTTAACCAAAATCTATCAAATGTGTTTTCTTAGGGTACTAATATCTTCAAAAAGGCTACAAATGCTATGATCCAACTATCAATAAATTTTTTGTTTCAGCAAGTGTAACCATTTTTGAGACTTCTCCATATTTTTCACCAAATATAGTTAACCAAACTTCCATTTCCATAACTCTTCCTATTCTTATTCTTCCTGACCAAAAGTCTTATCCTCCACTTTAGGTTTACTCAAGACGACCTCAATCAAATCCTCTGCCTATTAACCCAATTGCTGTTTCTCCTTGTGATACAGATCCATAGACTATTTCCAGTGAGTCATTGCCTACTCCAACACTATCTCCTACACTGATCGAGCCCTTAACAGATGATGCTACCCTTCCTATTACCCTTTAAAAAGGTACTCGAACCTCTTGCAATCCTTATCCATTTATAATTTTTTGAGTTATTATCATTTATCACCTTCATATGATGCTTTTATTATCAATTTATCCACTATCCCAATACCTAATATTGTGGTAGAAGCAATGTCTCATGATGGTTGGTGGTAGGCTATGATTGAGGAAATGATTGCTTTTCATAATAATTGTACTTGGGAGATAGTTCCCTTCCTATATGGCAAAACTGCCATTGGATGTTTTTGGGTGTTTATAGTTAAGGTAGGACTAGATGGAAAAATTAATCATCTTAAAGCTTGATTGGTTGCCAAAGGCTATACTCAAATATTTCGCCTTGATTATAGTGATACCTTTTCTCCTATAGCAAAGATTGCTTTTGTTCATCTTCTTATCTCTATGGCAACCATGTTTCATTGGCCTCTTCATCTTCTTAAAAATGCCTTCTTACATGGTGAACTTGCTGAAGAAGTATATATAGAGCAACCACCAGGGTTTGCTGCTCAGAAGGAGTCTGGATTGGTGTGTCGATTGCGCTGGTCTCTTTATGGTCTAAAACAATCCCTGAGAGCATGGTTTGGTCAATTTAGTACTGTTATTCAACAATTTGGGAAGCATCAAAGTGAAGCAGACTATTTAGTTTTCTACTGACATTCTTCTCATGGCAAGTGTATTTATTTGATAGTTTATGTTAATGATATTGTCATAACAAGTGATGATTATGAAAGAATTGCCCAACTTAAATAGCATCTGACCAATCATTTCCAAACCAAAGATTAAGGAAAGCTGAAATATTTCTTAGGCATTGAGGTTGCCCAATCTAGCAATGGTATTGCTATTTCACAAAGGAAATATGCACTGGATATATTAAAAGAAACATGCATGCTAGATTGTAAACCTATTGATACTCCTATGGGCCCAAATATTAAGCTTGTTCCTGGACAAAGGGAGCCTTTGAAAGATCCTAGCTAGTATCGAAGACTTGTTGGTAAGTTAAATTACCTCACAATCACACAACTAGATATTTCTTTCGCAGTAAGTATGGTTAGCCAATTCCTACACACCCTTTGTGATAGTCACTATAGCGTAGTAGTTCGGATTCTCAGGTGTATTAAAGGAAGCTCAGGATAGGGTATATTATATAAAGATAGGGGACATGCACAGATTATAGGGTATTTTGATGCAGACTGAGTAGGATCTCCTTCAGATAGAAAGTCAACTTCAGGGTATTGCATTCCAATCAGAGGAAATCTAGTATCCTGGAAAAGTGAGAAGTAAGATGTGGTGGCCAAGTCAAGTGCCGAAGCAAAGTATCAGGCCATAGCTTTGGCAACATGCAAGTGTATATTTTTTAAAACAACTTCTTCTTGAGTTAAAATGTGGAGGTGATGAACAAATGAAGCTGATTTGTCACAATCAAGCTACATTACATATCGCTTTTAATCTTGTGTTTCATGAAAAGACAAATCACATAGTGATAGATTGTTACTTTATTATACAAAAGATCAAGTCTGGATGTATTGCTACAAGTTTTGTCAGTTCAAATGATCAGTTAGCTAACATTCTCACTAAATCACTCCAAGGGACTAGAATTTAGTATATCTGTAACAAGCTAGAAGCATACAATATGTATGCTCTAGCTTGAGGGGGAGTATTAGAATAGGAATGTATAGATTAGATTGATATAAATCACTATAATCAAGGGATTAATCCCTATAATCAAGGAATCCCTCGATTGCTAAAATTGTGTATTCCTTCCTAATAGGAGACTGTAATTGTGTATATATATGTACAATCATAGCTTGAGAAATTATCAAGCTAATTTTTCTACAAAATCTCCTTTCTTTCTTCTTCTCTATTTCTCTAAATTCTCACTATTTTGATATGGTAGATTTTAATTGAACTTTTCACACATTCATGCATGACCCCTTCTGGCATTGAATTCAAATTCAGTGGAGAATTAATTCATTTAAGCTATGCATAATATATATGTTATAACAAACACGCAAATCTAAGGCACACACACAAATCGCATAATCACACAGTATAGAAAAGAGAAGAAGAATGACACAGGATTTAATGTAGTTCAACCATAAGATCTACGTCCACGAGCAAGACAAGAGAAAAAAGTTCTACTATGATGAAAAGAGCAAGATACAATCACTCAGAACTCTCAAACCCTAACCCCAGTATATTTTTCGAATATCTCACAACTCTATCGCAAAGGACAGAATATTATAATATTTATACTGATCCATACCACGAAAGCGTTACCCCCACACCCCTAAGCAGATCAGTGGTGGGCTTCGACCCCAGGCCTATAGGCTTGTACCCTTTGATACCACCACAGATCTCACTTTTTATCCTAATCGGATCGCAGCGCAAAACTTTCAATTCGGGTCACAGTTCAGGTCCATAAAGACATATCCAAAATTTAAGCCACATAAAAAAATAACAATTCTTCTCCTTGGCTTGAATTCCCTCAATCATCAACAAAATAGCCACAAACACTCTGTCTTGCCATATGCCCTCGCAAGGGCATTACTAAGCACTACAAACACCAACCAAGTCTAGGCAATGCCTAGACTTGTTAACTGGTACTCCATTAGTCATCATATCTACTGGATTATCATGTGTAGAGATTTTTTGCACAACTACAGTCCCCTGAGATTCAATGTCCCGAATGAAATGATATAGACATTAATGTGCTTAGTTCGCTCATGGTACATTTGATTCTTTGTGAGATGTATTAAACTCTGACTGTCAAAAAACATTGTTGACTTATTCTGTATTAACCCAAGATCACCCACCAAACCTTGTAACCATAAGGCTTTCTTTACTGCCTCTGCTAAAGCCATATATTTAGCCTTTGTGGTAGACAAAGCAACTGTGGCTTACAATGTTGCCTTCCAACTGATAGCACTTCCAGAGAGAGTAAACAAATAGCCTGTCAAAGATCTTCTCTTGTCTAAGTCCCCTGGAAAATCTGAATCTACATAGCTAATAACTGAATTACTCATCTTGGCCATATCAAATGTCAGACCAACATCTGTAGTACCCTTCAAATACCTCAAAATCCATTTCACTGCTTTCCAATGCTCTTTCCCAGGATACACCATGTATCTACTCACAATACTAACTGTATGTGAAATGTTAGGTCGGGTGCATACCATAGCATACATGATGCTACCAATAGCACTCGAATAGGGAATATTGGACATGTGCTCTATCTCCTCATCTGTTTTTGGTGACATGTTTGTAGATAACTTGAAATGGGCAGCAAACGGAACAATCACAGGATTAGCATTATTCATGTTGAAATGCTTAAGCACTTTCTCAATATAGGCCTGTTGAGATAAGAAAAACTTCCCAACACTTTTATCTCTAGTAACTTTCATTCCCAATATCTTCTTTGCAGCCCTAAAATCCTTCATCTCAAACTCATTACTCAACTGTTTTTTCATAATGTTAATTTGTGACATGCTTTTAGCAGTAATAAGCATGTCATACATATACAACAACAAATAAACAAAGGAATCATCTGAAAGCTTCTTATGATACACACAACTATCATATGAACTATGATTAAAGCTATTACGAACCATGAATGTATCAAATCTTTTGTACCACTGCCTAGGGGACTATTTCGGACCATATAAAGATTTCTTAAGCAAGCAAATATGGTTTCCCATACTTGGAATGATAAATCCCTCAGGCTGACTCGTATAAATTTGCTCCTCTAACTCACCATGCAAAAGTGTTGTCTTCACATCTAGTTGCTCAAGCTCTAGATCATGAAGAGCAACCATAGCAAGTAAGACTCTGATAGAACTATGCTTCACAACTGGAGAAAACACTTTATTAAAGTCAATCCCCTCTCTTTGAGTAAAGCCTTTTGCTACTTCTAGATCATTAAATGTGACATCCCTACTGATAATTAATCCTGGAGACTTTGGATCATTGCACCATAACCTGTAGCCTTTTCACTCTAGATGCATACCTTAGAAATATGTATTTTTTTCCCTCGGCTCAAGCTTACCATCTTTCACATGAGCATAAGTAGGGCAACCAAACACTCTCAGCTGAGAGTAATCAGTAGGTGAATTGGACCAGATCTCAAATGGAGTTTTGCACTCAATAGCTATAGATGGAGATCTATTAACCAAGAAACATACTGTATTAATTGCTTCAGCCCAAAAATCCTTTCCCAATCCTGAATGTGAGAGCATGCTTCGTGCTTTATCACAAAGTGTTCTGTTCATACGTTCTGCAATACCATTCTATTGTGGTGTCCTTGTACAAGTGCGGTGTCTCACTATACCTTCATTGCTGCAGAATGCATCAAACTCATGATTGCAAAATTCCAACTCGTTATCAATTTTAGGACGCTTGACCTTTTTTCCTGTTTGCTTCTTAATCATTGTCTTCCACTTTACAAAGGTTGAAAATACCTCATCTTTGTTTTCAGAAAATACACCCACACCATCTAAGAGTAATCATCAATCAAAGTCATTAAGTACCTGGCATTGTTCTTGGAAGGGATTCTGTTAGGACCCCAAAGATCTGAGTGGATATAATCCACCGTTCCTTTGGTCTTACACACTGCCTTTTTATCGAACTTCACCCTGATCTGTTTGCCAAACACACAGTATTCACAAAAGTCCATAGATTTTGTTTTCTGCCCGTCCAACAAATCTTGCTTGTTTAACACAGATAATCCTCTTTCACTCATATGACCAAGACGTAGATGCCACAATTGAGTCTGATTCTGATTATTGCTTCTAGATGCTACTGCAGCTTCCCCTGAAACTGTACTACCCTGAAGAAAATACAATCCTGAAACCAAACTAGTCTTCATGAGTACCATAGAGCCCTTGCGCACTTTAAGAATTCCATTCTCTGCATGGTATCTGAATCCATGAGAGTCAAGTATCCCAAGAGAAATCAGGTTCCTCTTTAGTCCTAAAACATGCCAACACTCTATAGTTCTGACAATACCATCAAACATCCTCAATCTGATGTTACCAATTCCTTGCACAGATAATGCACGATCATTGCCCAAAAACACTTTACCACTCATCTGTTTGTAAGTGACAAACCAGGTTTGTGTGGATACATGTTATAAGTAGCACTAGTATCAAGAATCCAGGAATTTTGTTCATGATCTTAACTCACGGATAAAATTTCCTCAGTACTATCATTATCATCAGAATTGATAAAACTGTCAACCATATTCGCAAAAATTTTTGGTTGCTTTCTCTTTTTATTTTTCAACTTGGAACACTCTCTCCTGTAGTGACCTTGCTCTCCACACTCAAAACAGTTAGCCTTTTTCATTCTTGACTTAGATCTAGCCTTAGATTTCTTTCTACTGGAAGAACCCTCTCTTGCATGTGTTCTTCCCTTGCTCACCAAACCTTCCCCCTCAAATCTTTCTCTATTATCTGGAAAAAAATTTTTCAACTCTGATTTTAGAGAATTACTAACGTCGTCTAGTGAAATACTATCTTTCTCGTATAGCAGAGTATTAATAAAAGTCTCATAGGGAGGTAGCAAATAACATAACACAATAAGGGCTTGATCCTCACTATCTATATCAATATCAATATTCTTCAAGAATGGTATTTGTGAGTTACAAAACTTGACTGTGTAATACTAGATTTTTATAATTTATATTTTGTGGAGCCCTGACTAAATAGGAGAGATGGAAATGTGTGAAAAAGCAACATATAGTCATAGACATTTGAAAATGCATGATTTATGAGTTAGCAATGAAATGAATATTAGGAATTAGGAAGGAGATCATCTTTAACTTTTTACTTGGGATCGGCTACAACTGAATCAACCAGGAATAGGAATATTGATCCCAGCTGTCTCTCTTTTCTCTAGGACTGAATTCAATTATTATTCCACTTTGGATTTCATTTCCTCAAATTCACAACTAATTTTAAAATCATTCTATGATTTTAAGATCATTGTCGACCATTGCTGCTAGACTAGCTATAAATTTTGACAAATCTACAATGAAAATATACTCTGCCAGTTGCCTTTGCTTGAATAGTGGTTTCGGCAATGGCTTGAACTACTAGTTGCCCTTAGCTGATGGATTGGGGCAGTGGCTCATATCTTTTGACTGATCAGCTCAAGTTTTTCAGCTCATGTCAGCTCATGTTTGGGCTTCCTAATGTCATGAGTAAGCTGTATAGCTTTTAGCAATGAATGTAAATAGAAATTGGCTTGATTATTTTCTTAGCTCCTATGGTTTTGCCTCCATTTAAGGTTACATTCTCTCCTCTCTTTATGACTTTTCTATTTGTACTTTCTGTTCTCATTTTTAAATTCTTGGCATCTTTTTGTTTTCTTCTTTTAACTTATGATTTCTGCATGTTCCTTTCTCCAGCTATTGTTGTTGGCATTCACTGGTTTCAAAGGTATTTATTTGTTTTCTTTATTTGCATTGATGCTTATTTAATATTTTTTGGTATTGAAGCCTCTGTTTGCTCCTCCTTTCTTCCTTTATTTTTGCCTTAAATGCATCGTTAATTAAATGTATTTCCTAAAGTGGCATTTAGTTCTCTGATTCTGGCACAAGTTAAATCAATGTTCTTAAGTTCACAGAGATGTTACATATCATAGTTTCTTCATCAATGCTCTCATGTTCATTAGTGTGCATTGATTTTACTGCATTTGCTTTCAATGCTTTGATAGCTACATTTTATTCTTTGTGGTCTTTTTCCTTGGCAGTTAAAATCTTTATTTCTGGCTCTCTACAAATATATTATGGTTTATGCATTCCTTGCTTTTTTTTTAGGGCTCTTTACAGTGGTAATGTGCTTAGATTAGCTTAATTTTATGGGCTAATTGTAACACTCTAAATTTTTAAATAATTATTTTATGTGTAATTATATAATTTTTGACTGGTTTGGTGGGCCCAGGAGGGATTATATGATGTTGATGAGATGTAAATATAGAAAATGTGATTTAGAAGTGTTATTTGGATAATTTTGCAGGTTAGGTAGGTTCTAGGTTGTAACACCCTCATACTAAGTAATTCTGTACATTCTACTGTTTCGGTGACTAATGTCTGTCCGGACAGCTAGAATGTCTGGAACTATACTTAAATGACATAGAAAAGCTATAAACTAAATTAATAGAGATCAAATGAGGTTGGATAGAAATAGAAGTAATGAAGCACAGATAGGTTAAATGAGCCTAGGTCCCGATGATGAGTGATCGACACAGGAAGCGACTATAAGTTCAGTTGCTACCCTAAATTCATGTGGGACCCTATGGGGACCTTAATGAAGGGATTATTTAGAAATTATTGGAAATTTGGAAACCAAAGAAATAAAAAGGAGAAAAGCACAAATAGATGAATCAAAATCTAAGGACTCATCGAGTATTATGGAAAAAGATAGAATATAACCTGACGAGGGACATTTTGGTCAATTTACTTTAAGAGTTGACTTTTGACCTCAATGTCCATTAAAATGAGTACGATTAAAAATTTGAGATAGAATTAATTTAAGAGTTATATGTAGGAAAAATTTAAAAAGGATACAAAGGGAATTCATTGAATTGATAAATTATAATAATTAAAATTTAAATTTAAATTAAATTAAATTAGATATTTATGCAAATATTATAAAAAGAAAAAAATTAGCTAAAAATAAAACAAACCTTATAATCTTCTCCCAATATGGCCGGCTCCACTTCTCTCTCTCTCTCTCTTCATTACCTCCTCCATTGATAAGAAAATTGAAGCTTTGAAATCCTACTTTCATCCACCAATCCCACACAAAATTAGTAGAAAACTTGGAATTAACACTAAATTAGAAGATTGGAAGTAACAAATTGGAAGAAAGTGGAAGGATTAGAAGATTTGGAAAAGCTCCATTAGAGGTAAGTTACATCCAAACTTGAATTACCTTCTATGTCTTGAATTTGAGTTTAGTTATGAAGAATAGACATAGAAAATGAAAGAATTATTTCTTGAAATTGAGCTATGAGAATTCGGCCAACATGAAGGGAAGTAGGATTTTGGTGTGCTTGATTGAAATTAAACATGAATTCTTGATTAAGTGATGTTGTAAACATGATTTAAGTATTGATTTGCGTGAAGTTGTTATGAATTGGGAAGGTGTGCAAATTAGAGTTTTGGGAGAATTAGTGTTTTGTGATATGTTGTTCAATGGATGTTTATAAGGCTAAATTCTGGTCAATTGGTGTGTTTTGATTGTGAATTGATATTGTTTTGGTGAGGGAAGTGATGAATTGGTAGGGTGCTAATGTGTTGGAATTCTAAACACTTGAGTCCAGCACACTTAAATGCTCATAAGTTGAGCTACACAACTTTAATTGATGTGAAACCAATTGGAAATGAAACCTAAGACATAATACTAAAATTTTCATGAAGACACCCTACCCAAAAAATGACCATAAGTTATCCTAATTGAGGCTTGAATCCGGGTTACTAATTCTAGACCTGACAAAAATAACCAAATGAACAGTACTTAGTAAATTAGGCATAACTCACTCCAGAAAACTCCAATTCTAGTGATTCTTGAACCAATGGAAACCTGAGACATAGGAGAACAATTCAAATGAAGACCACAGAGCCAAATTATGGCCCTAACATAATCAAATTACTAGACAAAATTGGTCTAGCAAACCTGCCTTGATTCTGGACTAACTTGGAAATCCTGAACAATTACCTATTCGACTAGTTTTGGCAAGATTGCCATAACTTGGGCTACAAAACTGAAAATGTAATAATTCCAAAACCAAAATTCGCATAAGACATATAACTAAAAACTTCATGTTTTGACTAGAATTCAATTTTTAGGGCAAAGTAAGGGAATTATTAGGGTAAGTTAGGAATGCCAAACCCAGAATTCCTGCACCTTAGCCAAATTGCCTTGTGACCTCCTAATGGTTATCAGGCCATAAATTCCTCTACAAAACTTCAATTGAAGTGATTAAAAATGATTTGAAAACCTAAGACAAAGACCTAAAATATTGTTTTAGAGATTAGGCCCAAATTATGAGCTTAAGATGCCCAGATATAGAATATAAATTTAAGGTATAAATCTAGAAAATCTAGAATTTTAGGATATGGCACTTGGAACAGTGTCTAATGTTTTGGCCATAACTTGAGATCCAGAACTCCAAATTAAGTGATTCAAAAAGAAAAATAAAAGTAAGACATAGAGGAATAACTTTCATTGAGATAATCTTCCCAAATTTTGACTGGAACTTGGTTGAAATGGGGTTGCAAAGTCAGGATCTAGAACTGCCCTGAACCCAAAATACATAGAAATTACAAAATTTACTTAGGGATGCATTAGGAATTTATTTGATTAGCTATTAGAGATAATTAGGATGAGTATTGAGACACTTTAATTGTGTGTTTTCAGTAGAAAAGGAGGCCTTGAAAGGCAAGGAGAAGTAAATCAAGAAAAAGGAAATCTATTAAGGTTTGTGCATAACTAGCTTCTTCCTTTATTTTTAAATTATATTTGAATTGAATGATCTTCATATGAATTATTTATACTTTTCCCTTGCATTGAGAACTTAAATTTTGTGAAGTGAATTTATAGTGTTGGAAAGGCGGATGTTGGCTATTTGAATTTTTATAGTAAGGGGGTGAGCCGGGTTTGAATGTCTTTAGAAGTGTTTTGAGAAATTGTGTGTTGCCAACCCTACAAGAGGAATTTAATGAATGGAATGTGTTTACTTGATTTGCAATACAATTCTTTGAATGGAAATTATTTGAAATTGTTTTGAAACCACAGTTAGCATGGCAATGTAATTGTGTTCCTCATTAGCTTGCCTAGTGAGACGTATCGAATGTGATCTCCTCCACTTGTGGGGTTGAGTTTTCCTCTCTGGTTACCAGTTGAGGACGTATTGAATGAATACTCATATATACTAGCTAGCCTTTGTATTCCCCTTTAGCCTTTGGTTATTGGGACGTATTGGCTTTGTCATGGTGTACAACACGGCATTGATTGAAAATTTTGTGTCATGGACCTAACTGTGTGAATTATTGGCAACACCTTTAAAATTGTGAATACTTGATAAACATGGGATTGAAAAATAAATGTTATTATGATTTTCTGGAAATGTGAACATTGCAAACTTTTGTTATGATTTGATAGATTATGTTTAGCTTTGAGTTTTAAATTATCAGTTGTGCACTACTGAGTGTTATGCTCAGCGATAGCTCTTTTATGCTGTCGCAGGTAAAGGAAAAGAGAAGGCTGCAAAGTGATTGTCTTTGGAACAGCATTTTGGGATTGTCCTTGGTTATTATATTTGGTATACCCTTTGTAAAGTCATTTTGATGTAATTGTAGCTATTTGTACCTATGTTTAAGACAATTGAGCAGTTGTATAAGAAGTTTTGTAATATTATTTAAGACTGTAATTAAATGTCAATTTTTATAATATTAATTCCTTTAATTCCAATGAACACAAATGTTTAAAATTCATTTTGAATTGTGATTGATGCAAGAATATTATTCTTGACTATGAGTTGATTTTAAATTTAGGTATAACAATTGTTATAGGTGATTTTTAACAGGTTTAGAAGAACTAGCTTTACATAGTTTTAGCTATCACCATGCAAAATTTCTATAAAATTTTAAAAATGCTAAACTATTTCTAAATAAATTTAATGTCATATACCTAACTCAAAGACACTTTGATAGTTCTTTTGTCATTATTTTACATTTAATAATGAAATGAAATTGTTTTAAAATCTCTTGTAGTATATTTAATAGGTTATTGGTAGGCGAAGTTCGGTAATTCATTAGGTATACTACGGGATCATATTATACCTTACAGAGGGGTAAGGTATGACATAGGTATAGGGGGAACTCTGCAGGATTTTTGGCAAAACTTAAAATATCCATTGATTCTTTAAAGTTTTGCTTTAAGTAAATATTAATAAATTTGTGATATAATTGTCGGGTCAGCCTTTCTTCTTTGCCTAGCCGCCGCTATGACTTGTGAAGTACTGTAAGTAGATATTGATTCTATTTACAATTTCAATATTATTATATATTCAAGGCATGCCTATGCATCACATATAAATATCTGTATGTAGTTAAATACTAGGCACGTTTCATGTTGCATTTTTTTGTTTGTAAAAATGGATGTGGATGTCGCCTTAGGGTAATTTGGAGTTATGTGTATGTGTTAGCGTGCGTGTGGTGTAGTGTGATGAATATGGGTAGGAATGGAAACTCGGCTTGAGATTGTCTCGCTTGGGGCCCGATCATTTTTTAGGAAGTCGAGGTGAGTACGGTTTTGAGTTGATCTCGCTGACCCCAGCAATTGGATTTTTAAGCGAAAGTCTGGCTCGAGTTGATCTCATGACAGGTTTTGGACTAAGAGAGCTGTATAGGGGATCAGTTCCCATATGTATTTTATTTGATATGGTATATGTGTGTGTGAGTGCTCCAAATTATTCTTTGGGTGAATATTGTTTGAATTTGGTGAAACTTATTGATTGGTGTTGCATTTCATCCTTAGGGATGTATTAGAATTAAATAGTTATAGATATTGTTTTTAAAATCAATATCTTACTCTATGAGTAGAATGCTCACTCCTATTCACCTTATTTTTTCAGGTTACAGGAGAGCTTTTTCTTGTGTTTAACCTGCTTTCTTCTCCGCAGGTATTCTTGCCATTATCTTCGTAATTTGTAATGTTAAATTTGAATTCTAGATCTCCGCATATGTAGGAACATATTATTTAGTTAGGGCTGTAAGATTTATTAAATTGGATGTAATTAATAATCTACATGTATGTGTAATTGTGGAGATGGATACCTATGTTGGATGAGGGAGTTTGACTCCCATTTGATTTTATATTGAGTATGGATGATTGTGTGGGTGAGCTGAGCTCCCCAAAAGTTTTGGTTTTGATATTATAGGTCAGGTGAATTGAGGACTCCCCATTAGATAGTCCATATTATGGCAGGACTATGTCCGATTATTTTCTTGAAATTGGGCCAAATATGGGCTTTGTGATTGAGTTGAAAGATAATTGGGCTTACTACAGGCTTTGGGAGCCTTATGCCGACCCAAGTCCTAGTGCCGATCCAGCCCATAGGATTGAGTTGTGACAATATTGTTATCAGAGCTTAGGCTTCAGATTCATGGGAAGTGCATGTTTAGGGATTTAAAAGGGGTTACGCTAGGAGGTCACATGAGGAGTATAGAATCCTATTTCGTCTTCTTCTATAACTCCTTGTTTCTAGATTCTGCATTATACCTTGAGTAATATAAGAGTGCTTCAGTTAGTGTCTTGATTTTCATAGAGTACATAGATATGTGAAGTAGAGTTAACAGACGTGTTAAGGTCTGCCATGGGAATACATACTCCAAAGAATGTTGTGTTTTTATCAGTATGGAGCTAATGATATGCCTACTAGTGCAAGGTACTAGTATTTAAAGGTGAGTTATGACAGCATAGTTGCCCTAGATGGGAGTGAGGGTACCACTGCTAACAGTCATCAATGGATAGCCCAGTCAGAGTAAGTGTATAGTATTAGTGAGTTCAAGAGAGATAAGAGGATCTGGTATGTGGGAAGTACCATAGTAACTATGCAATATTCTCGATATTTATATTGTAAGCTGCAAATTACAGTACCGATATGGGATTATTATGTAAAGCTATGTGCATCCCCCGTGGTGCTCCATAATGAGGGTGTTTGCGGATGCCCTCTATTTTGGTACAATTATGCCAAAACAGAGTTCTATATCTGCAGAAGAGTTGGGAACTTCTAGTTAGGGGTCTAGAGCTAGAATATCGAAAGTTCACAGTTGAGTGATAACTAGAGTCAGTGACTTAGTTATCCTAACTTGAGCGCAGAATTATAGCATAAGTGCCACGAGACTAGAAGTTTTTAGTATGGTTGCAGTGTAATGATGACACCTACTTAGTGGGATCATCTGGTCTCCGATATGAGATCGTTGGTAGTATTGGTGTTACGGTGGATGTATTGCCTAAAGTTTAATGAAGATAGCAGCTCCTTTGTGTGATAATGGAGCATAAGTACGGCTGTACTCCCTAAAGGAGACTAGAGGTTATGAATAATATTTATGGCCTGCAAAATGGCATTCTAGAAAAGTTTATAATATAAAAAGAGAGCTTACAACCTTATATATAGTTGTGGTAATGCAGTAGATGTAGTACCTCTTTTGCAGTCTGTTATGTTGCAGAGTATGGAAATGTCTTCTCAGGAGAGACAGAAGAGTACCATTAATAAAATAATCTATGGAATGATGTCCTAAATGGGACTATAGTGTGATAGAGAATAGTTGGCTCAGGTACCCCTCTTAAGGAGAGTACGATTTTCGTTTTAAGGATCATAAGGGATCAGATCATGATAGATGCAGAGCTTTGGAGTAGTAAGGGAAAAAGGGGATCCTGTAGATTCCCTCCTTAAGGTATTAGAGGGTAGTTTGTAGCTAAACAGAGAAAAGGACAATGATTGCAAGTCAACGAGAATAAGTCATAGAATGTCAGTAGATACAAAGAATTATAGAAATGAAAAAAAAAATTAAATAGTTAATTTGGATGTAGCAGAGAAATAATACGAATGCTAGTGGAAGTGCTAATCAGAATGGTTAAAAGACCAAATCTGAGTAGTACAAAGGTGAAGATGACCTAGCAGGGACACTGAAAAGTACAGTTATCTAGCATAGCTGTTAGGTCAAGAAGAAGAATGGAACTAGGGAATAAAGTAATCAAGGTTCTATTTTGGGTAACATAAAAGAAATGAATTAAAGAGCAAGTCAAATAGCCAAGAATAGGACAAGATTAGGAAGATCAAAGTGAAATATAAAGTACATAAACTGCCATCCTAGACAAGGTAAATAGGATGAACTGAAAAGAAATATTAGAAAGCCCACTACGAGATTACATGAGTGAGGATAGTTGTCAAGATATAGGATCCAGAAGTATAGAACTTAGAGCAGGTTATAGTTTGGCAGTGTCAAGAGCCAAAACATGGAGTTTAGAGTTGCAGGATATGGATTAAACTCCATTTATTCCTATTCCCAAGATGGAGTAGGTAGCACTGGAATAGGATCCATTTAAACTTCTAACAGTGTGAGGAAAGTTAGTTGAGGGATGTAACACCCTCACTGTAGCAATTCCGTACATTTTACTGTTTCGGTGACCGGTGTCAGTCTGGACAGCTAGAACGTCCGAAAAAATATTTAGATTAGAGTGAGGAATCATAAATAACTCAAATAAGTGTAAGAAAAATTAAGGAAAAATTTTAGAAATAAAATACAAACCAAGTTAAATGAGCCGGTGTCCTAGCGATGGGTAACCGAGGGGGAAGTCGCAGTTTTCGCAACTAGAAGCCCTAAACCCTGGAGAAAATTCATGAAATAATTTTTGGGACTCTAGAAAAGAGTCATTGAGGTTTCTATGGCATTAGAATGCCAAGAAAAGGTTTAGAAAAATTTTTCAATCGGTACAGACAAATTTAGTCTGTTAAGCCAAACGGAGGGCATTTTGGACATTTCGTCTTCGGAGATGATTTTTGACCGACTTGTCCAGTTAAGTAAATAATTATTATGATGTAAAATGTGAATAAATATTGTTAAAAATTAAATTGAAAATGAGTAGAAAAGAAAGAAAAAGAAAATAAAAACAAATACCTAATTATGACATCATATGATGTCATTTAAATTTCCTCCATCAATCACAATTTATTAAACTCATTAAAAGGGATAAGGAAGACCAAAACTTGACAAAATAATTCTGCTCCTTCCTCACCATACCAGACGTCTCACTTCTCCCAACCCATTCCTCCATTAAAAAGCTTCCCAAGCTTCACACCCCACCTAATCTCACCATAAACCCTCTCAAGCTCTTCACTAAATTTGATCCTCACACCATAGATCATCACTAGGCAGCAAAAAGAAGAAGGGAAAAGGAAGTTTTGGAGACTTGGAAGAGTTAGTAATTGAGGTTAGTGCCTATACTCACTTCCCTATCTTTTTAATCCTTGTTAGGAAGACAAATTAAATGTGAATTTATTGTAAAAGTGAACAAAACAATTATATTGAAGTATGTATGAAAATTGGCAGCCATGGGAGAAGGATGAGAATTGTTGATTTGTATGACTTGAATTGTTTAGAAGTTGTTTGTAATGAGATAACTTGAGTTAGATGTTGAACTATGTGTTTTGGATGAGTTAGATGACATGAAAAGCATGAAATGGACACTTGGAAATTAGGGTTTGTGAAAAAAATTGGAGTTTTGCTTATGTAATAGTATGTTAACCTTGTAATGGTCAATTAGTGACCATTTAAATGTGTGTGAGGAGGAATTGAAGTGAGTAAAGATGTTGGAGTTGAACTTAAACATGCTGCCCTTGGTAACCTGCAGGACTGGTTGTGAGTCCAGCAGGTTTGGGTAGCCATAAATGGAGTTGTATAGGTTCAATTGGTGCAAGGCCAATTGTACATGAAACTAGACACATAATGGCACAACTTTGGTGAAGAAATCCTGCCTAGAAAACCAAACCAAGTTGACCTAAAAATTACCCTAATCTGGGTGACCAACATGCTGTCCCTGGAAAATGACCAAAAAAACAGTATTTGTGCAAATGGTCATAACTCAGTGTAGAAAAGTTCAATTGATCTAAACTTTTACTAGCAGAAATCAGAGACATAGCCCTACAAATTTCATTAAGAACACAAATCCAAATTCTGACCATAACCTAGTCAAATTGTCAACCAAACTTAGGTCACCAAATCTGGCATAACCAAATTGCCCAGAAATTCTGGGTATAGGTCAATCTGGCCAATTATGGTAAAATGACCATAACTTGAGCTACAAAACTCCAAATGGAGTGATTCAAAAAAAAAAATGTAACTAGACACAATAAGAAACAACTTTCATGAAGACAATTTTGTCAAATTCCTACTGTACAAATGACCAATGGAATAGTAAACTTAGTGTTTAAAATCTGAAAATTGTGAATAACTAACACTAAGCTTTGAAATGGCATTAACAACCAATACCATCAACTTTAGAATGCAAAATGTGGTATCTTGGTGAACTTAGGTTCAATAAATTCATTATGTATTAAAAAGTCAACAATTTAAGTGAATAGTAATGTGAATAGTAATATAAAGACACAAAGTGTAAGAACTATATTATTAAAGGGAGATTAAGGCCATCAATTTGAAATCCATGAAATGTTCATGGATTGCTTGAAATATGAAAAGTAAGTCACCTAATTGAGTTGAATAGGTAGTTAGGGCTTATATGCCCATCACAAATAGAATTCATAAAATGTATAAATGAGAAAGGAAAAATGTTTTGAATACAATGGTACATGTGAACCATTGTTTTGAATTGTGATCAATATGAATAAAATAATGAATGAATAAATGAACCATATTATTGTATGAATGAGACATTAGTTCTCATTATTGTAGAAAGAAAAAGTACTTTGAGTACAATGATATAAAGGGATAATTGATGTGAATTGTGATCATATATATGATCAAATGAATGTATACATTATAATTAAAAATTATTATGAAATAATGAAGTCATAAAACACAATATATTAATATTTAATGATATTATGTGCCCTTGTATTGCCTAAATATATGTGTCAGATTGGATAGTTTGACATGCCAATAGAGTATTATTTTAGCAGTACTGCGAAAGGCTTTATGCCTGTATTCATGGCTTTATGCTCGTATGTATGGCTTTATGCCTGCATTCATGGCTTCATGGCTTTATGCTCTTATTCATGGCTTTATGCCCGCATTCATGGCTTTATGCCCGCACTCATGGCTTAATGCCCGATTATGTGTTATCATGGCTTTTTAGCCATACTGACTATATACGTGGTTGACGTTCTGCATCCCATGGTATGATGGCCCGAGGCACCGCGGTGTCCAGTGCCAACGACCCGTTATCTAGTTTAGTCAGCCTGTCGTAGGTTACTTGGGCAGTCTAATTTATTAAAATAAATTATGAATATTAGCATTTAAAAATACTAGAAAGTAAATAAATGAGAAGAAGTTCCGAAATAAATTAGATTAGCTCCAAAAATTTATTCCTTATAATGATCTGAAATAAATTAAATTAGTTCTAAAAATTTTAAATATTAGGAAATGATTGTAAACAATTTAGAAAGTATCAAGGAAGTGATAAAAAGACTAGTAGAAGAATTATAACTTAAATAACATTACAAATGTGATTTTCATAAGAATATAAGTATAAGTATAAATTTTAGATTTATTTGTACATTATATAAATGATTATTGTAAACTTATGCAAGAAGTGATTCTAGAGAGCAACATAAATGACAAAAAAAAATGTACTGTATGGCAAATTTCATATGAACCCAGTAAAATTCTTGAGTATAGAAAATATGCTCCAATTATTTTTTATTTGTATACATTATTTCTTGTTATATTATTGCACCACTAAGCAGCAATGCTTAGTGTGATGGATTTGTTTCCTCTAGCAGGTACTATAGTTAAAGCCCAGCGAATCCCAAATAGAGATTTTGGAGTTCTGATCTGCAGAGTGTTCAAGGTTGTTACCTCCTCAGCAATGCATGTAGATAAGGCCCATATAGATCATATTATGTATTTTGTACATTATAATTAGTTATTATTTGTAATGTAAACTATGAATTGTATGTTAAAATATAGATTATAGAACTGTAATTAATTTTTAGATCATATAAATTATAAACTTATGTAATTATTTTGTAAATTATGTAAATTAAGGAAATTTGAAAATTTTTCTTATGTAATTTGAGAATGTTTACATATGAATTGAGTATGAATATATTTGTACAAATGAGTATGTGAATTACAAGAATTGAATGTGAGATGAATATGATGAGCATGAATAATATTTTTTTTGTAAAATATTATTGAAAATTTCAAGCAGGTGAATAGTGAAATACGTCAACTGATAATAAAATAAGGAAAACTCCGTTGGTTTCTCTCTGAAAAAATATTTGATATTAAAATATAACAAGATCAAATTATTAAAATAATAAAGTAAGATAAGATAGGGTGCTCCAGCACCAAATGTAGCACACTTCGCTCGGCTACACTGTAGTCGGGTGAGGGGTGTTACATTTATTAGTATCAGAGCCTGGTTTAGGCATTTCTGGACCTAGATAGACTGCATATCATGCATTGCATTCATAAGAGTCTAGGTGACACTATTGCAGATCTGTATTTCCCGTTTATTTTAGGTTAAGGTATGGAATAAGAGAGTGAAGAGACAATGAGATAGCGAATGGAGATGAGAAGGAGACTGTATTTAAGATGAAAAAGGATGAGTACAGAACTGTTTGAGGATAGGATTGAGACTAAGGAGAAAGTGAAGTATAATAACACAGAAAGGTATAGAACTAAGGAGGTAGCAGTTCGTCGATTGCTTATGTCAAGTAAATTTCGAGGACGAAATTTTTGTTAAAGGGGAAGAATTGTAACACCCTTACTGTAGCAATTCCGTACATTCTACTGTTTCGATGACCGGTGTAGGTTCGGACAGCTAGAACATCTGGAAAAATATTTAGATTAGAGTGAGGAATCATAAATAACTCAAATAAGTGTAAGAAAAATTAAGGAAAAACTTTAGAAATAAAATACAAACCAAGTTAAATGAGCCGGTGCCCTAGCGATGGGTAACTAGGGGGAAGTTGCGGTCTTCGCAACTAGAAGCCCTAAACCCAGGAGAAAATTCTTGAAATAATTTTTGGGACTCCAAAGAAGAGTCATTGAGGTTTCTATGGCATTAGAATACCAAGAAAAGGTTTAGAAAAAATTTTCAATCGGTACAGACAATTTTAGTCTGTTAAGCCAAACGAAGGACATTTTGGTCATTTTGTCTTTAGAGATAATTTTTGACCGACTTGTCTAGTTAAGTAAATAATTATTATAACATAAAATATGAATAAATATTGCTAAAAATTAAATTAAAAATGAGTAGAAAAGAAAAAAAAAGAAAATGAAAACAAATACCTAATTATGACATCATATGATATCATTTAAATTTCTTCCACCAATCACAATTTATTAAACTCATTAAAAGGGATAAGGAAGACCAAAACTTGACAAAATAATTCTGCTCCTTCCTCACCATACCAGACGTCTCACTTCTCCCAACCCATTCCTCCATTAAAAAGCTTCCCAAGCTTCACACCCCACCTAATCTCACCATAAACCCTCTCAAGCTCTTCACTAAATTTGATCTTCACACCATAGATCATCACTAGGCAGTAAAAAGAAGAAGGAAAAAAGAAGTTTTGGAGACTTAGAAGAGTTAGCAATTGAGGTTAGTGCCTATACTCACTTCCCTATCTTTTTAATCCTTGTTAGGAAGACAAATTAAATGTGAATTTGTTGTAAAAGTGAACAAAACAATTATATTGAAGTATGTATGAAAATTGGCAGCCATTGGAGAAGGATGAGAATTGTTGATTTGTATGACTTGAATTGTTTAGAAGTGGTTTGTGATGAGATAACTTGAGTTAGATGTTGAACTATGTGTGTTGGATGAGTTAGATGACATGAAAAGCATGAAATGAACACTTGGAAATTAGGGTTTGTGAAAAAAATTGGAGTTTTGCTTATGTAATGGTATGTTAACCTTGTAATGATCAATTAGTGACCATTTGAATGTGTGTGATGAGGAATTGAAGTAAGTAAGGATGTTGGAGTTGAACTTAGGCATGCTGCCCTTGGTAACCTGCAGGACTGGTTGTGAGTCCAGCAGGTTTGGGCAGCCATAAATGGAGTTGTATAGGTTCAATTGGTGCAATGCCAATTGGACATGAACTAAACACATAATGGCACAACTTTGGTGAAGAAACCCTACCTAGAAAACCAAACTAAGTTGACCTAGAAATTACCCTAATTTGGGTGACCAACATGCTGTCCCTAGAAAATGACAAAAAAAATAGTATTTGTTCAAATGGTCATAACTCAGTGTAGAAAAGTTCAATTAATATGAAATTTTACCAGTAGAAAGTGAGATATAGGCCTACAACTTTTATGAAGAACACAAATCCAAATTCTGAACATAACCTAGTCATATTGCCAACCAAACTTAGGTCACAAAATCTGGCAAAACCAAATTGCCCAAAAATTCTAGGTACAAGTCAATTCGGCCAGTTATGGTAAAATGACCATAACTTGAGATACAAAACTCCAAATAGAGTAATTCAAAAAAAGAAATGTAACTAGACACAATAAGGAACAATTTTTATGGAGACAATTTTGTCAAATTCCTACTGTACAAATGACCAATGGAACAATAAACTTAGTGCTTAAAATCTGAAAATTGTGAATAACTAACAATAAGCTTTGAAATGGTATTGGCAACCAATACCAACAACTTTAGAATGCAAAATGTGGTATCTTGGTGAACTTAGGTTCAATAAATTCATTATGTATTTAAAAAGTTAACAATTTGAGTGAATAGTAATGTAAATAGTAATATAAAGACACAAAGTGTAAGAACTATATTGTTAAAGGGAGATTAAGGCCATAAATTTGAAATCCATGAAATGTTCATGGATTGCTTGAAACATGAAAAGTAAGTCACCTAATTGATGTTATTAGGTAGTTAGGGCTTATATGCCCATCACAAATAGAATTCATAATGTCACACCTTACCCCTCTGTAAGGCATAACATGATCCCGTAGAATACCTAATGAACTACCGAACTTCACCTACCGATAACTCATTAAGTACCCTACAAAGGATTTTAAAACAATTTTCTTACTTTTATAAGTGGTGACCATTTTCTAATAGGTATTAAAATTATTTATTCAAAGTTGAAATCTAGTTAAAATTTTTGACCCATTTTATTTTTTCGTAAATTTTATAAAAATTTCGGCAGAGTGCCGTCTGTATTTTGAGAAAACAGTTTTTCAAATACCTGAAAAAAAGCACTTTCAATAATTTTTCTCAACAACTTCTTCAAATTCACAATCAATTCCAACCAATTTCTCAAGTTTCAAAATTCAACAATCCTCATTTCTCAATTTCCAAAAATTCAGTAATCATCAAGATACTGTCAATCAATTTCATTCATTCATATTTCATTAAAGATAAACAATTTATATATACATCATACTAAAAATTTACATGAGGAAAATCCAAACTAGAATTTATTACAAACTTTATATAAGCTGCTCAAGACCCATTTCTACATGTCCATACAATTACGTATATTACATACATCAAAATAAATTTCTACAATCAGGGTATAAAATATACCCGATATAACTTCAAGCAGGTAGCTCCTCTGTCCTCAGCAGCTCAATCTGCTGCTCCTTTAGTCTCTAAATCTGCGACAGCAATAACAGCCATCGCTAAGTACTAGGACTCAGTGGTGCACAACATACTAGAATAATCTATATGCAGAATTTAAATCACATTTATTCAAAAATTAGACTGAACATGAGAATTAAATATAAAACATGAATTATGAGATTTTAATCCAAACAAGTTCATTTCGAAGTGTCAAAATATATTTCATAAAACCCACAGTTATATCATGCCATTAGAAACAAATATAATCTCAATAGCCAGAGGCTAAGGAGAAGTCACATCACAAGGCTAGCTAGCTCAAATATATGGATATCCATTCAATTTCTTCTTCTATTGGCACACACCTCAACACTTTAGCCAGAGAATGAATCAAAATTCGAAACTGATTACCCCCACTAGTCATGTTAGTGAGGTGTTCAAATATATGGTCATGACACTGTGGTTTCAAAACTTATCTTAACAATTTACTAAACATTGCCATTTTAAATATACACACATAACTTTCAACAATTTAAATCAAAAGTATCATAATAATGTCACAATTCAATATTTCACATTATTCAAAACAATATGCAGAAGATAATTTACAAAAATTATACGTCGTGCACAAACCATAAGTGAGTCGTCTCTTGGCCTTGACTTGATTCCTCGGGTTCTTTCTCGGTGTTCTTTTCCACTAAAACACATAGTTTCACAGTGTTTCAGTATCATAACTTAGCATAAATCTAAAAATAAATTTAAATTCACTTTTAGCTAGCTCTAATGTGCTAAACTTGACGTTCTTACAATTTTGTGTTTCGGGGTTACTATTCACTACACTATTCAAGTCAATTTGTTGACTTTCTAAGGCTTAATAGGTATGGGAATTCCAACTTCACCCACATACCATATTTTGGTCACTAAATTTGTTGGTTTTGGTTGTTTACTCAAATTCTAAGTATTTTAGGCAAATTTGCAAATTTTTAGTTTTGGTGTCTTAAGTTGCACTGTTCCATTGGTTATTTTTCTATTAGAATTTGGTAAAACTTCCTTCATAGAAAATGTTCGCTATTTTGTTAAATTTATTCTCCTTTTTGAATCACTCCATTTGGAGTTTTGTAACTCAAGTTATAGTCATTTAAATCATGGCTGCTGGATTGGGCTTAACCCAGATTACTGGGCAAATTCTGGTTCTGGTAGTTTTAGGTCACCAAATTTCGGTGGCCAAATGACTTGGTTAATAGCATAATTTGGGTTTGTGTTCTTCATGAAAGTTTTAGGTCTATATCTCAACTATCTACTGGTAAAATTTCAGGTCATTTAGACCTGCCTAGCTCAAGTTATGGCCGAATGAACAAACACTGTTCATTTGGTCAGTTTGTACAGGTCAAACTGAGAATTTCCGGATTTGGTCAATTTGTTCACTAGGTTTTGGTTACTTTTTGGGCATGATTCCTAAATGAAAATTGTGTCATTTTGTGTCTATTTTCATTCCCAATTGGTCTCATACCAATTGGACTTGTAAATTTTCAGTTTTGGTCCCTCAAAGGGACCTTGGTCCTATTGCCAGCAGCATGACCACATTGAATCTGAATGTAACCTCAATTCAAACACTTCCAACACACTTCATTTGGTCACAAATGACCATTTATCTCTTCAAACTAGGTCAAACACATCATTTCACCATTTTTCCAAATTTTTTCTCCTAAACCCTAAGTGCAAAACCCTAATTCACACTAATTGTTACATTTGATTGATTCAACACATCTTAACATACTCTTACTTCTCATTCAAGCATTCTAACAAGTTTAATGCAATCAAACTCATGCAATTCATCCCTCTTCATAGGCTGGCCGAAATTCCCTTTGGTCCTCCACAAATGTTTTTATTTCATTTTAAGTTTATTTCTAAGTTAGTTAAGCTATAAACACAATTAATTCAACTAGAAAATCAAATTTAGTTTACTAACCTTAGTGCAGAATTTTCTTTCCTTCAAACCTCTTCCTTTCTTCTTTTTTTTTGTTGTCAAGTCCTCTATCAAAGCTTGAAATCAAGGTTTAATGTTGGAGGTTTAACTTTCTATGGTGGGATTGTGGTTTTGATCAAGCTCAAAATGAGCTTTAATGGAGGTTTTGGTGAGGGAGAGGGAGAGTGAGAGTGAGGCAACAAGTTAGGGAAAGAAGAAGATTTTTATTATTATTTTTTTTTCTTTTCTTTTCTTTTTTTATGTCTTAGGAAGACCATAAATCAAATTAAATAAAATTTTAAATTATAATTTTTATGGCATCATGAATGATGTCATGCATGATGTCATATCTCTTCACTTTTTTATTTTTATTTATTTATTTTTTCATTAGTTCTTTAATTTAATTCCCGACTCTGAAATTTTCTTTTCTCCGATTTTATTTGACAGTTAAGTCAGGAGTCAGCTCTCGGGGTCAATTGACCAAATTGCCCCTCGCCGGTTCAACTCGGTTTGCAAATAATTCAATATTTCTTCCAGCTCCCTGACCTAATTATTTGACTGACTCAACAATTCTTTTTCGTGATATTCTCTTTTTCACTGTGATCGTAATGGTCCTAAGGACCACGGCGTCACATTTTACTGTTCAAAATTTGAGTTTAAATCGACTTCGCGGTCGTTCCCGAGAAGGTCACCCATCGGTGTGACTCTCGGCTCGTTTAACTTCTTATGTTCTGTTTTTCTTATTTATACTTAACTAATTGACAATTACTAATTATTTGTGTTTATGGCTTATCTAGTTGTCTTAAGTGTGGTTCTAATCTCCTTAATTGTCAGGACCAACTCCGGTCACTGGAACAGTGAAATATACCTGGCTATACAAATAGGGGTATTACACATAAAATGTATAAATGAGAAAGGAAAAATATTTTGAATACAATGGTACATGTGAACCATTGTTTTGAATTGTGATCAATATGAATAACATAATGAATGAATAAATGAATTATATTAATGTATGAATGAGACATTAGTTCTCATTATTGTAGAAAGGAAAAGTACTTTAAGTACAATGATATAAAGGGATAATTGATGTGAATTGTGATCATATATATGATCAAATGAATGCATACATTATAATTAAAAATTATTATGAAATAATAAAGTCATAAAACACAATATATTAATGTTTAATGATATTATGTGCCCTTGTATTGCCTAAACATGTATGTCAAATTGGATAGTTTGGCATGCCAATAGGGTATTGTTTTAGTAGTACTGCGAAAGGCTTTATGCCTATATTCATGGCTTTATGCCCATATTCATGGCTTTATGCCCGCATTCATGGTTTTATGCCCGCACTCATGGCTTAATGCCCACACTCATGGCTTAATGCCTGATTATGTGTTATCATGGCTTTTTAGCCCTACTGACTGCATACATGGTTGACGTTTTGCATTCCATGGTATGACGGCCCGAGGCACCACGGTGTCCAGTGCCAACGACCTGTTATCTAGTTTAGTCAGTCTGTCATAGGTTACTTGGGCAATCTAATTTATTAAAATAAGTTATGAATATTAGCAATTAAAAATACTAGAAAGTAAATAAATGAGAAGAAGTTCCGAAATAAATTAGATTAGCTCCAAAAATTTGTTCCTTAGAATGATCTGAAATAAATTAAATTAGTCCTAAAAATTTTAAATATTACGAAATGATTGTAAATAATTTAGAAAGTATCAAGGATGTGATAAAAAGACTAATAGAAGAATTATAACTTAAATAACATTACAAATGTAATTTTCATAAGAATATAAGTATAAGTATAAATTTTAGATTTATTTGTACATTATATAAATGATTATTGTAAACTTATGAAAGAAGTGATTCTAGAGAGCAACATAAATGACAAAAAAAATGTACTACATAAATGACAAAAAAAAATGTACTACATAAATGACAAAAAAATATGTACTGTATGGCAAATTTCATATGAACCCAGTAAAATTATTGAGTATAGAAAATATGCTCCAATTGTTTTTTATTTGTATAAATTATTTCTTGTTATATTATTGCACCACTTCAAGAAAATATGCTCTAATTATTTTTTATTTGTATACATTATTTCTTGTTATATTATTGCACCACTAAGCAGCAATGCTTAGCGCGATGGATTTGTTTCCTCGCACAGGTGCTGAAGTTAAAGCCCAGCGAATCCCAAACAGAGATTTTGGAGTTCTGATTTGCAGAGTGTTCAAGGTTGTCACCTCCTCAGCAATGCATGTAGATAGGGCCAATATAGATCATATTATGTATTTTGTACATTATAATTAGTTATTATTTGTAATGTAAACTATGAATTGTGTGTTGAAATATAGTTTATGGAACTGTAATTAATTTGTAGATCATGTAAATTATGAAATTATGTAATTATTTTGTAAATTATGTAAATTAAGGAAATTTGAAAATTTTGCTTATGTAATTTGAGAATATTTACATATGAATTGAGTATGAATAGATTTGTACAAATGAGTATGTGAATTACAAGAATTGAATGTAAGATGAATATGATGAGCATGAATAATATTTTTTTTGTAAAATATTATTGAAAATTTCAAGCAGGTGAATAGTGAAATACGTCAACTGATAATAAAATAAGGAAAACTCCGTTGGTTTCTCTCTGAAAAAATATTTGATATTAAAATATAACGAGATCAAATTATTAAAATAATAAAGTAAGATAAGATAGGGTGCTCCAGCACCAAATGTAGCACACTTCGCTCGGCTACACTGTAGTCGGGTGAGGGGTGTTACAAGGGATGCAACTAGAGCAGGCAAAAGTTATAGGATGTGCAATGGTGTCTTGAACTGTCGAATCAGGCAAAAGAGTGAATTAATAAGTGGTGAGTTAAATAAAAATTAAACCTAATGGTTCAAATAGGCATGACGAGCAAAAGGGATAGCGGAAAATGGCACATAGGCTTAGGTCATAAGGAAAGATGGCAGAACAGCAGTCATGGGGTCTGTGATCAAGGGTTAGGTAAGCATTTTCAGTATAACCATTAGGATCACTTTATAAGGAAACATTAATGAAAATAAGTGACAGAATGATAGTTGGAGATAAGAGCAGGAAGAGATACGTATAAGTGGTAGTCATAAGTCACTAAGAAATACAAGGATAAGAGTTATGGCAGTAAGTATGATTGGAACAAGTTCTAGAAGAGTTTGTTAATGAGAGATACCTTCTAGAGTACAGTCAGATGTAGATATACAAAAGAGCGAGGGTAGGCATATAAGGTAAAAATGGAGTATAAGTAGAAATAGTAAATCTTAAGATGATATGTCAGGAAAATCGGTGGTACAACAAAAGGATTGTTACAGTTGATATCTTATAGGAAGAGATGATGATACTTCAATAAGAAGACCAAGAGACATGGGTTGAACATTTTTCTACAGACAATAATGTGTTGATGGCGGTAGGAAGAGATTTCAAGTTTAGCACGTGCTTTTAGCTCTAAAAAACTACATAAGCAAAGGAAATTGTGTTAAGGTGACCTAGCATTTAAGAAGTTGGTTGGCACTAATTCGTACACAATCTCCTTAAAAGAAGATGACGTTAAGTGTATACCTAAAGTTAAGTATGAAAGGACGATCAGAGTAGCGACAAGAGTTAAATCGAGTTAGTTACTAGGGCTTGCAACCCTTCTAAACTATAAGCTAGAGGAAGTATTATTTATGGATGACTTTCAGTGGATGAAATTGTTGCTAATGGGTAAATTTGAGGCTAAAGTTTGAAAAGCTGTAGGCAATATATGTGTTTATATTAAGGAAAATGAACACGTAAAGTATCTTGTCTGGAATTAAAGCATAGCACATATTTTTTGCAGCCATGTTAGTTGAGATGGAACTTATAGTTTCTAGGGCTTCTTGTTAGTAGCATGCCCTAGAGCATATCATTTAGTATGTATCTTGTACATGTTTTATTAATAAAAAGGCAATTTCACTTTTCCGTTTACATAATATATTTATGTGTAATAGAAAAGGTCCATTGATATTTTGTTAGAAATTTTATTCTTAAGTTGTTAAGAATATGAGTGACAGTATTTCTAGCACAAAGTATCATAAATTGGTTCACAATCGAGGATACTTGACACAAGACATGACTTATCCAGAAAGATTGTATTCATGTTTGTTCCCAAGGTATTTATATGAGATATAGATAAGATGGAATGGTGAGTCTCATGCCATATAACAAACATGATAGGCACTTTTACATGATAAGTAGGCCGAACCAGTAACTCTTATGACAAGCACGTGGAGTTTACTCTTGTCAATGCATTGTCATAAATCATATCAATGCATATAATCTTTAGACCTGAGATAACATAGTTATCTTGTATATAGGTGGTTTGAGTTTGATACTGCTTTCATACTTGTACTGTGTATGGGTATATGGGCATTTGTTGGCTCCTACTAGTTATATATGGAGGTAGGTGTTGATTAAGATGGAATCTATTACCCTAAGTAAATAGGGATAAAATCCTATGTTCATTTAATTATTCTTGATGTTTCACATTCCTGGCCAAGACAAACAGATTTAGTCAGAAAAGAGTTTCTGACAAGAAAATCTAATTAATCAAGAATTGAAATTAAAAAAGAACATAATGTTCATAGCAAATAAGGTTTGACATTCACCATGACTCCATCTCGAATTGGGATTTTGTAATAGAGAGATTCTAGTGCATGATAACATATGATTAAAGGTTCATTTAAGGTATTCCTTATTACTGATTGGGTGGCCATGGCATGTTATGCTAGGTGTTAACCATGGTCTATGAGATGCCTAAAATGATTTAGAGAAATCATTTATGGTAAGAAAAAGTTCTGATGATATTAAGAGTTGATATCATATCTCATTGCCAATTATTGATGAGCCTAGTGAGTCACACACATATACAAGTAATCACCAAGTAAAATGTGATTTAATTGATTAATTAAAGAGTTTAATTAATTAATTAAATAGGTTTGGTTTGCAATAAGATTGCAAAGTCCCTAGTATGGCTTGAAACAAAATCTAGGTTATTATATGTATAATAGTGTTTAAATATAAATTTAATTATGAGAAATTAATTAATAGAGATTAATTAATTAATTTATATTTAATATAAATTGATTAGAGGAGGAGAAATAATTATTTTGGATTGAGAACTCAAAATTACAACACAAGGGTAATTTGGTCATTTCACAGGGTGACACGTGGCACTATGAGATGGTGACACATGACATTATATAAGCTTGCTATTTGTCTTCCAATCATGCATGATTATCAAAGTCAAGATTAAACCTAGCTTTGACACTTGGCTTAATGTGATTAGGTCAATTAAAATTAAGATGCAATCAGAAGATGACATGTAGCAAGGGTTTTGTCACACCCTACTCCTCGTAAGATGTAACATGCTCCCGTAGTACACCTAATGAATTACCGTACTTCACCTACCGGTAACCCATTAAATATACTATAAGGGATTTTAAAACAATTTTCGTTTATTTTTAAATTGGTGGGTAAAATTTTTTTTTTTCAGATATTAAAAACCTTTATTTAAAGTCCAAACATAAATAAAATTTTTAGATATTTAAAATCTCTGTAATTTTTACAAAAATTTCTGCAGAGTGCCTTCTGTATTTTGAGAAAACAGTTCTTCAAAACCTGAAAATAAAGATACTCACAATATTTTTCTCAATCACAACTCTATTATTCAATCTCATTTCACAAATCAACACAAGCAACTCAATACATAGTTTAAATTAAATCAAACATTGAAACCTCTCATTAAGATAACAAAATTAATATTTACATTCATGGGATCATAAAAAATTTAGTAGTGCAAAACTTTATAAATACATAAAATCTCAAGATAACCTTATAATAATTTGTATTTCATTACAATCCAAAAATATATTACAAAAGAGAATTCACAATATATTTTGTCATATCAACTGTGGTTTCAAATTATATTCAAAACAATTTCTATTTACAAAGTATTTACAAATCATCAACATATTTAATCATCATAAATTCATACTCAAGGTTGACAACACATCAAACTTAAAATTTACAATCCTCAAAACCATGCAATAAATCCTTAAATTCATAAAAAAATTTACATTAAATTTATACAATTTCATTCAACAAATTAAAATACTCAACACAACAAAATTATAAATCATAAAATAAACTTGTTCAAATCAATTTAGAAGTGAAAAGTAACAAAATAGTTAGTTGTGCACAAACCTTAAGCGAGTCGCCTCTTGGCCTTGACTCGATTCCTCGGGTTCTTTCCCGGTGTTCCTTTCCACTGAAACACACAGTTTCACAGTATTTCAGTACCATAACTTAACATAAATCCAAAAATAAATTTAATTTCACTTTTACCTAACTCTAATGTGCTAAACTTGACGTTCTTTAAAATTTGTGTTTCGGGTTACTATTCATGATACTATTCAAGTCAATTTGTTGAGTTTCTAAGACTTAATAGGTATGGGAATTCCAACTTCACCCACGTACCACATTTTGGTTACTAAATTTTTTGGTTTTTGTTGTTTACTCAAATTTTAAGTCTTTTAGGCAAAATTGCAAATTTTCAATTTTGGGTGTCTTATGTTGCATTGTTCCATTGGTCATTTTACTGTTAGAATTTGGCTAAGCTTTCTTCATAGAAAATGTTCCCTATTGTCTTAACTTTATTATCCTTTTTGAATCACTACAATTGGAGTTTTGTAGCTTAAGTTATAGCCATTTGAATCATGGCTGCCAGATTAGACTTAACCCAGATTTCTGGGCACCAAATTGGTTCTGGCAGTTATAAGTCACCAACTTTGGGTGGCCAAATGACTTGGTTAAGGGCATAACTTGGGTTTATGTTCTTCATAAAAGTTTTAGGTCTATATCTCAGCTGTCCACTGGTAAAATTTCAGGTCATTTAGACCTACCTAGCCCAAGTTATGGCTTGTACAGGTCAGACTGCATAAATCCGGATTTGGCCAATTTGTTCACTATGCTATGGTCACTTGCTGGGCATGATTCCTAAATGAAAATTGTGTTATTTTGTGTTTATTTTCATTCCCAATTTGTCTCATACCAATTGGACTTGTAAATTTTCAGTTTTGGTCCCTCAAAGGGACCTTGGTCCTACTGCCTGCAGTTTGACCCTAAGCAACCCGAATTTGCATTTGGTTCCAACACTTCTAACATACTCCAATTGGTCTCAAATGACCATTTCTCTCCTCAAACCAAGTCCAACACACCATTTAACACATTCTCAATTTTTCTTCAATTTTTCACATGTTCAAAACCCTAGCTACACCTAAAGTTCAACCTAATGCAATTTAAAGTGTGTATTTATGTTCTACACACCTAATTCATCTCAAATAACCATTTAAAACCATCAAACTCATTCATATCAAACCCTAACCCTAGCTGGATGAATTTTCTATTTGGTCCCTCAACAATTATTTTGTTATGATTTTAAGTTACTTTCTAAGTTAATTAAACTAAGAACATAGAAATTGAACAAAAGAATTCAAATTTACATACTAACCTTTGTTTGATTTTCCAATCACTAATTTTCTTCCCCTTTTTCTTCTTTCTTGCTTCTTCAATCTCCTCTTCTAGTTGCCTAAACAAAGCATAATCATAATTTAGTGGAATTTTTGGGGGATTTATGGGGTTGATTCAAGCTTTGAAAGCTTGAATTTCATGGCCATGGAGGAAACTAAGGAGAAAAGAGAGAGAGAGGAGAGATGGACGTTTTTGTGTTTTGAAGAAGAAGAATGGATTTTTTTTCTTTTTATTTTTGTCTTTTAATCTTATGGAAGACCATAAATCAAATTAAATAAAATTTTAATTATAGTATTTATGGCATCATGCATGATGTCATGCATGATGTCATCTCTTTTTACTTTTTTCATTTTCTTTTTATTTTTCTATTTATTTTTTTTTCATTAGTTCTTTAACTTAATTTCCGATTCTGAAATTTTCTTTTTTCCGATTTTATTTGACAGTCAGGTCAGGAGTCAGCTCTCGGGGTTAATTGACCAAATTGCCCCTCGCCGGTTCGACCTGGTTTGCAAATAATTCAATATTTCTTTCTGCTCCCTGACCTAATTATTTGACTGATTTAACAATTCTTTTTCATGATTTTTTTCTTTTCCACTGTGTTCGTAATAGTCCTAAGGACCGCGGCGTCACATTTTACGATTCGAAATTTGAGTTTAAATCAACTTCGCAATCCTTCCTGAGAAGGTCACCCATCGCTGTGACTCTCGGCTCATTTAACTTCTTACGTTCTGTTTTTCTTATTTATACTTAACTAATTGGCAATTACTAATTATTTGTGTTTATGGCTTCTCTAGTTGTCTTAAGTGTGGTTCTAATCCCCTTAATTGTCCGGACCAGAACAGTGAAATATACCAGGCTATACAAATAGGGGTGTTACAGGATTTAAGTGATGACCTAATTATAAAAAGAAAAGAATGAAAGAACAAAAAAAAAACATTCTGATTTTTCTAAAGAGGTGTCGCCACCCTTGAAGCTCTCTTCCTCTCTTCTTCTTCTTCTCTCATCAATTCAAAGAGAATTGCCCATATTCTCTTGAATTAAAATTGCTAGAAATTATTTCTAGTGTCCTATATACATCTAAAACCTCTCTAAAGGTAAATCCCTAATTTCTAATTGGTTGACAAGGCTTGAGAAGCTATTCAAGGGGCTGCCATTGGTGATCTTGGTGTAGACAAACTAGAGGGACAACATTTGGGGTCCTAGGTGCTTCCCAAAGGTACCAAACACATCTACAGTGCATCAAAAGGTTAGTGCACATGTTCTTGTATTAATATAGGGTTCTAATGAATTAATTTGTTAATTAAAAATCTTAAATGGCAAATGTAGATCCTAATACATATTAAAAGTGTTTTAATATACAATTGAACATTGAAATCAATTAAGTAAATAATGAATCTTGCATGATGCATGAGACCCTATAAGAAAATTTTTGAATTCAATGTTCCAATCTAACAATTTTCATGCTTCTGCTCCTTCAATTGGTATCAGAGCCACTATATTTGCCATTTAGATTGTTTAATATATGATTTAATTGTGTGATTTGATCATAAGATGATTGTTTCATTGCTGGTTGGACCAACAAAGGTGGCGGCTTGGTTATCACCTTGAATGTGCGCATGGTTTGGCCATGTTTGATGAGTCTAAGCATGTGCATGGTGTTTGGGTTTTGAATGTGCAATTGTTGTATGATCTAAGGCCCATTCTATGACTAATTAAAATATTTAATTAGGAATTTTAATCACACAATTAAATTTTGATTCAAATCTGAATTTTTAAATTTGTTTAAATGTGATTCAGATCTGAATTTTTGAACTTGGTTGAATGAGATTTAAATATGAATTTTTAAATTTGTTTGAATGAGATTCAAATCTGAATTTTTAAATTTGTTTGAATGAGATTCAAATTTGAATTTTTAAATTTGTTTTGAATAAGATTCAAATCTGAATTTTTAAATTTGGTTGAATGAGATTCAAATCTGAAATTTTTAGTTGAATATGAGATATTCAATTTAATTTTAGTATGTATGTTTTATTTAATTGTTAAATGGTAATATGCATGATGGATGATCATGGACAATAAAAGACCAATGTGATTGCATTTATTTCTTTTATTTTTCTTTGGGTTGTAAATTAATTAATTTATTTTGGTGGCATGTATTATAAAGGTTGTAATATTTTTTGGTTGTAATTTCATTTATTTGAGGACTTTAAAGTCCATGTTCTTGTAAATTCGCCTTGGTATGCTAAGGATTACAATGTAATGGATTGCAAGAAGATCAAGGAGGTTAAGAGCATTGGTAAGACCAGTGGGAGGAATTCAAGATCAAGTGTTGATTATGTACTCCTTCAGTAACTCTTGTAAAATGAATGAATGAAATGCACCTAAGAATGCCCTGATTCAATTCTTGGTGGCTCAGAATTGAATCCCTTAGAAAGTTAATGATCATACCATATTTATATGTTTATCCATTAATGCATGAGATGTATGAGATGTATGCAAGTATATGATATATGCGTGCTAATTGAATAATGTGCAAAGTGAGACCATAATAGTAATTAGGCCGACCACAAAATCTTCCAAACAAATGATTAAGTTAGAAATGATATAATTAAAGGTAATTATATCATGGGCCCTCCATTGAGGCAATTATTTTAAGAAATTTTAAATACTTGCATATGATGCAATTTATTTAAGAGATTTTCTTAAGAATAATTGTTAAGCATGAGATGTTGTAAATATGTAAATGGTTTGGTGGCCAATAATTGATGTGCCTGAGGACATTAAAATTATTTACATGTTTACTGGCTAAATGGGATCAACTTAACTAATGCAAGATAAGTCAATAATGGATGTGCTTGAGATTTTGAGCATTAGGGATTAGGTAAATGATTGAACCTCACATGAGATGTGATGGGCAAGGAGTTGCTCACTTACAGTTTACTGTAATTCCAATAATAGATGTGCCCGAGGATGATCAATAAGACTATAAGAATTCAATCACCCACTAGAAATCTATCCAACTAGGATATCCGTTTTTTACTTTGAAAGTATAGGATTCGTTAAGTTAGTGGGATGACCAATTTGATTAAAAGACCATAATCATTTTAGTTAAATACATGATATATTTACTAATTAATCCGGTTATTTTCTGTAGTTAATTTTCTGATAATAATGAGCACACCACAATCACCACCATCCAATATCCTTGTGAGCATACTTGATCACAATAGGTTGACAGGACCTAATCTTTCTGATTGGCTAAGAAATTTGAAACTTGTCCTAAACCTTGAACATATAGGATATGTTCTAGACTCACAGGTTTCTGGTCCCTTACCTCCAAAGGCCACTCAAGAGGAATATGAAACTTTGGACAAGTGGAAGGAGCATGATATGAGAGCCAAGTGTTACATGCTTGCTTTTATGAGTAATAAGTTACATAAGTAACATGAGAACATGCAATATGCAAGTGAGATCCTCCTTCACCTACAAGAGTTGTGTGGTGAACATAGCAGGAATGCCAGGTATGAGATATCTAGACAGCTATTTTGCATGAGGATGTCTGAGGGACAAAATATTGGGGATCATGTCCATAAGATGATTCGGCTTATTAAGCAGCTGTAACATCTTGACTTTAACATGGATTTCCAACTGCAGACGGATTTGATCCTTCAGTCCCTTCCTGAATCATTTGGGAATTTTGTGACAAATTTCCATATGACTAAGCAGGAATACACCTTGGCTGGTCTATTTAACATGCTGGTTATTGCCCAAAAGAATATGCCGGGCAATAAAGGAAAAGAGGTAGCTTTGATTGCATCTTCTTCTACTGGAAAGTCCAACAAGAAGAAGGGCAATAAGAAAAAGAAACCTCAAATTCCTGGTCCTTCCAAGAAGATAGCTAAACAGAAAGGGATGACCAAAGCTGATGGAGGCAAAGTAAAGTGTTTCCACTGCCAGAAGGATGGGCAATAGAAAAGGAACTGCCCATAGTATCTTGCTTCTCTGAAGGACAAGAAGGATACACCTTTAGAAGGTATGTTTATATCTTGTTATTTAGATGTTAATGATACTCATAGTTCATCTACAGCTTGGGTTTTAGATACTGGTGCCAGTTCTCACATTTCTTATGATATGCAGGAACTAGCAAACAGTAGCAGCTTGCGTTCTCGAGATGTTAGACTCCGAATTGGAGATGGCTCAACTGTTGAAGCTTTAGCCATAAGATCTAAATCTTTTTACATGTCTGGACATGTTTTGTGTTTGAATAATATCTTATATGTACCTGATGCTTTTAAGAACATCATTTCTATATCTAGTTTGACTAGAAATGGCTATGAATTTTAGTTCACAGATGATGTTTGAAATAAATATGTTGACTCGGGTTATATGCATGATGGTATTTATTATTTGGATAATAATGACAAACACAAAATAAATGCAAGCAATCTAAAAGAATGCAATGCCATGATGAAAATCAACTCAAGTTCAAAATATATTTGACACTTAAGATTAGGTCATGTTGCAGAGATAGGATTGCAAAACTGGAGAAAAGGGGTATTCTATCCTCATTGGGTTCTGAACCTACTCTAACTTGTGAATCCTGCCTTCAGGGCAAAATCACCAGATCACCCTTTGTTGGACAAGGGCTAAGAGATGAAAATATTTTAGAGCTAATATACAGTGATGTATGTGGTCCATTTAAAGAAATGGCTAGAGGTGGTTTTCATTACTTTATTACCTTTATTGATGATAAATCAAGGTTTGGGTATTTGTATTTGATGAAATACAAACATGAATCCTTTGAAAAGTTCAAAGAATTTAAATCTAAAGTAGAAAATCAAATAGGAAAAAGTATTAAAGCTCTTCGATCAGATCATGGAGGTGAATACTTGAGTACTGAATTTGATGAATACTTGAAAGAGCATGGCATTGTTTCCCAGTTGAGTCCTCCAGGAACACCACAGCTGAATGGTGTATCTAAAAGGAGAAATTGTACCCTATTAGATATGGTACGTAGTATGATGAGCTATACTGATATGCTAATCTCCTTTTGGGGATTTGTATTAGAATCAGCTTTGCATATTCTGAATAGGATTCCATCAAAATGAATATCTTCCACATCTTATGAGATATGGCATGGAAGAAAACCAAGTCTTAAGCATGTTAAGATTTGGGGTTGTCCAGCTTATATCAAAAAGCTGAACACTGATAAATTGGAAACCAGATAAGAAAAAGGTCGATTTGTTGGATATCCAAAAGAGAGTTTTGGATATTATTTTTATTTGCCTACATCACAAAAGGTTGTGGTAAGTAGAGATGCCACATTTCTTGAATAACAATTTATTCAAGAAGGAGGCAAAGGAAGGAAAATAGAGTTAGAATTGAAGAATTCTGACCAACCAACAGATCAGATGGATATAGATCCATCTAGTCAACTTACACCTATTGATGAAACATCTACAGCTATTCCTCGCAGATCAACCAGGATATCTCACCCACCAGTGAGATATGGTTTTCTTCATGAAGAAGAACAAGAGTTGTTTACTAATGAAGAAGTAGATCATGGAGATGATTCACTTACCTATGAAGAAGCTATATCAGATATAGACTCTTCAAAATAGATTGATGTTATGAAATTCGAGATTGATTCCACGTATAAGAATCAAGTTTAGGATCTTGTTGACCCACCTAAAGGTATTGTACCTATAGGGAACAAATGGATTTTCAAGAAGAAAATTAGTTTTGATGGAAAGGTAGAGACCTATAAAGCAAGGCTAGTAGCGAAAGGGTTTCGCCAAAGGTAAGGAATCGACTATGAGGAGACTTTCTCGCTTGTTGCCATGCTTAAATCAATTAGGATTCTATTAGCAATAGCTTCATACTATGATTATGAGATTTGACAGATGGATGTCAAAACAGCTTTTCTCAATGGATACATTGAAGAAAACATTTTCATGGAACAACCTAGGGGTTTTGAATCCCAAAATGGTTCCAAAGTATGCAAGCTAAAGCGATCTATTTATGGGTTGAAACAAGCTTCGAGGAGTTGGAACATCCGTTTTGATGAAGCCATTAAGTCATTTGGTTTTATAAAAAATAAGGATGAACCATGTGTATATAAGAAGGTTAGTGATAGTGCTGTCACTTTCTTTATCTTATATGTGGATGACATTTTATTGATGGGTAATGACATAGGTATGTTGACAGCTGTAAAGGTATGGTTGTCAAATACATTCTCCATGAAAGACTTAGGGGAGGCAACCTATGTTCTTGGGATTCACATCTATAGAGATAGAGCGAAAAGAATAATTGGTTTATCCCAAAGTCTATACTTGGAAAAGGTATTAAAGAGGTTTAACATGCTTGATTCCAAGAGAGGATTGTTACCAGTGAGATATGGTATCCACCTTTCTAAAGAGATGTCTCCAAAGACACCTGAAGAAAGAGATAAAATGGTCAGGATTCCATATGCTTCAGCTATTGGAAGTTTGATATATGCAATGTTATGTACTAGGCCGAATATCGCATATGCTGTTAGTTTTACTAGCAAGTTTTAATCCAATCTAGGTTTGGAACACTGGATAGTTGTCAAGAATATCTTTAAGTACTTGAGAAGAACTAAGGATTTATTCTTGATATATGGAGGTAGTGACTTGCAATTAGATGGTTATACTAATTCTAATTTCCAATCAGATATCGATGATAGAAAGTCTACCTCTGGGTATGTGTTCATTTGTAATGGAGGTACAGTCAGTTGGAAGAGTTTCAAACAGAGTATGACTACAAATTCCACTACAGAGGCTGAGTTTATTGCTACATCAGATGCTGCAAAGGAAGCTGTTTGGATAAAGAAGTTCATGACAGAACTTGCAGTAGTTCCTTCCATTGAGTCAGCAGTTCCACTCTACTGTGACAAAAATGGAGCAGTCATACAGGCTAAGGAACCCCGGTCTTACCAGAAATCCAAACACATAGAAAGGAGCTACCACATTATCAGAGAGATAGTTAGGCGAGATGATGTAGCCATGCAGAAAATAGCATCAGCTGAAAATCCAACTGATCCATTCACTAAGCCTATGTCATAAGCTTAGTTAGGCTGACATCTTGAGAAGATGGGTCTAAGGTATTGTAATGAATGACTCTAGTGCTAGTAGGAGATTGTTAGTAGTATGCCCTAGAGCATATCATTTAGTATGTATCTTGTACATGTTTTATTAATAAAAAGGCAATTTTACTTTTCCATTTACATAATATATTTATGTGTAATAGAAAAGGTCCATTGATATTTTATTAGAAATTCTATTCTTAAGTTGTTAAGAATATTAGTGACAATATTTCTAGCACAAAGTATCATAAATTGGTTCACAATCGAGGATACTTCACACAGGACATGACTTATCTAAAAAGATTGTATTCATGCTTGTTCCCAAGGTATTTATATGAGATATAAACAAAATAGAATGGTGAGTCTCATGCCATATAACAAACATGATAGGTACTTATACATGATAAGTAGGCCGAACCAGTGATACTTATGACAAGCACATGGAGTTTACTCTTGTCAATGCATTGTCATAAATCATATCAGTGCATATAATCTTTAAACCTGAGATAACACAATTATCTTATATATAGATGGTTTGAGTTTGATACTGCTTTCATACTTGTACTGTGTATGGGTATATGGGCATATGTTAGCTCCTACTAGTTATATAAGGAGGTAGATGTTGATCAAGATGGAATCTGTTACCCTAAGTAAATAGGGATAAAATCCTATGTTTATTTAATTGTTCTTAATGTTTCAAGTTCCTGGCCAAGACAAACAGATTTAATCAGAAAAGAGTTTCTGATGATAAAATCTTTTTAATCAAGAATTAGAATTAAAAGAGAACATAATGTTCATAGCAAATGGGGTTTGACATAAACCATGACTCCAGCTCGAATTGGGATTTTGTAACAGAGAGATTCTAGTGCATGGTAACATATGATTAAAGGTTTATTTAAAGTATTCCTTATTACAGATTGGGTGGCCATGGCATGCTATGCTAGGTGTTAACCATGGTCTACGAGATGCCTAAAATGATTTAGAGAAATCATTTATGGTAAGAAAAACTTTTGATGATATTAAGAGTTGATATCATATCTCATTACCAATTAGTGATGAGCCTAGTGAGTCACATACATACACAAGTAATCACCAAGTAAAATGTGATTTAATTGATTAATTAAAGAGTTTAATTAATTAATTAAATAGGTTTGGTTCACCATAAGATTGCAAAGTTCCTAGCATGACTTAAAACCAAATCTAGGTTATTGGATGTATAGTAGTATTTAAATATAAATTTAATTATGAGAAATTAATTAATAGATATTAATTAATTAATTTATATTTGATATAAATTGATTAGAAGAGGAGAAATAATTATTTTGGGTTGAGAACTCAAAATTACAACACAAGGATAACATGTGGCACCATGAGATGGTGACACATGGCACCATATAAGCTTGCCATTTGTCTTCCAATCATGCATGATAATCAAAGTCAAGATTAAACCTAGCTTTGACACTTGGCTTAATGTGATTAGGTCAATTAAAATTAAGATGCAATCAGAAGATGACATGTGGTAAGGGTTTTAAGTGATGACCTAATTATAAAAGGGAAAGAATGAAAGAACAAAAAAAAAAAACATTCTAATTTTTCTAAAGAGGTGCTGCCACCCTTGAAGCTCTCTTCCTCTCTTCTTCTTCTTCTCTCATCAATTCAAAGAGAATTGCCCATATTCTCTTGAATTAAAATTGCTAGAAATTGTTCCTAGTGTCCTATATACATCTACAACCTCTCTAAAGTTAAATCCCTAATTTCTAATTGGTTGGCAAGGCTTGAGAAGCTGTTCAAGGGGCTGCCATTGGTGATCTTGGTGTGGACAAACTAGAGAGACAACATTTGGGGTCCTAAGTACTTCCCAAAGGTACAAAACACATCTACAGTACATTGAAAGGTTAGTGCACATGTTCTTGTATTAATCTAGGGTTCTAATGAATTAATTTATTAATTCAAAATCTTAAATGGCAAATGTAGATCCTAATACATATTAAAAGTGTTTTAATATGCAATTGAACATTGAAATCTATTAGGTAAATAATGAATCTTGCATGATGCATGAGACCCTAGAAGAAAATTTTTGAATTCAATGTTCTAATCTAACAATTTTCATACTTCCGCTCCTTCACTTCTATCTAACATTGATGAGCAATTTCCTACGAAGGATAGTAGGGAATGATAATATTCTGATGGTCAAGTTGGAAAAGGAAATATAAGGGGAATTTTCTATGGTCAATTACGAGTGATACATAATGTGAAGGATGTGCTAGTAAAAGTCAATTATAAGGTTAGAATTTTAGAAGTAATGGAATTAGCAAATCAAGCTAGAATTAAGAATCAATAAAAAGGTTAAAGAATAAGTACAGTAAGTTGGAAAGGTATCAACAATAGCAGAAACAGGAAAAGGAAGTGGATAAGATCCAAAAAATAGGAAAAAAGCTCAGTAGAGTTGGTTACAATGATGAGAATAAGGAGGAATAAGTATGCTAGGGACACACTAAGGGATGTCTAAAACAAGTTATAGTGAGATGATAGATTAAAGGAGTAGTGAAGCTTCGATCTAAGTGCCAATGTGTCAAAACGTACGTCACATAATTAGAAGCTTGAGGAAGAAGTCAAGATACTTTCATTCCAGAGAAGGAGTGGGAAATGATAAGGTCGCGTTAACTAGGTTGTCAGGGAAAACAAACACTTTTGTCACATAGGAGGAGAGACCCAGTTCACTTTCCATGTTAATAGATGGTGTAGGGTACACTTGGCACTTGAACAGAACTCTACATGACTAGTTACACAAGATGGATAGGAGTTGGTCCAAGGACCTTAGAATTGATACAAAAGAGATTGAAAATTTGAAGTATCATGGGAATGAGAAGATACATAAGTGTTAACCATTGAGGTCATAGGACAAGTAAGGATTTCAAATGAGATGCCTATGATAGGTGCTGCAGGAAAGTATCTCATAGGATACTATAGGATAAGGAACATAAGTCATGTCTTTGAGGAGCAGAGATTATTAAAATAGAGGAATGGGGACTGAAGTCCCCAAAAGATACGTTAGGGAATAATGAAAGTGAGGTAAGCGCCAAAGTTGATTGAAGTTATGTGATATCAAGTCAAGCACAATGAAGTTATAGTGAGTACTAGAGATGATAGAAAAAGGTAAACGAGTAGTCAGATGTGATGGTTTAGTCTCAGAAGGAGGATGGTAGCTGGCGTACTATGACAAGGGCAGATAGATGTAAAACATTTTTAACCATCCATGCAGATCCAAAGCGGAAAGATGTAGAATTTGCAATGGGTTACTATGTGTTTTTGAAGGTTTCTCCTATGAAATAGGTTGTGAGATTTGGAAAGAAAGGCAAGTTGGCACCCCATTACAGAGGACCTTTTGAGATCACGAACAGAGTGAGAGCAGTTGCCTATCAGTTAGAGTTACCATCAAACCTTTCTCATGTCCACCCTGTATTCCACATTTTCATACTTAGGAAGTATGTTCCCGATTCTTCTTATGTGCTGCAACCAAACACAGTGGAGTTAAATGAGAATTTGATCTTTGAGGAACAACCAGTAGCCATAGTAGACTATCAGATGAGACAGATTCAGTCAAGGCAGATCCCTATGGTTAGTCCTATGGAGGAGTTAATCTGTGGAGGAATGCACTTGGGAGTTAGAGCGGGATATGTGCAGCAAATAATCATAAGTTTGATATGCAACTATATGTCATTGTTCTGCCTTGTGTAAAATTTGAGGACAAATTTTCTGTAAGGGGGGAAGAATATAACACCTCGAATTTTTAAATAATTATTTTATGTGTAGTTATATAATTTTTGACTAATTTGGCGGGCCCAGGAGGGGTTATATGATGTTGATGAGATATGGATATGGAAGATGTGATTTGGAAGATGTGATTTAGAAGTGTTATTTGGATCATTTTGCAGGTTGGGTAGGTCCTAGGTATAGTGGGAACTCTGCTGGATTTTTGATAAAACATAGAATGTCCATTGATTCTTTAAAGTTTTGCTTTAAGTAAATATTGAAAAATTTGTGATATAATTTTTAGGTGAGTCGAGTCAGCCTTCCTTCTCCTCCCAGCCACCGCCGTGACCTGTGAAGTACTGAGTAGATATTGATTTTATTTACAATTTCAATATTATTATATATTCAAGGCATGCCCATGCATCACATGTAAATATCTTTATGTAGTTAAATACTAGGCACACTTTATGTTGCATTTTTTTGTTTACAAAAATGGATGTGGATGTCGCCTTAGGGTAATTTGGAGCTGTGTGCATGAGTTGCTGTACGTGTGGTGTGGTGTAATAGACATGGATAGGACAGGAAAATCAGCTTAAACTTGTCTCGCTTGGGGACCGGTCCTTTTTGAGGAAGTCGGGGTGAGTACGACTTTGAGTTGATCTTGCTGACCCTCGCAATTGGATTTTAAGCGAAAGTCTGGCTCGAGTTGATCTCGTTGGTAGGTTTTGGTCTAAGAGAACTGTATAGGGGATCAGCTCCCATATATATATTTTTTGATATGGTATATATGCGTGTGAGTGCTCCAAATTATTCTTTGGGAGAATATTTTTTGAATTTGGTGAAACTTATTGATCGGTGTTGCATTTCATCCTTAGGGATGTATTAAAATTAGATAGTTACAAAAATTATTTTTAAAATCAATATCTTACTCTATTAGTTGAATGCTCATTCCTGTTCACCTTATTTTTTCAAGTTACAGGAGAGCTTTTTCTTGTGTTTAACCTACTTTCTTCTCCGCAAGTCTTCTTGCCATTATCTTCGTAATTTGTAATGTTAAATTTGAATTCTAGATATTCGCATATGTAGGAACATATTATTTAGTTGGGGCTGTAAGATTTATTAAATTGGATGTAATTTATAATCTACATGTATGTGTAATTGTGGGGATGGATACCTATGTTGGATGAGGGAGTTTGACTCCCATTTAATTTTATATTGAGTATGGATGATTGTGTGAATGAGCTAAGCTCCTCGAAAGGTTTGGTTTTGATATTATAGGTCAGGTGAGTTGAGGACTCTCCGTTGGATAGTCCATATTATGGCAGGACTCTATCCAATTATTTTCTTAAAATTGGGCCAAATATGGGCTTTGTGATTGAGTTGAAAGATAATTGGACTTACTACGGGCTTTGGGGCCTTATGCCGACCCAAGTCCTAGTGCCAGTTCAGCCTGTAGGATTGGGTCGTGACACTAATTTTATTCTTATTGATTGGTTCTTTGTACTTTATCTAACATCATGATATGTAATGTTTGCACAAACATGAGAGGATCTTAATTCCATTTTTCCTTCACTCAGTTGATGGGAAGTTTTTTTTTTTATAGATCATTATATGTAAATAATGGAATTGGGTTTGGTAGTGTTAGATATTGGGAATTTCAGAACTGAACTTTATCATTTTTGTGGGGGAAAGACATACCTTGACAAGTGTATCAGATTTTTTCACTTTTCTTCAATTGGTGAGACTTGATAATCTTTGTGATTAATTAAGGTCCTCTTTGCCAATTGAAAATGCAGTTCTACCACAACCAATTGAAGCCCTCAAAGCTAACTTGGACAGCCATTTGCAGGGTGCAAAATAAGAAAGGTTATTTTTCCTTCCTTTTATGTTTTCTGTTGTTATTTTTTAAAAACAGGGATTAAAGTATATTTTTATATATAGGACATATCAATGAATTTTGAGCTAGTCCTGAAAAGTATTCCTTAAAATGCATAGGACATTAGACATTGCTGCTGAAATTACTAACAAGAGACATGCTACAAAGAAGCCTTACTCAAGGTCCATTGTTTTTTATGCTATTTGGAAGTCATACAGGAGAATGGAACTGAGAAACCTAAAGTACGTGATGCTGCAAGAGAGGCTACACTCTGATATGCTTTCCATTTTTTTGTGCAGATCAAATATGTGTAGATTATTTTGTCACTGCTGGCACTTTAGATGTTTTCATTTGTTGAATTGAATGATCCTTGGTGTAGTGAAATTAAGGAGAGAATTAAAAAAACCAATGATGAAAAAAGAAGGCCGTGATGGTTGAGGTAATGGTGATGACACAATAGACCCAGCGCAAGGGTAGCTTGACAAAAAGGTGCTGCACCTAAGGGCCCCATGCTTGGAGGGGGTGAAGGGGGGAAGTGCTGAAATCCATATTTCCTCACAATACTAGGTATGAAAAGAATGTTGGATTGGAGATCTTACATAGATTAATCATTGTTGCTTAGATTTTTATCCTCCAAGTGTTAAGCTAATTTTGTTATCTCAAGGATTTGACTGGAGAAATTAAATGATGATTTATTAATTGTAATTCATCCTGGATAAATGAACTAGACATAAGGGTTTTCAAGTGTTAGATCAAAATAAAATATGATTGCATGCATCAGAATGTTGTGCACACTGAATCATTGTCCATTGAGCGTGTAATACCTCTGTTTTGGCTGTTGTATCCCATACATGCAGCATCAATTTTTTATCAATGGGAAAACATTTATCATTAGGAAATGTAAAAAAGATATAAATTATTGCTGTGATTCTAGATATCATGTTGTCTTCATTTAATCTTATTCACAGCCAATTAGCAATCATCATTTTTGAAATCTATTGTTAGAGTAGGAATGCTTTCGACAACACTTAAGTGTTCAGAGGAATTCCCAGGTTTCTAATGCCCCTGGAATTACCAAATTATAGGCCAACAAAGATCCACCTTTTTGTTAAGATGTATTTAATAAATGAGCCTCACCATTCATCTTGTGTTTTAAATCCATAGTAAACCGAGTTTAGATAAGAAAAATCTATCACATTAATATAAAATTCTTCTATAAGGTACTTTTCTTTTATAAGTAATAATTCTGTTAGAATTATGACTCAAAATCCTAGTGGGATTTGGAGAGACCTTTTCCTAATTTGAGTGGGAGAAATATTCCTTAATAGGATAGAGGAATATTTCTTATATAAAGTAGAACTCTTATTTTAATGTTATTCCTAAATTGAGTGAGACTCCTAATCAGATTAGGATTAAGGGAATTAATACTATAAATAGGAGAATGGTGAAAAGGGTTATTTGGCTTTCAACTCATGGAGTGAGGCTATCACCTATTGTAGAGAAGGGTTTTGCCAATTGCTGCGGATTTAGCTCTACCCATTGATGAGGGGCTTTTGCCCATTGCAGTGGAGAGAGGCTTTGGCCTAAGGTGGAGAAAGGACATAGAATTCAAGAGAAAGGGATTCTTGTCCATTGGTGAGAGGGCTCTTACCCATATAGTTGAAGGCACCCTTTGTGGTGTAGTGTTGTAATAGTAAATATATTGGGTTATGTCTAGAGGAGACTGAGAGGGACTAACTAATATATTTACTATGAGCAGTTTGATGTTGCATGGGCTCTCTTAGATGTAATTGGATTGATAGGTAGTATAGCTATGAGTTTGTAATGATGATTTATTTATTATTGATAGTAGAAGATGGTATGCCCGTAGATGTAGCCCTATGTTCAGAGGGTGAACCACCTAAATATTGGTGTTTTGTGTGTTTTCTTTGTTTCTTTGCAGTTTACATGCTTCCACAGTGCATAACAAATTGGTATCAAAGCATGGGATGATCTGGGTGAGTTTGGTTGAAGGTGGAGCTGCTGCGACATGTAGAAATTCGCACATGCAACAATGGTAGTGGTGGAGAGTTAAAATTGAGGTGGAGCTCTTGATGCAAAATCAAAAAGATGACGTGAAAACTTTTTGAAGAAAGAAGCAAGTTACACCCAAGATAAATATTTAAGAGATTGATGATTTGAAGGGTTCAAGCTCAAGCATAGAGATGTTATGATTGAAGGCACCCAAGAATTTGAGGTATATAATGGTTTATGGATTTTGAGTCAATGTGGAGATTGTTAGAATTATGACTCAAAATCCTAGTGGGATTTAGAGAGACATTTTCCTAATTTGAATAGGAGAAATATTTCTTAATAGAATAGAGGAATATTTTCTATATAAAGTAAAACTCTCATTTTAGTATTATTCCTAAATTGAGTGGGACTCTTAATCAGATTAGGATTAAGGGAATTAACACTATAAAAAGGAGAATGCTGGAAAGGGTTATTTGGCTTTCAGCTCATGGAGTGAGGCTGTCGCCCATTATAGAGAGGAGCTTTGCCAATTGCTGTGGATTTGGCTCTGCCCATTGCAATGGAGAGAGGCTTCGGCCTAAGATGGAGAAAGGACATAGAATCTAAGAGAAAGGGATTCTTGTACATTGGTGAGAGGGCTCTTGCCCATATAGTTGAAGGCACCCTTTGTGGTGTAGTGTTGTAATAGTAAATATATTGGGTTATGTCTAGAGGAGACTGAGAGGGACTAACTAATATATTTACTATGAGCAGTTTGATGTTGTATGGGCTCTCTTGGATGTAATTGGGTTGATGGATAGTATAGCTATGAGCTTGTAATGATGATTTATTTATTGCTGATAGTGGAAGATGGCATGCCCATAGATGTAACCCTATGTTGAGAGGGTAAACCACAAAAATATTGTTGTTTTGTGTGTTTTCTTTGTTTCTTTGCAATTTACATGCTTCCGCAGTGCACAACAAATTCTTTTATTATAATTTTTTAAAATCCAAGAAAACTTAACATTTACACACCATAATTACACCCATCTATCAAATAATCCTGAACATTCAATCTTCATTTGAGCTTGATTTAGTTGTATGCCAATTTCGTGAATAATTGTTTTCACATATCACCATGAAAAATTAATATGAAGAAATGCATTATTTATAAAAATTAATAGGAGAGTATTATGAGTTTCTCTATGAAATGCCAATATCAATTTCTTGCCATCCACCTCCACTTGCTGAGGCAATTAAACAACACTTAAAATTATAGTGAGAATTTATTATTTCAAAATTTTTTTTTAATTCAATTGTTGTTATATATCGAAAATTTACATGCATTACTTTTTTGCAATAAATAGTTTATTATTGTATGTAATATTTTTTTAAAATTAAAGAAAAAAAATAATGAGAAAGAGGAAATTTTATTAGTGATAAAAAGCATCAAGCATGTTGTAAGCAGTGTGGGAATTCAGAGTTATAATGAGATTGTGGGGCGAATCCCAGCTCATGCTGTACTCACAAATGGAACTTATCCCCTTAGGCCATTACCATTGTCTCCCCTAATTTCGTTTATGCTCCTAGGCTAAAATTTCTGAAGTACAAAGATTCTATTCTAGATTGGTCACTATTATGCATAGAAGGCCTCACCAGTCACCTGTCAAAAGTAAAAAATATTGCTTTGCTGCTTTTGCTTTTATCCTTTAATCATCTAAGTGTTTGGAGTTCAAAGCAAACATAACCCAGTTGGCAAAATTTGAATCTAAGCATCTGATTTTTAATAAACAGAACTTGGAATACAATTCTACATATTATGCCATATTTGTTCAAGACATGGAGCATGGTCATTGCCATCTGAAAATTCCCTTATCTGCATACTCCATATCTCAGAATTCTATTCTCTAGAAAATTTTATTGCCATCAATTTGTCTCTAGCATCTATTTTCCATTGCTGGAAAAGTTACAAAAATCAGTCCTTTGCTTCAAAAGTAGGGGGAAAAAAGGAAAATGAAAAAAAAAAAAAGCAGCTTCAAACATGTGGTTTAAGGGGAGAAAATCAAGCTTGACAGGTAAATTTACATTGCATTAATGATTTAGCAATGTACAAACACCCCATTATCACTAGCAGTAATAGAATTTTGGGGGAAAAAGGACTTGAATTTGCTTATATTGACACCCCAATTACTCTAATATATAGAGTTCTCCTCATCTTTTCTGAACCTCTTTTGCCTAGCAATGAAAGCCTCCACTTTGCACCTGAACTCCTCACTGCTCATACTATCCTCAGGATATGAAATTTTCACCCATCCCTCTCCAGAATCAATACTTTTCGTACATTTCTCAGTCGCTGATCGCCTCAGTTCTCGGCAACACTTGTTATGAGTAGCTCGGTCTAATTTCTCTGATTGACTCCTCTGATAATTCTTGCTTTCCACAGAAGTACAAGTTGCTTCAGTGACTATGTATTCAACAGAGGAGCTCTGTTTTTCTTTGTATCCAGACTCATATCGGTGCATGCCATGAATTCTTTCACTCTTTTCAACAAACTCTTCATAAATATCTGTTTTTGAATTCTTTCCAGTACGATCTTGACCTGAAAACTGACCTGATTTTGCAAAGAGAGTGATGACTATGGCATTTCCGAGGATGAACACGAAACGAGGGCTTACAAGTATGACTGTTATGTCCTTGAAATATTCACTAGAGTTCTTGACAGCAACTGGGAGTCGAACAGAAAACCTGGAAATCAAAGCCAGAACAAGACATATTTCTATGAACCTGAACAAGTTTGCTAACTTCTGAAGCTGGCTATGTTTCTTGATTGAGTTTTCCTTCTCGAGTTTGATGTTGCAGGTGTTGAAAGAACCCATTTGCGTATGGGAATGGAGAACTGAATGCAGTTGTGAGGTGGTGGAGAACTGAGGATTTCACTCGAAAGATGATTCATAAACAAGAAAAGCCTTGGTTGCAGCCATTTCTCTGAATTGAGAAAAGTTAGAAACTATCATGAGCATAACAAAAATTGAAGGTATTTTGCTCCCAGCGAGCATAAGGAAACAGAAAAAAGGAATCAAAGGGAAAGGGAATAATACAGAGCCAAACAGCGGAAATGGAGTGAACCCTGTTTTTGCTTGGCTCAAATACTGGAAAATGCTGCTTGTTATGTTAAAAACCATTTAGTTGTATAGGTAGCTATTTATAGATAGTGGAATTCGTTAGCTATTTTTAATTTATTTTATATTTTATCTTTTTCTTTCCTAAAACTTTGTTTATGGAAGAGGTATTATATTCCAATTCCATCCTTTTGCTTTATCCAAAATTTTGCAACTTGTGAGATTTTCCATAAAATTATTGCTCTTTTTATCATCTTGCCTTATTCCCATCACTTCTAAATCCTATTCACCATGCAATGGTTTCACATCAAATGGCAGGCAGCAGTGCCAGATCTAGAAAAAAAATTTTTTTGTTAATATATAAGTAAATTATGTGATATATTTAGTAAACTAAAAAAAATATATTAAATATTCATATAAAAACAGTTAACTCTTAAATTTAAAAAGATAATCAAATTCACATTTTTGTGAGTAAAGTTACATATAACTATAAATACACAATAATTTGCTCAATATATAAAAGTTAATTGATTTCCTATAAGTAAAAATATGTTCTTTATTAAAAAAAATAAATTCAATACAAAAATTTATAAGGATCAATTTAAATCAGTGTGTAAACGTATAAGATTAACTTAAAAAAAAAAAAGGATTCAATTGATCACTTTTTTATAGGAATAGATCTGCTACTTATAATTGTTGAACATAGTGAAATCCATGTGAAATTCATTATAATTAACGATTACAATGAAATTATTGTATGTATATTGATATTATATATACATCAATTTCATTGTATAATTTTTTCACTAGCAAGCAAGACAAGAAGAGTGAATAAGTAGATTACCAGTATTGCCCTTGTAAGATATTATTACTTCAATTATACCACATTCTTGGATATTCCCCATTGAAGATTTGAGAGCAATAATCTTTTTCTTTAACTGTATCCATTCTAAAATATAAGATTGCATATAATAACTCCCCTCAAAGCTTATGTTTCATTCGCTGGATCATCCCTTCTCATCTAAATTGCTAAATTGGTAGATGTCTTTCTTATTATGATATTAAATATTAATTTTCTTTTTTATTTCTAATGGGTTAATTCAGTTGATTTTGAAGTAGTTTATGTTAGTTATTAACAGTTAATTTATGAGAAAAAATCTGACAAGGGATGGTTCGAGAAGTGGAGACAAGGACTTGACTTCCATGTCAAAGTAAAAGTCATTAACCTATTTCTTCCGAACTAAGAAATCGCCACATAACCAGCTGCTTTCTCCCATGGTAGACTCTCAACCTAACCTTTAACTGGGATTCTATTACTCTGTGTGTCCCTTGGGACCCACCAATAATAATACAGAGTTAGCTTTCACTGTGTGTAGCTTTCCTTCTTGATTTATGAAACCATGTAGCACTTAATCTTAAATTTGCTAGGCTTTAATCAAACAGTAAACATAAGTGGTTGTTAAGTGGTGAGTTTGAGTTGAGAGCATTGAAATGATTTTATCATGAAAGGACTCTCTTCCTTTTATTTCGTTGTCCTACATAGAAGACAAAGCTAGCTACTTTCCTTCTCTTTGCATCCAATATATGTGTTGTATGGATTTTTTGTTTAGATCCAATCTATTATAAGTACAATGAAATTCATTTATTAAATATATAAATCTTATATATTTATATTTTAAATCTGCTATAGACTTGATCTAGATAAAAATTTCTCACGTTACACATGCTCTAACCCCATTGTTGTAACCTTGTTTCAGGAACTTCTTTGCTTAAACGAAACCCTTTATTAGCTTATCAAACTACACTTACTTGAAGGATAACACTTTCTTGCTTCTTCAATTATTGAATTTTTGTTCATAATGGTGTTGAGCTCTCTTAGGCCTTCTAAGATGTTAGAATTTAGGGTTCCTAATTATCCATAATGATAAGTTTGTTAATGACATTTCTACGATTTTTTGTCATTTCAACCCTAAGAATCAATTTGTATATTGAGAGGAATTTAGGGTTCCTAATTAGCCATAATGATAAGTTTGTTAATAACATTTCTACGATTTTTTGTCATTTCAACCCTAAGAATCAATTTGTATATTGAGAGGAGCCTATGTGTTTACCATCTATTTGGAAATTAAAGTTCTCTCTCTCTTTCTATATATATATATATATATATATAACTAGCAACTACAAGGATTAATTTGAAAGAATATGATAATTAGAATGGTTGTTGATTTATTTATTTATTTTATTTAAAATTTAGAGTATTTTCAAGTCAATTAATTTGTACTGAGATTAAATTCTCTTTTTAGACGATTTTAAGAGCACACTCCCTACTATTGGGGCATGTAAGTTTTGAGAAAGAGAAGATTTCTAATCATATTTCAACTAAAAATTCTGTTCTCATATATTTTTTCCCTAATTAGTTATAGCTTATTTCTTTTTTTTTAAATAAAATTAATGCACACACGGGTTAACGATAAAAAAAAGATAAAAAGCTAAGAGGAGAGTCAGTGTGGGTGAGTCTGTGATGAAAAATCAAGGTAGACCCATCTGCTAGTGGACTGTTCCTTCAGGATCCCACATAAGTTGTAGAGTGTGTTTGAGTGCGAGTTATATAAGAACAATGACTTCGTTAAAATTACTATGATTTTAACGGTAGTCCATTCTCGTCATTAACCCGTATTATAACTTATTTCATTCTATTAGATTAGATCTTTAAGATTTATTTCAAATTAGTTTTAGACTACTAAACTTTATAAATACCTCTATTATATTCAAGCTTGGTAAAAAAAGTTTTAAAATATTAGAATTTTCTCTCAATAAAGCTCTTTTGCTTTATTTTACCTCTTTATTTTTAAAATTTTGGGTTAAATATGCATTATTTCTTTAGAGATTTATTCGTGTAATAACTTCTACACGCTACATCAATATTAATATGATATATTCAAAATAAATAATTTTAAAATGCCACACCTTTTTTAATTGGATTAATCACATTGTTATGGACTTATTAATTTATATCATTCTATTTTAATTTTGTAATAAGTTTTTGATGATATAAAAATTAAGCATGAAGAGTGTATCTTTTAAACTTATCTAAAAAATCAATTAATTAAAATATATATAAAACTGATTTAAACACCATTTAATTATAATAATTAAAAAAAAATCTCAATGTGATTTGAAAATATTAAAATAAGCTATTAATTATCATTGTAATAAGATTCATGTTTTTGTAGTTCTTGACATATTTCTTTATATAATTATGTTATTATATAGAAACATATTATTATTTTAAGAAAAGATTCTTGAAAGAAGCCATCATAGCCTGTAATGCATTGTCATGGTTTACGAGTGGCTATAAATTAAAGTGGATGGATATATGCATGAGAAAAAGCAAAATTTAATAAATTATTATTTGCAGAATACTTTAAAAAAAAAAAAAAAAAAAAAAAAAAAAAAAAAAAACTCATAATCCATAGCAATTGCAATGTGCGACCTTTGGCCAACTGAAACGACATGGCTCAAAAAGTTGAAGAAGAAATCAAGGGGAAAAATTTATACATATATTAGTGATTAAAGAAACTAATTAAATCCACTTGAGGGAAATTATAAATAAATTAATTAATTAGGGTTTTACAGGAGCATCTGTTAGACATTAAATTTGAATGATTCAAATTATTTTTCAAGAAAAAATTATTTTAAATGCCATTATAAAAAAGTAATTTTAAAAAATATATTTTATTATTTTAATATTTTTATTGTTAAAATTTATTAATTTTAAATTTAAATTATTTTTTAATATTAATTAATAAATTTTAAAAAATATTTTTGCCAAAACAGGCCTGGAGCACCTTTAATCGCAGATGGGTTATCTCTGGGCTCCATTTGCTGCTTTTATCTGCGTTATCAACAAACAAAAACACTGAAAGAGATGTGGTGGGGTTGCAATCACCCTCTTTAGCCAAAAGGAGTTCTTATAAATTCCTATGAAAGCTTTCATAATTTTGAAATGAAAGGGTTCCATTTTATGGTGGCCTATCATATTTTTAATTTTAAATACTTTTTTTTTCATTGTATTTTATATCGAGTCTTAAAAGTTAGATAGATGAAATTTTCCTATTTTTTATTAATTGAATTTGACTCAGATTAATTTTTGAAATGATTTCAGTAAAATTAAATTAAAATTTTTCCTTAAATTATTTTAAACAAAGTGATTGAATTAGTAGTATGAAACTAAAATCAAATGAATTTTACTAAGAAATTCGAATCTTAAAGTCATCATTATTAGAAAGATTTTATTTGAATATTACTTTCAACCTAAGTGTGAAGAAATTATGTACTTAAATAAAAAAAATTAATAATAATAAAAATTTTGAGTATCAAAATTTTTTTTTATTAGCTTTAGCTCAAACTATTAATATTGATAATAATTTAACTTATTTAAAAAATATATAAAATCATAAAATATTTTAATAAGGTAAAAGATATAATTTCGGCTATTTACAAATTATGTTGATAAAAATATTATTTTTTTAGAAAATTTTATTTGAAAGAAAATTAAATTTTTGTTTTTAATTATTATAAAATTAATTAAACTTCTTTAAAAGAAAAAGAATAATGAAAACATTTTATATTTACAAATATTATTCAAATAAATAAAATAAATATTTTTATTTGCTAATTAATATAGTTATAGAGTTAATTAATTTTTTTCATTAAGCCTTTTAGAAAACATAAATTTTTAAAAAAAAAAATTAAATAGGTTCATGTAAGAAAATTTTTGCAAAATAAATTCCATCTAAATTAAAAAATCACGATAATATAAATTTTGAATTCATTGTATATAATTACAAAACAATTAATAAATTAAAAATCATTACACAATTAAAAAAGAGACGAAAATTGAAGAGAGAATGGTTTGACAAACAATTGGATAATCATGACTCCATCCAATTAAAGCACAAAATAAATAATATAGAATCAGATTTTTCTTGCCTAGCATAATATATATAATAAAATTTACTTATTAAATATATTGATCCCATATATTTACATATTGAATTTTTAATAAAAACATATTTATCTTAACTTATAAGTTGATCAAATTAGTTTATAAACTTTAAATACAAGCTAATTTGTTTATAATAATTTTTTAAACTTATAAGTTAAGCTAAACTTATAAGTTAAGCTTATAAGCTATAAAAAATAAACTTAGTGAATCTAACTTTTTATTTTAGTACTTATAAATCATGTGCTTATAAATTAATTTGATTAAGTATTTTACTATATTTTCTTTATTTAGTGTTTAATTTCATTATAAATTTTATTTAATATTTTTTTAATCATTTTAATAATAAATGTATTTATAAGCTTTTACTAAACACATCAATGATTTATCAATCACTTAAAAATATTTTAACTAAACACATAACTGCTTAAAATTTTAAATATTTATAAGCATCAGGTATTTATAAGCTAATTTTCATGAGTTACGTCAAACACCTTCTAAATTGAGTATAGACAAAAATTTTCTAATAGAATCTTAGGTTTAATAAAAGTACATAACTTTCTCAATAAGTTGTTATTACTAATAATTGAAATCTTTTTCTTGCTTGTAAAGGCTTTGGGGTAGTATAGATAAGTCATGAAACAAAATCATATTGCTACTAAGCTATGATTAAAATATTAATTAATGATTAAGATTTAATAATCTTTTCTTTTCCTTTTCTTTTTTGAAAGTTGATGGAACCCCGAACTCCATTTATTTATTTATTTCTATTTTATAGGTCCTCCCCGCTGGGAGTGGAAGCTGATAAGATGACACGAGTGTTAGATATTCACTCTATATTTCTGGCTATAATGTAACATGAAAATTAATAAATAAGCTCTTGGTTTTTGCTTATGTGCCCACACGTTGGATTCCAAGATTATTGACTCGGATTCCACTAATTGTGTTTATTCCTTGATTCTCTTTTTCTTTTACCAAAAAAAAAAAGAAAATATAAATTATAATATAAAATCCGGTTTCTTTCCCATGATTATTATTATTATGGTAATTTTGCCATCGTTGAGATCGAAGTTTTTAGCTATTTTTCTTTTATTTTTTTAATTAAGAACTAATAATTTATTTCCATAAAGTACATTAAAAGGAACATAAACAAAATATTAAGTTAGAATATATATTTAACTAGTCATTTATCTATATACGATGCATGGTAATAAATTAAATTTTTAATTTTTATTTAACTTAAATTAAGTAAATTTTAACCATTTAAAAATTATTTATTTTTTCTATATGTTAATAAAAATAACTTTTATATGTATTTTGATTTAGTAATATTTAGTTTAAACCAAAAATAATCAACTAAATTAAAATAAAGTTAGAAGGAATTCTATAAACGAAGATTTTTAAAAGAGAGAATTCTAACTCTTGGCTCAAAAGATATTAGTCAAAAAAATATTGTAACATACTTGATAACACAATATGTAAAAAAAATAATAAGTAAAAAATATGATTAAAGATTACATACAACTAAAATAAGAAATATAATTTACTACCACATCTTACATTATTTTTAAGACTATATGGAAATAAAGTTGAATTATGTCACATGAATTTAGTAATTTAAAATAATACATCAAATTTTTAATTAATTAATTAATTAATAATTAATAGGCATGATAAAAATTAAATTTATAATTAAAAATATATTAAAATAAAATTTTAATCTCAATTAAAATAAAATTATTAAAAAACATTATCTAATACTAATAAATAAATGTATAATTAAAAAAATAATTTAAATGAAATTTCAAACTTAGATAAGGTAAATTAATAAGTTAAATAAGTTAAATATTATCTAATATCAATAATTAAACTTAGAATTAGAAAAAAGATAAGTTAGAAATAAAATTTTAAATAAATTTATTATTTTTTAATTATTCCAAGTGTCTGATAAATATAAATGTCAAATTTTGATTAATAATTTTTTAATTTTTAGTTATATATATACTAGTCGCATGATAATAATTTAAATTATTTGTTTTTTTATTTAACCTAAATTAAGTGAATTTTAACCATCGACAATATATATATATATATATATATATATATATATATATATATATATATATATATATATATATTATTAGGTTTAAACTAAAATATTCATCAAATTAAAATAAAGATTGAAGAAATTCTATAGATAAAAATTTTTAAAAGATAGAATTTTAATTATTGGTTCAAAGGATAATTAATAAAGAATCCGTTAACATAGTACGAAATAATGTAAAAGGGTTAAGTAAAAAATATAATTAAAAATTGAGTATCTATAAAATAAAAATATAATTTAGTAACATAGTTGATAAATTACTTTTAATAGTCTTACGTAAATAAAAATGAAGAAGTCATATGAATTTGATATTTTAAAAAGGACTCTTAATATATTAAATTTTTAATTCTTAATTATAATAATAAATATGATAAAAATTAAATTCATACTTAAAAAATATATTAAAATAAATTTCAAACTCAGTTAAAATAAAATTATTAAATTATACATTATTTAATACTAATAAATAAATTTATAATTAAAAAAGATATATTAAAATGAAATTTCAAACTTTGTTATGGCAAAATTATTAAGCTAAACATTATCTAATATAAATAATTAAATTTATAATTAAATAAAGAAATTTTTAAATAAAATTAGATGACTGCTTCGCCTCCAAAAAGGGTAATATAATCATTCATCATATTAGTGTTAATTAGTTACAATGTATGTCTTATCATGGATCGAACATATTCTGAAACACTTTGTCAACATTGTTCTTTATACATGATCCCATTGTACCATATGTTTAATATTGAAGGAGCTTATTCCTGACTTGTATAATCTATCAATTTTATGATAATAACAAATACCTCTAAAAAAACAAGATATATATTGAAACAACATATCCCTTAATAAAAAAATTCAGATTAAGAATTTATTTAATATTTTTTTAGGTATAATTGGCTTCGATTACTATTCGAATTTGAAACTTCACAACTTTAAAAATAATTTCAATACCACTAAATTAAAATTTATTAATTTATTTGATATTATTATTTAAATTTTATTAAAAAATATTTCTTTAAATATATTAATTAAAAATAATTAAATTTATATATTTTAATAATAAAAACTTTAAAATATTTAAACAATCATTAAATTACATTTTTAAATATCATTTATTTTATTTTCATAATTCATAGTCTTTAAAAATGTTAAAAGGATCAGCTTTATTTAATATTCATAATTTTAGTAATATTATTGTTATTTTAATTTAATTTATTATAAAAGTTTAGTTTAATTTTTTAATATATTTTATTACTTTGATATTATTAATAATAAAATTTTTTATTTAAAAAATGTAAAAGATTATAAATCTTAATTATAGTACTCATAGATGTTGATATAGTCTTTATATATAATTTATCTATCTATCTATAATATATATAAAACTATGAATGAAGGGACAAACTTATAAACTTATTAAAATACCCTTATATATTAAATTTAATTACTATAAAAATATTAATTAATTATTATAAAATCTGTACTAAAAAAATTAATATAAAACCTAATTGAATAATAAAATTTATGATTTGTATTAGGAATAGGTTTTTCATTTTTTTTTCTCTATGTGTGTGTACATAAGAATTTCTATTTGATTCAAAACTAACTTGTTTTAATCTTATCCTACGTTTTTAATTACATTTGTTTATATTAATTATAATTATTATTAAGTTTATTTTAATTTTTTTTTATTTCATATTGGATATATAGATTCTCTTTGATGAGTTTGTATTAGGGTACTAACTTATTTTTATATTTTAATTATTTTTTAAGATTTTTTGTATTGGGTTTTACAAAATTAAGTAATAAATTTTTATTAATATTGCAATATTTCTTTTCAAATTAAGGAAGAATTTATTGTCAAATCATCACGCACAGAAAAAACAATACTTTTATTATTTTCTTTGTTCTGTTTCTTTCAATGAATGCATTTGATATTATTTTAAAAATAGGATTATAGACAAATGTAGTAATATTAATATCACATTAAGATTTGTTTTTTCAAGTTGAAAATTTAAAATATATATATATATATATATATATATATATATATATATATATATATATATATATATATAAAATTTTATATTTAATTGAAATTAAATATAAGTAAGAATAAAAATTTTAAATTTTTATAAACTATAAAATTAATAATTTTTTATTTATTAATTTCTTATTTTAGTTAATTACTTCGTATAAAATTTTATATTTAATTGAACTTAAGTATAAGCAGGATTGAGACTTTTAAATATATATGAACTCTAAAATTAATAGTTTTAAATTTATACAAAATTTAAAATTGATTTAAATAATAAAAATATAATTTTAATTAATTTTAAAAGCAAAAGGCAATTTAGGTAAAACTAATATTCCCCCTTCATACATTTATATATAATGTAGAAGAGTATATATGAGTGTTAGTGACTATTTTTATACTTAAGTTAATTATTATGATAGATTGATTATTAATATTTGATTTATATAATTTCATCATTATCAATTATATATCTATGATATATAACGACCAAATTTTATTATTTAACGAGGGAATTTTATAATGGTTGTTAAAATTTTACATAATTACAACTAATTATAGTATTGGTCGTTATTTACAAATTATCAACGAGAAAATAATAATTCGGTTGTTAAAATTGGTCATTAAAATAACAACTCTTGTAGTGGTATCATCCCTCAGGCTATATATCTCCGCCAGGTAAACCCATTGGGAATCAAGAGATGCATAATATTCATAAATCCTGAGTACTTTGCAATCACTAGTTCTTGTGTCAAATCCAAATTCCACTATTTCCAATGAAATAAGATGAGGAGGACGCAGAACATTGGATTGAGGTAAGATCATAGTTTCGTTCGTTGTAGGTTCCAATGAGCAATATTACTCTCATACTCAAAAATACCATCCCATAATGCTAGCAAATCCTCAATGTAATATACATCACGAAGACAAATTAAACCATTACAGCAAGAACCTAGAATATCAATGAGTGAACATTTTTCGATTACATCCTTTGGATATGGTATCTCCTGGGGAGGAGACGTGTCAAATGCATCAGAGAGGAAGGAAAAGTCATCCCAACGTTTGACAAGGACACGGGAATTGGCATTCAAATCTTCAGAATCAGAATTGGATAGTAGGGTTTTATATATAAAATTAGGATTAGAAAAGAGAGCACACCAAGATTTGCAAACGCTCCTGAATCTGATGAGACATATGACGGGTAATTTGAACAAGATGTTGAGAACCAAATCTTTAGGCAAATAATCAACAACCATGGTAGATATTAGTTTTCTTGATCAGAATCCAAGCAAGATTGCTGAAAGGAGAGAAAGAACGTTAACTCACACTTCTATTCTTAGCCACTAAGTAAAGGAAGAATACTGAACCGACGTCCTGTAATATATGGAAACTTCCAGTTGTATACAATTGTAAAAGGATGGAGGATGTTAAAAAAGATGAGTTAAATAGGAGAGACCCCGAAGCAGTTAACAGGGACTGCTTGAGATGGACTTTAAGCAACAGTGTTAAATTGTAATTAGTGCTGCATATCTTATAGTAATTTTGGATTGCTTAAGATTGCTATTGAGAAATTTAAAGATTAATCACCTAACAAACTTCCAAGTTATTGATGAAATAATTTTATAATAGAGTTACATATTAAAAAAAAAAAATTTCTTTCCCACTATAATAATACAATCTTTGATAATATAAATATTCTAGTATAACATAATCTTATGTTCACAAATAATATTAATATATTTTAATTATATTAATTGTTAAAATAAGCATATACACTTAAAATACACGTCTGCTCACATAATCATGCAATATTAAAAAAATAAATAATATAATATTTACATGATTCAATCATAAAATTTGCATTCACGAATAAGAGTGAAAAAGTGCAATCCATCAGAATTTTTGAATATCTTACAAATCTAAGAGTAAACTGTTTAATATTTATTTTTACTAACACATACTGTGATTTGATTTATCTTTTCTCATTTATTATTTAAAAATATAATGAAATTTCTACAGTATTGTCAAATATTATTCATTTAAGAGAGAGTACATATGAGTGTTAGTGACTATTTTTATACTTAATTATTATGATAGATTTATTATTAATATATGCTTTATATAGTTTCGTCATTATCAATTATATCTATAACATGTATAAAAATATCATTGAGAGGGCGAATCTGTGAACTAACCAAATTATACATGATTAAATTTGGTTATCAAACTCTCATCAAAATCACTAGCTATTTCAATTAAACACATTCAATATTCGTCTATTCATTTTGATTCTTTGAATTACAAGAAAAAATTTTATTTAAATTCGATTTATTATAGATTTAAAATGTAAATATGTGAAATCTATTTACTTAATAGATAAATCTTAATATATATTTTATGCCTTAGATTTATAATAGATCAGATCTAGTGGAAAAAAAAAAACATAAAAAACTAAGTACTATTAAAACTTTATATTAATTGTAATAGATGGAAGAACAGAAAATTAATTGCAACAAACAAACTATTAAGTTTATGACTATATTATAGAGCTAATACAAAAGAAAATAGTTGAGGAATAAAAATATGAATAAAAGGCACTCAATGAGAGACATTCATAAAGGACAATGCTAGATAGGATGCACAAGTGAGATCAGACTAAGCGCTAGGATTCTAATGAAAGAACCTTCAACTTTGAATTGCATCTCCAGAATTTTGCTCGTCTTCTAATTTGTTTCCACCCTTCAATGGAATATGGGACGCCATGTAAGTCACAGTTTGCAAGGAAAACCATGGTACACGTCCACCTACTTGAATACGGCCAATTGCTTCTGTAGTAGGGTTCCATACGAGCAGCTGCCCATCCCCATCAGCAAAAAATAGCTCACCATTCTTTGAAAATCCCAATGGCCGGCGCGTATCTAGAGTGAATGCTATTGTGAATAACTTAGTCCAAGACTTTTCAACTCCATATTCAAGCAATGCCCACAACTCAACATGATAATCAACAAAGAGGGGCAAAGCAACATAGTCGTTTATAGAAAAAATTGTCCGAAAAGAATGGCAAGAATTGACAGCATCTGGCAAACCTGTTGTTTTGAAAACCTCATTGCTCAAGTCAAAAGAAACAATTACATCTTTACCGCTATGGTCGTTTGCCCACCAATGAAAAGTACCACTTGCACCCGTATGGCCTCTATAATCATTATCTGGGTAATATTCAGGAACTTTATAAGAAAGGAAGCTCAAAACATTCAAAGTTATATCCACTTTTCTCCATGTATCATCCCTCAGACTATATATCTCCGCCAGGTAATCCCACTTGTAATCAAGAGATGAATATTTAAAAATCCTGAGTACTTTGCAATCACTAGTTCTCGTGTCAAATCCAAAATCTACTATTTTCAATGAAATAGAACGATGGAACATTGGATTGAGGTAAGATCTTAGTTTCGGCGGTTGTAGGGTTCCATAAAACAATATTACTCTCATACTCATAAATATCATTCCATAATGCTAGCAAATCCTCGAAGAAATATACATCACTAAGACAAATTAAACCATTACAGCAAGAACCCACAATATTAATCGATGAAAAATTTTCAATTGTATCCTTTGGATATGGTATCTTCTGAGGAGGAGACATGTCAAATGTATCAGAGAGGAAGGAAAAATCATTATGATGTTTGACAAGGACACAGGGACTGGCATTCAAATCTTGAGAATCAGAATCGGATAGTAGGTTTTTATATATAAAATTAGGATCAGAAAACAAAGCACACCAAGATTTGCAAACGCACCTGAATCTGATGAGACATATGACGGGTAATCTGAACAAGATGTTGAGTACCAAATCATTAGGCAGATAATCAACAACCATGGTGGAAATTAGTTTACTTTATCAGAACCCCAAGCAAGACCGCTGAAAGGAAAGAGAATCTTAATTCACACTTCCCATGCATGAACTCATGGGAACTTCAAGTTGTATAAAAGACCGAGAGACTCTGAAGCAGTTAACTGTGACAATTGTATATCTTATAATAATTTTGGTTTGCTTAGGATTGCTACTAAGCAATTTGATAGTAACAGACCTTCTACGCTGAACAATAATCTCCTATATTATTATAAAAAAAAATATTTAATTTTTACACAATATATATTATTGATAATTACTAAGATTATATATATATATATATATATATATATATATATATATATATATATATATATATATATATATATATATATATATATATATATATATCCATGTTTTCTATTATATTTATTTATATTATTTATATTTGTTATTAAGTTTAATTTTTATTTTTTTATTTACTATTGAATAGTTTTTTATTTAATTTTAATTATAGATTATTATTATTATTATAAATTTCTTCACGTAATTATTTTCTTTTTTAAGTGAAAAATTAAATTAGAGACAAATATAGTAATATATAGTATTATTTATATCAATTTAATATTTATTTTTCCAAGTTGAAAATTTTAAAATATCTATTTATAGGTGAAAGAGGAACGAACAAATAAAAATATTTATAATTTTTTATATTACTTATAATATTAAATTAAAAATTATAATATATTATTATAACTTTGATTTTTGCACAATGCATGAAAAAAATATTATCTTAATTTCTATTTCAATTAGGATTTAGAGTCCTTCACTAAATAGGTATACAAGTTCATTGAAACTCAATACTTTTTTGAAAAAAAAAAAATTGAAACTCAAATTCTTAATAGCATTTAAGTATTAATATATTTAATTAATTAATAATAAAAGAAATAATTACGCAAAAATAAAATTTAACTTATGAAAAATTTAATTTTTTGAAATTAAAAAGTCGATATCTTTAATATTAGATTCTATTTACTTTAAGTAAAATAACTTATTTATGAAAAATACTTTCGATAAAAACATATTTTTAAAATATTTGTTATTAAAAAAATTTCATTAATCAATTTTCTTCTTTATCTCAAATACACTGAAAAATATTTTTTATAAAACAATAATATTAATTCAATTTTACTTTTAGGAAAACAAATAAGAATGGCTTTTGTTTCAAATTCTATTAAAAAACATAATCGAAATTATTAAATATTATTTAATTTTTAATTTAAATTAACCATAAGGTATAAAATTTTTTATATTTAAATTTTCAAATGGGTAAAACATTTATATAGCTAATTTGATTTGAATATAATTCGATTTTGCATTTAAATTAAATAATTAATTATGTTGATATATATAATGAGAATAAATATAATTTATAATTATTAAATAGAAATATCAATAATTTTATATAATATTTGTCACAACCCAATCTATGGCCCGGACCGGCACTAGGACCTGGGCCAGCCTAAAGCCCCCGAGGCCCGTAGTAAGCCTAACTGTTCATTAACCCAACTCTAAGGCCCATTTGGGCCCAATATCAAGAAAACAAACGGACAAAGTCCAGCCAAAAAATGGACTTTCCAACGGGGAGTTTTCGACTCACCCGACCTGTAAACACAATAAATACTCAATTGGGGAGCTCAGCTCACCCTCCACATACTCATATCCTCATAAAAATAAATGGGAGCTCAGCTCCCTCATCCAATCCATCAAACATGCATATTATTATACGTTTACAGGTCCAACATGATAATAATATTACAGACCATAATCAAATAAATACTTCTAACACATGCGGAAATTCTAAGAGTAAATAAAATTACACAAATATTGATAAATAACCTACGAAGGAGAAAAGCAGGTTAACCAAAATAAAATCCTCCTGTAGCCTGAAAAAAATATTGAACAGGAGTGAGCGTTCGACTCAGAGAGTAAAATATCAATTTTAACCATAATCTCTATAACTATCTAAAACTAATGCACCCTGTAGAGTGAAATGCAACATCCACATCATTTTCACATCATAACATCAAAAAGGTAATTTGGAGCACTCACGCACCCTGTAGCATCAATCATAACATGTGGGGTGATCCCTATCTGACTCTCTTAAATCCAACTTTGGTGCGTGAAGAACTCAAGGCGGACTTTCGCTTAATAAGCCAAATCGAGGGTCCCAGCGAAGAACTCAAGCCGTGACTACCCCTCGAAGGATCGGGTCCCAGCGAATAACTCAAGCCGTGACTACCCGTCCTATCCATAGTCCACACCACATCACACGCACGCTAACGCACGCACACTGCTCCAAATTACCACAACAACATCATGGCACTTTAACATTTATCAATGCATCATAAATCGTGCCTAGAGTTTAACTACATAAATATATGCATATAAGTGATGCATGGGCATACTTGAACATATAATAATAGTGAAATTACAATTAAAATTAATATTTTACTCACAGACTTGACGACAATCATCGTGGCGGTGGGCGGAGGAAGAAGGTCATCTGCTCACGACAATTATATTACAATTATTTAATACAATCTGACTCAATACAAACAAAGAAAAAGACCAATTACGTCCTAAGTCGTGCCGAAAATCCGGCAGAGTCTCCCCGATACCTAGGACCTACCCAACCTGCAAAAGGGTTCAAAATACACTTCTATACTCACAATCCATATATCCACAACTCAATCATATCACACAGCCCCTCCTGGGCCCATCAAATCAGTCATCCATCACAATACGCAAAATTTCAATTTAGTCCTTATTATTGATCATTTTTGCAAAAACTGCCCAAACAAGCTCTAAAAATTATAAAACTTTGCCCCGCGGTCCTTAGCAATATCACTAAGCTATTGCAAAAAGAATCATAATTTTCTAAGCTACCACGAATATTTTATGGATTTTTAATCCTATTTAAGCACTAGAAAATTAAGAAAAAGCAAGGTTCGGGTTTACCTTTGCCGATTCCGACTTCGGGGATGCGCTCGGGACGTCTGACAATGGGGGGCTAGCCAAAACCTCGGTCCAATTCGGAGACTTTTCCAGAACAGTGCATTCGCCTGAATTTCGCAGACTGTCAATCGCCGAATTTCCGCGAATCGAGGATACCTACACGAAGCCCATAACACGGGGGTTAGTACATAAATTTTTCAGAATTTTCTAAACTCATTAAAGGCTCGGAAAAACACTACGAAGTTCCGTGGGACCCACCGAAAAACGGTGTCGGAAAAATTTGAAATTTATGTCGCCGCGAAGCTCTAGACGAGTGGAGCGTGCTGGTACCCTCGGTTTTCTCGTGGGATTCACGATTTTCGAGAAATCTAGCCCAAAAGTCGAAATGGGCTAAAATCTTCCCGAGCAAAAATCGGACAAACCGCTCGATGGATTTCGGCGTTCTTGATGTCTATGGAAAGCTCTCGCCGAGTAGATGATTTTAGACACAAGACCCGGTCTAATTGGTGGCCGGATCGGCCGGATTTTGGCCGGGAAAGCTGAATCGACGCGCGCGCGCAGGGGGGCATTTCGCGCGCGTTTTTCCGTTGCTTAGCGGCCACTGGCCGGGAGGGTCTGGCGCGGCCGGTCGGGGTCAAGCGGTGGTCGGCCGGGGTGGGGAGGAGAGAGAAAACGCGAGGAAGAGAGAAGGAGGAAGGAACGCGCGCGGGAGGAAGAAAAAGAGAAGAAGACTGGTCCGATTCGATCGGTCCGATCCGGTCCAGTTCGATTCGGCCAGTTCGATTCGAAATACAAAATTTTTGAATTTTTACTCTGCCTCGGGACCGGAAACGAGGTCCAAAATTTCCGAAAAAATTCCAGAAAACTCAGAAAAATACATAGACTCCAAATATATTTTTAGTTTTGCCACGTGGTCTTTAAATTAATTTTTAAAAATCATCAAAGTTTATATTTTCGAAAAATCGAACCCAATTTTTAAAATCCGAAAAATCTCAAAAAAATTCCTAAAATTTAAATAAAATTAAAATACCAAAAATACTCATAAATTTAATATTTTTGGGGTGTTACATTTTTAATGAATACCTTTATTAAAGAAATATATTCAAATATATAATATTTTAAAATTAGTTATATAATATTTGTGAAAAATAAAATTACAGAGAAAATTGAGAGAAGCAAAATGCTTTCATTGAAGAAAATGAATTAGAAGTTCATCGAGACATAAAGGAGCTAAAGCTATTAAATACAATAATTTACAGTTACTAAAACTAATTCTCAAACTGATTCCTATCATTGCCGTACGCGTGGAAAAGCTGTCGAAAGAACTGTTGGAGCTATTACCGCAGCTCACTGAATTTGGCGTGCCCCATTCGAAATTTCTATCTCTACGCACTTGTATCAACTAATACCGCACCCCCCTTCGCCCCCGACAGTTGGTTTTTCTCTCGTCCAGCTCTTTGGTTCTGAGGTTTTCAGCCTCTATCACTACCAACCAGCGGTTTCCCCTGCCCCAACTGCCATCCTTTGTCCCGAAAGTGGGTGTGTCCTCCCAGCTTATGGGCGGAGTTATGTGCATAAATAAGTTTGTGTGTTCTTTTGTGGTGAATTGAAGTAAATTTGTGAGGGTCCATTTAGATCCACTTTCATTAGCTGTTTTGGTTGTTCTGGTTGCGGCATGCAAGCTGTGCACTTCAAAAGGGATTGACCCTACCACAATCGGCTTGCTGCTTGGACAGAGTGAAGAAGCATTGGGTGTTTGGCCAGCCTTGTATTCGTTGTTTCAGGGGCATGAATGTTTCTTCTCCACTCATTGGTGGCTAGGAGGATAGAGCGCGAATGGGACGCTTGTCGATCGGAATTGTCAATGCCCTTTCAGTGCTGATGGTGCGGACAATTTTCTTTCGGGTTACCACGACTCCTGGCTTTCACCTTTTGGCTCCCATGGATCTCTGATTTCTGTTTGTGGCTTTGGATCCTAACTTGCTTAGTTTTATCACCGTGAATGGTTGTTTTGGTTCTCTTTAACTGGCTCTGACCTTGTAGGACCCTGTTCTTCCCTCATTGCTCAAGGTCCCCGGTGATGGATGGTTGTGGTAACAATAGAGGCACCGCAGAAGAGCTGCCCCGGCCATGTAGATGGGCTTGAGCCCTTTAGCAAGCTGGGCCTTTAGCTATCCTTTAGATCTTTAGATGAGCTTTATTATAGGCTGGTTCTAATCAATGAATTACTGTAGGTAAATAACATTTAAGGTAATTGTAATAACTGTTAACGATTTCAACAACCAGCAGTACTTGCAAAATCAGGTGAAATAGTAGAAATCTTTTGCTTTATTTCTCAAAGCTTCAACAAGCAACTTTTCACCACATGCGAGAAATTTGTCATGATGGAAGGGTGTAGATTGGGGTGTAAATGAACAAACTGTTCGTGAGCTACTCGAGACTCAGCTCGATAAAAGTTTCACTCGGTTGGATTCATTTTCTAAACAAGTCAAGTTTGAAGTCGAATTTTAGCCTCGTTTAATAAACGAGTCGAGCTTGAACTTAGTAGTATTTAGCTCGAGCTCGACTCGTTTACAGGCTTGCGAGTTAGCTCATTGAATAAGCTTGCAATTTGACTAGTTAAATAGGCTCGTGAACTAGCTTGTGAATAAATTCGTAAATAAGTTTGTTTTAAGTCTCGTTCATAAACTCGTGAACTAGCTCGTTTACAAAAATATTTATATTAATAATTATAATTTATAATTTGATAAATATATTTATTTTATTTATGATTGTTTTAAAAATAATATATAAAAATATATTATTTTAAATTATAATATAATCAATATATAAAATATAGTTATTTGCATTTATTTTTTTTAAATAAAGTTAATTTATATAAAAATAAAATCAGAATATTAAATATATGATCCCCATATTATAAAATAATATATTATTAAATAATATATTATTATATAAAATTATAATATAATCAAAATAAAAAGTACATTTATGAAACATAACTTATTATGAAAATAATTGTGAATTAAATTAGGTATAATAGCAGTTGAGCTCAAGCTTGATTTTATCGAATTTGAAATCGATCTTATCGAACTCGAATCGAGCTTGACCTTATCGAACTTGCATTCAAGTACGTTTTAATAATTTATCGAACTTGACATGAGCCGAGCTTGAGTTTAGCTCATTAATATAATAAACGAACTTAAAACGAGCCGATCTCAAATCGAGCTTGAACTTAGCTGTCATGACCCAATCCCCCGGCTGGACTAGCACTAGGACCTGGGCCAGTATAAAGCCCCTGAGACCCGTAGTAAGCCTTACTGTTCTAAAATTCATAACCAGGGGCAAAAATTAATACTCAACATGCAAATAAAATAAAATATTATATTTTTATTTAGACCAACCCAACCCGATAACAATCAGAAACTAAAGATAGGGGAGCCCAGCTCAATCCTGATACCATCATTTACTAACTATTTAAATATCTTAAAAAAAATTATTTATTAATACCAAAAACTTAAATTAACTCAGTCCCTGACAAGAGCAATGTTGTTACTAACACATGCGGAGTTTTAAATTATAAATTAAGAAAATAATAATACAAATGAATAGCCACTAATAAACCTGCGAGAAAAGTGAGCAAGTTATTCTTAAAAAGAAATCCTCTTGTAGCCTGGAAAAATATGATGAACAAGAGTGAGCGTTCGACTCATAGAGTAAGATATTGATTTTAAATATAATTTCTATAACTATTTAGGGCTAATGCATCCCTAAGGATGAAATATAATATATTCTGATATATTCAACCAAATTCAAATAATATTCACACAAAAAATAATTTGAAGCACTCACACACCCATATTTCATATCAATATATGTATCTGTATGGGTATTGATCTCCTATACAGCTCTCTTAATCCAATGCCTACCAGTGAAATCAACTCTAGCCGAACTTTCTCTTAATAATCCAAATGCGGGGGTCAGCAAGATTAACTCAAAGCTTACTCACCCCGACTTATCACAAAAAGGACAGGGCCCCAAGCGAGACTAGCTCAAGCCGATCTGCTCGTCCTACCCATATCCAGTATCATACCTCACGCACGTTGACACATGCACACAGCTCTAAATTACCCTAAGGAAACACACACATCAATTTTATCAAATAATAATACAATACAAAGCGTGCCTATAATAGCTATATACATATAATTATAAGTGAATGCATGATCAGCATGCCTTGTATGTACAATAATATTGAAATTATAAATAAAACTCACAGATCATCGGAGACTACTGTGGTAATTGGGTGGAGGAAAATGGTTGACCCTAATCACCTAAACAATTAAATTATGAATTTATTAGCGCTAACTCAAATCAAGAATTTCAATAGGCAAAGACACCCAAATTTATGCTAGAAAAGTAGAGTTTTTCCTACACCTAAGACCTACCCAACCTGCAAAATGGTTCAAACAATACTTCTAATATCACAAGCCTCAAGTCCATATTTTAATAACACCACATGGACCCTCTTGGGCCCTCCAAACCAAATCAAACTCAAACATTCAGATAATTCAACTATAATCCTTAAAACTAACATTCAGCAAAAATAATCCAAATTAGCTCTAAAAATTCTAAAATTATGCCCCGCGGTCCTTAACAATATTATAAGGCTATTGCAAAAGGAATCACAGTTTTTTTACTACCTACAAATATTTTATTAATTTTATTCTAGACTCGATATTAGGCAAAAATAAACAATTTGAAGTTCGGGTTTACTTATACCAAATCTGACACCTAAAATGCATTCAGAACCTCTGCAAATACTAAGATCGACTGTAATATTAACTATGTTCTAGGACGAGCCACCGGGCAGCCAGATCTAGCAAAAAACTTGGTCCTAGGTGTCGGTAAGCTATCATTCATCCGATCGCACCTAAATGAAGCCCAAAAATTGTCAATAATTATCATAAATTTATTTTAAATTTTTGAGAATTGAAAAAGCCCAAAAATCTCACCAAATGATCTGGACCGTCCGATGATCGCCTTTGTCAAACAGTGTCCGATCAAAGTGGGGTCAGTCCCATCTTGAAGGTTTCATTGCTCTGAGTCCATTAGTGGTCTCAAATTTTTTATCAAACGGTCGAATCGCAAGAAAAGTAACCGTAAAGCTTAAAAGCACCCATTTTCTCTCTCTTTCATTCTCTCTCCTCCGGCCACCACACTTACTGCCGCGCGGTCAGGAATAGATGCTTGGAGGGAGAGGAGTCGAGCGCCACCCTTTCCATGCTGGTGGGTTGTCGGAGTTGGCTAAAAATGAGCCTAGAAGTTGCCCCTACTGCGTGCGCCTTTGGTCAGTGGAACAAGCTTCCTGCCACTGCTGCTGTCCTTCTGGCTAGCGTTCATGGCCTTCAAGCGATCGCCGGTAGTGCTGGAGTGGGTGGGAGTCTTGCCGGCCATGGTGGTTCACCAGGGAAGGGAAGAATGAGGTAGAGAGAAGGCGAGGAAGAAAGGCTTTGGGGAAGGGGAAGGGGAAGGCGAAGAGGTAGGGGGGGGGGGGGGAGGAGAGTGCTAACAACTCGATTTTTCTATATTTTTTTTTTGAACTTTTAATTACTCTATTGGTCCCTAAACTATATATATATATACACAATTAGGTCCAAAATTATTTTATTATATTTAAATTAAATAAAACTTTAATAATAATAATAATAATAATAATAATAATAATAATAATAATAATAATAATACTCTAAAGAAATTTAATTATTATTATTATTTTATTTTAATCTTAAATAACAACTTTAATTGATTTTTGACAATGACAATATTACAAAAAACACTTTAAAATAATAATAGTAATAATAATACATGTGAAAATAACATTAAAAATATGTAAATGAAAGTTTCACAAAAATTATAAATTAGATAGATAATATTAAAATAATATTTAAATACTATATAAAAATACAAAAATTTTTATTTTAAAAATTCAGGTTATTACAATATTCTCCCCTTAAAAAAAAATCCGTCCTCAAATTCTTGAACAAATAAGGGATAAAGAAAGGAAAGTTATTAGAACAGTTATGAGCATTGCTCCTGCAGCTATGCATAGATGGTTAAAAACACTTTATTTGCAATTGTCCTTGCTGTAGCACGCTAGTTACCATCCTCTAGCTAAAACTAAGCCATTACATCTGAGTACTCGTTGATCTTTTTTTGATATCTCTAGTACCCACTATGCTCCCACTGCACTCTTATATAGTATATAGCAATACTAGTCTTGGTTCCCTTCTATTACCAATCCACGCGGTGCAAAGATGTGACTCATACTGCTTGTTTTATAATGTCTCATGAAGCGCCCTTCTGAAATAACTACCTTTACACGCGCTTTACCTAAGATCATTGCTGGTCCTGTTTGGCCATTAGGACTTTAGCATGTCTTTTTTTTTTTTGTGCTAAAAGTACTTGTACTTCTTAATTCCATGACATTGTGAACTTCCCTCTTGCTTTGTTTCACATGAGTTAGAGTTATATAATAAGATCTTTGCACCAACTCCCAACTATCTCATAGGTAATCAGCTATGTAGAGTTCCATCCAAATGTTAAACATTCCTTACATCATCTATCAACATTGGAAAGTGAACTGGGTCTCTCTTCTGACAAGATAAAAGTTTATGCATTCTCAAGCCACCCAGTCAATACGGCTTATCATATCCTACTCCCTTTCTGGGAAGAGAGTTCCTTGACTTATGCTCGAAACTTCTTACTATCTGACGTACTTTCTGAAACATTAATACTTAGATTGAGAATCCATCGCTCCTTTAGCCTGCTATTTTATCATAACTTGTCCTAAATATCTCTTAGTGTCCCTCTCATACCATTCTTTTTTGTCTTTTCTCACCTTGTGCCCTTTTTCCTTAGAGACATTCATTCCATCAACATTAAATGTACCCCTTTTTTACTCATTAATCCTAACTTAATTATTAACTCCATTACTTCTAGAATTTTAACTCTGCGAATGGTTTCCACTATCACATACCATATAGTATCTTATTATAGTACTAACCTACTAATCATATTATGGAACTCAGGCAATTCACCATGGATGATTCTTCCTGTACCTTCTTTCTAACATGACCATTAAAATATTATCGTTCCCTAGTATCCCTTGCAAGGAATTTCTCTCCATGGTTAAATAGGTATCCTTGAACCTATAAATTCTAATTGAATTATCATGGTAGTGAGAAATGAGTATTGTACCACAATTCCAAATGATACTTTACATATTCATTCTTTTTGATATAGCCACACTTACTGTCCATAGCTTTCCAAACTTTATTCTTAAATTTACCCATAGATTAAGTTACATCCATCGAATATTATCCACAGGTAGCACTCCATCTAGCTTATAGTTCAGAAAGGCTACAAGCCTTGGTAACTAACTTGATCTAACTCCGGTCCTTGACCTTAAGTATTCACTTTTCATCATTCCCTTCTCAAGAGATTGTGTATAAACTAGTGCCTACCCAATTCTCAATTAACTAGATTACTTTGACACGGTCTCCTTGCTTAACATAATCTCGTAGAACCGAAATACGAGCAAATTTGAAAAGAAGGAGAAATCTTCTCCCACAATTTATAGTACACTAGTGTTTGATAAACAATGTTTAGTTCATTCCCCTTAGTCTTCCTTTTCAATCCCATCATTTCCTTGTAATTATTGTGCTTTATTATAAGATATCAGTTGTACCTACCCTTTGTTGTACAGTAGTCCCATCTGACATATCATCTTAGAATTTATAATCTCTTCTCATTCTCCAATTGTCCTTTGTACTTATAATCATTTGTCTAGTGCCCCTTATACTTTGCTACCTCCTAGAGGATAAAGCACTAGGAGATTCTTTTAGAGCTAGCTCCAGTCTTACCTATATTCATTACCTTGATCTTTATACATCTTAATAACTTATGAGTAACATCTATACCTATCCTATCCAATCTTCTACTAGTGTCCTATTACATATTATCAAACTGTTACTCATGTTTTCTTATAAATTTAACCTGTTGGTCACATTGAAAATGCTTGCCTAACCTCTGATTATAGATTCTATGACTATTGTCTCGCCATTTAGAATTCTAACATCAAGTCTTTATGCCATAATCCCTCATTATATTCTCTCATCATGCATATCTGAATCCATTAGGTTGACTTTTGTTCAACTTACTATCTACTGACTTCACTTCTTTGTCTGATAATACCGTTTGGGTTGCCATTGCACACCTTTAGGTTACTATCTACTTTGATTACCTACCTCTCTAGCTTCCCTCATACCATTAACACTCGAAAGGTCCTTATTCCATCGCCTCTTATTCTACCTTGGGAACAATAAACAGACAAAGTCTATTCTAGATCCTATAACTCTAAGCTCTATGTTCTAGCTCCTAACACTATATCAAATATGACCTACTCTGAACTTTACACTTTTGGGTCCTATATCGTGAAAAACATCATCCTTAATGTCGTCCTTTTCTAAACTCTTTATCCTTACTTTTTTGTTTATCTCGTTTACCTTTCCTAGAACTGCATTTTGCATCTTTGGTATTTTGACTCTATTCTTCCTAATCTTATCCTAATATGGGCTTTTCAGTTTGTTCTTTAGCCAACTCCTTTTATCTTACCCAAAACTGAACTTAACTATTTTATTTTTTTAGTTCTATTCCCTTTCTTAACCCGATTGTCAAGTTAAAAACTTGTACCCTTTCACTGTCTCTAATAAGTCATCTACACCTCAATATTACCCAAAATTGGTCCCCTGACCACTCTAGTTAATACTTCTACTGGCGTTTTGGGCTATACTGCACCTATAGCCAACTGTTCAAATTTTCATTTCTATACTTCCTCTATTTATGGACATTCTATAATTTGTCTTTGTTGACTTACTGCCATTAACATTATTCTGTTTAGAGTATACTCTTGTCCTGAGCAATAAGAAGTACAAAAGAAACTCAGGGAATTATAGCCATGTACTCACTGTGTGATATATATTCCTATCCTTTAGACTACATACTAACCCTTACTACCCCAAGGAGAGGATCTGCAGGGATTCTATTTTCTTATATCCACTCAATTAGTCAAACTTATGATACTAGGTACCATAACCTATTATTTAATTCACTGGCCTTGTATCCATCATAATCTAATCACTTATGGTTCCTACAAAGGAATTTGCACCCTTTTCAAGATACCTGAGCCAACCATTCTTTACCACACTCCACAATCTCACTTGGGACACTATTCTCTAGGTTACCCTTAACGGTAATAACTTTCTGTCTCTCCTGAAAGGATAAGATCATACCTTACATCACAACTGACTGTAACAGATGTACTGTATCTACCACCCTGCCATAACCATGTCAAGTCTTATCATATTGCAAGTTAAAGCATCATTTCACAAGCTATGAACATATTCATAGCATCCGGTCTCCTTTTACAGGAGTAAGATCGTACTCTGCGCCTTACTGCCACATAAGGAATATATTATTTTTACTAAACTTTAGGAAAAATATTCCATTGTACTACCAATACTATTCAAAACCCCATATTGAAGGCTAAATGGTCTCACTCTATAGGTGTTACCTCTACCTTGAGACTATATTGAAACTTCTAATCTTATGGAAACCCTTGATATAACTCTAGCTCATGCTAGGGTAATTGAGTCACTGACTCTAGTTATCGCCCAATTGTGACATTCGATGTTCTAGCTTAAGGGTTTTAAACCCCTAACTAGGAGTTTTCAACTTCTCTGGAGATATAAAACTCTGTTTTGGCATATTGATACCAAACTAGAGGTTATCTGTAAACACTTTCATCATGAAACACCGTGGAAAAGCATACAACTCTACACAATAATCCCATGTTGGTACTGTAATCTACAGCTTATAGCATAAACATCAAGAATATTGTATAGTTACTACAATACATCTAAACAGACTGGGTTTCCTAATCTCTTATCTCTCTTGAATCTACTGATATCATAAACTTACTCTGACTGGGCTATCCACTGATGACTGCCAGTAATAATATCCTCACCCCTATTTAGGGCAATTATACTACCATAACTTGCCTTTATGTACTCATGCAATACACTAGATAGGCACATCGCTAGCCCCATACTGACAGAAATACAACATTTCTTAGAGTATTGTTTGTCAGTTTTTTAACCCCGCAAGTGCACGAATCGCTAACAAGTAATAAAGTAGTGAGTAGAGTATCATCTCACGAGGAATTTAGTTAGCAAGTACCAAGCTACACAACAATTCTGACTGTTTAGGCTACCAAATATAGATGGAGAGTGAATTAAATTTATTTTAGATGCTGAAAATAAATTTTGAATAAAACTATCTATTAAAGCAATTCTAGAATTAAGATTTCATACTTTAACCTTATTATGGATTTTAATCTTGTCTATTCATCGGATTGAGAATCAATGCTTTGATGGAAATTAATCGTAAGATATCCTAGGTTCTCTCTCAAGGCACCTAAGGTGTGTTTCAACCAGGACCAAACCCTACTTTCATTGAAAAATAGTCCTAATAAAAACCCTTTAAAATCTATGATTAATTATGGAACTTCACAAAGGATTTTAGCCTATCTCTAGGTCAGATTTCCTAAGTTCAATATTTTGATTTTCCAACACTAACTTTCACCTTTTAGTCCTTCAATTAGTATCTTATGTCATGTCTAAGTAGGTACCAACACATAGCATGCATTAAGAACACAAAATATTAAATCAAAGAACAGAACTCAAATCCAAAAAATAAAACTCAATATTGATCCACAATAACGATTACAAGCACTACTCTCCTAATTCCAAAATAAAGGAATTACTCACTCATGGCTAGTTTAACAAACATAATGAAAATAAAATGAAAGAACATAAAAAGTCCACTTAAAGAAATAGAACAAAAGAACTAAAGAGGATTTTCTGCAGCTTTGGACTTATGGAACTTCGGCTGAGGATTTCCCTTTTGTGTTGATGCTCTCTTCTTCAAGACGGCTGTGAACAGTATGTATGTGAAAAAGATGAAAGAATCGCCCTTTTATGTTTTCTGCTGCTCCTATTTATATTGAACGATCTAGAGTTAGGTTTTTAGAATCCCCAAGGCATCAGGAGTCTCTTCTCTCTGTAAAAACTGGAGTTAGAACCCTAATCAGGAAACTGGTTGTCGGCCGATACACGGCCCAATGCCATGTAACTTACTGGAGCTTGAATGGTTGCATCTTGTGTCGGGGCAGGAGTTTACATGGGCCTCAGGTAGTTACACGGGTCTGATTACATGGTCCGTGTACTGCTGCTCTTCCAATACCTCTTCGAGCTTTGCCAGGCAGAATCTTACACAGGTCATGTTACACGGCTCGTGTACTGTGTTTCTTCTTTGACTTCTTTGGTTTTCTCCTGGCAGAAGATTACACGGGTCTATAGTTGTCGTTACACGACCCGTGTAATTTGTATCAGCAACAATCTTCTTTCCTTAAGTCTTTCCAAGCCACCTTCTTTACTCTTATGCCTTGGAACTTCTTCAAAACACCTGAAAACATGCAGAAACATATGATTAAGTACAGAGTGATGAATTTTGCAAAATGTTAATGAATTTAGAGATTATGCATGAAATTATCTATCTAAATGCTATGAAATACTGTACAAATGTGCTTAAAAATATCTATATAATACAAGTGTATTAAATACCCCCAAACTCAAACTTTTGCTTTTTCTTAAGCAAATCAAAACCTTTTTAGAACACATTTTAGAGGATAGCCCATAAATATAACCATAAATTCAATATGCATATAATTAAACTCCTTCAACCTTCATACCAACTATCCTTTTTCAAGGCATAAAGGTTTCAATAGCTACCTGCTTAAAACCTCACCCCCTTTCATGGTGTTTCAACTAATTGCTCCTCTATGCAAGGCTATTAATAAGTCACAAATAACTTATTTTATCAGGATAGACTTAAGAAATACTTACTCCCCTCAAATTTTACCTCTATTATGGAAATTGCTAAGATTGATTTAATTCCAACTCCATAGGCACATCCCAATTTCTTATCTCCACTAATGTAGCACATACTTTCAAAAGATCAAAATGTCTTTAGAAAGGTTGTAATGGGGTTAAGGGATAATGATTTGGTTACCAATAAGGGTTTTAAGGAATGCAAATATGAGAACAATCTTCATGCATAAAGTTTTAAGTATACCAAGTTACCAATAAGGGTTTTAAGGAATGCAAATATGAAAACAATTTTCATGCATAAAGTTTTAAGTATACCAAGTTTACTCTGTTGGTTTTGCATGGGGAAGAAGGGTTTTTTATAGTGCCAAGCACACTATCATGATATTTATTTTTGGGACTTTTTTTTTTAAAATTTTTTTTATGTCCCATTTGTTCTCTCCCCCAAACTCATTGCTTTTGTTAGATTGGAAAGACAAATTTTTCCTTGATTTTAATTGCACACTTGCACTCTTCTTAATATTCTCATCTTCTCCTCATGTTTTCTTTTACACTTTATATACTTATCCTTTATCCATTAGACTTCCTCAAAAGGGTGAGGTGAGTATTTAGGCTAGGGACTAGGTAAATATGTGTGAATAAACAAGGAAAATTATACAGGTGAAAATATAGGCTCAAGTTGGCTGTAAGGGGTATATTGTAATTAAGGGTGGCTTAAGGCTTAGTGGGGCTAAATGAAATAATGCCTTAATTATCTTTTTTTCAAACATATGCTAGGATTTCCCCTCGATAAGTTCAAGAGACATGTTCTAGAGCTGGTGAGACATTTTTAGGTTTATTTGTATTTCAAAAATTTTCTTCTGATTTTGCAAGTTCAATGTGACAAATTAATAGCTATGAAGGGGTTTAACTAGTTTAGCTCCGCTAAGGTGGTTAAGTTTTTCACAGACAACAAATTAAAGCCTTTTTGCCTATCCAGATACATTAATTCCTCACTCCCATGGAGTCCAATTATTAGCTTATTAATATTTGTGGTTACAATTCTAAGTTTAAAAACATTTCAAAAGTTCAAAATTTATAAAATTTTCTGAATTTTTGATACACAAGTATAATACGGATATAATTAAGCAATGCAATGCAATACAATGAATATAGTGCATGAAATGCATCTGCACCCCCAAACTCAAATCTTACATTGTCCTCAATGGTAACACAATATGTAAAATTAAGGTATAGCACACAAAATTATGAGAAAGCATATTATGTATTAAGAATTGAAAGTTTGGACAAAAAGCAAGTAATAGAGACCTATGAGCAATGATTAGGACTAAGGCATATAAGTTTTTACATGAAAGAGCCTATCCTATAGTCCTTATTCTAAAAAGCCTCTGATGGGGATGATGGTCCTTCTCCATCGAGTTTTTCCATTATCATGTCAAGCTTGTTGTGGGCCTCCAGGAGGCTGTCCTCGAGCACTTGCATCCTGTTGTTTATAGTGCCCTCCATACGCTGGGGTTTGTCAGTGGTGGCATGTAAGGAGGCACTTGAGTAGGGGACTCATGGTGGAGTGACTCTTGGGCTTCCTCCTGTGCTTGTGATGGTTCACCCGACTCTTCCCATACTTCGTCTAGCCTGGAGATGACATTCCCTTCGGTATCGATCAGGAAGCAGGTGCTCCTAACCATCTTACATATCCCCATGGATATGCAGATGATTTGATCAATTCTAGAGATGCTAAGGATAGAGAGCAGCCTGTGATGCTTCGGGACAAATCCGAAGTGGAGTGCTATGGAGGTGATGAGCCCGTCGAGCACTATGTGACTTGTCGATTGGTGAGATATGCAATGAAGGTGGTTGCACAGGAAGAAACCCATGCTACAACACTGCCCGGTGACCATACACCAAAGAAAGAAGAGCTCATTGGGGTTTACTATGCCTAAGCTATCACCATGGCCCGTGATGGTGTGGCCGGCTAGCCGGTGCATGTACCGCAAAGCGGGGCTGGTGATTCCAGAGGATTTGGACTTGCTGGAGTTATAATTGTCAATGTTTGGAGCAATGGAATGCCAGAAATCCATGCTGTTATAGATCATCCTATTTTGCAAGATCTTCTAGAATCCGGCGCTGTCAAAGTTGAACACTGCGTTGAACTCGTCCATGTTCGATCAACACTAAGTAGTTGAAATTTGATCCTCCCCCTATCCTCTCGATCTGTGGGCCATAAGGTGGCCTTGAAACTGCTAAGGAATTCTAGAGTGGTGTCCTGGTAGGCGAAAAATTGGAGTTGGATGAATCTAGTCCCCCAATGCTGTCGAGTAGCCCATCAACTTCCTCGCGTAGGCGGAGTTATTCCAACAACCCAAAATCCATGTATTTGGTGGAGATAATTCTCCTGTTGTTTAGCTGCACACATAAATCTCTGTGGGCATTGTTACAGAATGGCCAAACAATGGAGTACTCAGGTTGTGCTGGTTGTGGAGGTTGTGGTTGAAGTTATGGTAATGGAGGTAGGGCTGGCCTTGTTCTTGGGCACTGGGCCAATGGATGAGGAGGTGAGGGTGAGGAGTCTCCTCCTTGCCTTGAGGTAGAGCCCATTCTTCTTGCTAGTCTTTTAGCAGGTGCCATTGGTGACTTTGGGGGGAGGAAAGGCTAGGGTTTTGTGAGGGAAGAATCAATTTGAGAGGGTTTTAAGGAGGAAGAAGCTTAGAGAGGAAGAGTTTTTGAGTGGGAGGGAGTCTAAGGGGTGTAAGGAGAATTTAAAGGGTCATTGTAACCCTTCGTTTCTCGCGTTTCGCTCCCCAGGTATCGCGTCTGCGACATGATACGTGGGGCATGTATCACTACATGGATCGTGGTCCTTGGACTCGTGTAACCTTTTATCCAAAATTTCCCTTTTCTGCTAAGTTACACGGCCTGTGTAAATCTATTTGGGGACCCGTGTAACTTCTTGTCTGAAGGTTGCATTGCGAGCTAAGTTACACGGTCCGTGTAAAGGTGATTTGGAACCCGTGTAACTTTCTGTCTCCCTCAAACTTAAAATTTCTCTCTCCATTGTTGAAGCATGCCCCGTGTAACATTACACGGGATCAACCCGTGTAAGTTTCTGGAGCTTGTGTAGGTGTGGTTATGGGGTTTCAGAAGGTTACACGGGGCGTGAAGAACTATACACATGGCCCGGGTAAAGTTTTGGCTCTCCAATTCTCTCTGTATGAAAATTTTATGCTAAAGTTTTCCTACCACTATGAATGAAATAAATGTAAAAATTAGCAACAAAGTTACTTACCCAGTTTTGTGCAGTCTCCTCTTGTGTGGTTTTGACTTGATGTCTCCTCTCCTTCCTTGCCTTCGGTTCCTTACTTTTGCAGAATTGTGATTTGGGGTACCTAAAAAAAAGGATATTAAAGAACATAAAGTAAAATAATAGAAATCAAAAAGGAAAGGTTACAAAAGTGCTTTGGGTTGCCTCCCAAAGAGCGTTTGTTTATAGTCATTAGCTGGATTGTTCTTTCATTGTTCACGATCTATCCGGAGGGTTATCGAAGGCACAATTGGCTCCCTTCTCTATGGGTTCTCCCTGAAAGTATGGCTTCAGCCTTTGCCCGTTCAATTTGAACGCACCTGAGGTTTCGCTCCAAATCTCTACAGCTCCATGCAGGAAGAGTTGCATAACCTTAAAGTGCCTAGACCATCTTCACTTCAGTTTTAACCTTGAGTTGAAGAGCAGGAAAAGGTCTCCTTCTTTTATTTCTTTTCTTGCTATGTGTCTGTCATTCCATCTTTTGGTCTTGTCTTTGAAGATCATGGCATTCTCATATGCATCCTGCCTGATTTCGTCTAACTCATTGAGCTGTAGGAGTCTATTTTTACTAGCAGCTTTGAGGTCAAAATTTAGGGTCTGAATTGCCCAGTAGGCTTTGTGTTCAAGTTCGACAGGGATGTGGCATGATTTTCCATAAACCAGCTAAAAGGGTGTTGTTTTAATTGGAGTTTTATATGTAGTGCGGTATGCCTACAATGCATCATCTAACTTCACAAACCAGTCCTTCCTTGAGCGGTTTAATGTTTTTTCTAGGATACATTTCAACTCCCTGTTTGAAATTTCTACTTAAACACTGGTTTGAGGATGATAAGGTGTGGCCACCTTGTGAGTCACTCCATAATTTTTCAATAGTATTTCAAATTATTGATTGCAAAAGTGACTTGCTCCATCACTGATTATTGCTCGTGGTGTGCTAAATCTCGTGAAGATATTCTTCTTAAGGAATTTTGTGACCACTCTAGCATCATTGGTTGGTGTGGCTATTGCTTCTACCCATGACACATAATCAACACCAACCAAAATATACTTGTTTCCAAAGAAAGGTGGGAATGGACCCATGAAGTCTCTCCCCCACATATCAAATAGCTCTACTTTAAGTATACCATGCAGTGGCATTTCATTCCTTCTTGAGATGTTACCTATTCTTTGGCATTGATCACAAGCTAGTACGAAGGATCTCACATCCTTAAATAGAGTAAGCCAATAGAATCCCGCTTGCAAAATCTTGGATGTTGTTTTTGTGGTGCCAAAATGTCCTCCATATGGCAATGAATGGCAATGCTGAAGAATGCTCTCTATATCTTCCTCCGGTATGCATTGTCTTATCAACCCATCATTACATCTCTTATACAACAGAGGTTCTTCCCATGTGTAGTATCGCACATCATGCAGGAATTTTTTCCTTTGCTGGTAAGACATGTTGGGTGGCAAAACCTTGCATATAAGAAAATTCACAAAATTAGCATACCATAGGGCTTGGGATAAGGCTAATAGGTATTCATATGGGAATGAGTCATCTATTGGTAGCTCTTTAGCTTCTTCTAAGTCCTCTTGTCTCAGCCTTAAAAGGTGATCAGCTACCACATTCTCAGTCCCCCTCTTGTCCTTGATTTCAAGGTCAAATTCCTGTAAGAGTAAGATCTATAGAATTAACCTTGGATTGGCTTTCTTCTTGTTCAAAAGGTACCTGATAGCAGCATGGTCTGTGTATACAATGACTTTTGATCTAAGAAGATAGGATCTGAATTTATCAATTGCAAACACTACTGCTAGGAATTCCTTTTATGTGATAGCGTAGTTGATTTGCGCATCATCAAGTGTTCTGCTGGCATAGTAAATGGTATGGAGCTTCTTATCTTTCCTTTGTCTGAGTATCGCTCCAACAACATAGTCACTTGTATCGCACATGATTTCAAATGGCAACTCCCAATTAGGTGGTTGCATAATAGGTGCTAAGATTAAGGCCTCTTTTATCCTATTGAAAGAAGCAAGGCAATTTTCATCAAAGTCAAAGGAAGTATCTTGACTTAATAAATTACTCAATGGCCTAACTATTTTGGAAAAATCTTTGATGAATCTTCTGTAAAAGCCTACATGTCCCAAAAAGCTTCTCACTTCTTTGACTAATGTCGGTAGTGGCATTTTTTCAATGATCTCAACTTTCGCCTTGTCAACTTCAATCCCTCTTTCTGATATCAGGTGGCGAAGAACTATGCCCTCCCTTAACATGAAGTTACATTTTTCCCAATTCAGAACCAGGTTTGATTCTTCACATCTATGCAACACTTTGGATAAGTTAGCTAGGAAATCATCAAAAGTCGTTCCATAGATAAAAAAAAATCATCCATAAAAACTTCCATGATATTTTTAATATAATCGAAAGAAATGGCCATCATGCATTTTTGAAAAGTAGCAGGGGCATTATAAAGACCAAAAGGCATTCTTCTATATGCAAAGGTTCCGTAAGGGCATGTGAATGTGGTCTTTTCCTAGTCTTCTGGGTGAATAGAAATTTAAAAAAAATCCTGAATACCCATATAGATAACAAAAGTAAGAATGTTTTACTAGCCTTTCTAGCATTTGGTCTATGAAGGGGAGAGGAAAATGGTCTTTTCTGGTGACACTATTTAATTTCCTATAATCTATGCACATACGCCAACCAGTGACTACCCTAGTAGGGATCATTTCATTGTTTTCATTTTGAACGATAGTTGTCCCACCTTTCTTAGGCACTACATGTACTAGACTAACCCATTTACTATCAGAAATAGGGTATATAGTACCCGCATCTAATAGTTTCAGAATTTCTTTCTTAATTACTTCTTCCATATTTGGGTTAAGCCTTCTTTGGTGTTCAATAGTGGGTTTGCTGTTTTCCTCCATAGGTATCCTATGTATGCAAATTGAAGGATTAATCCCTTTCAAGTCTTCTATTTTATACCCTATAACTTTGCTCTAGGTCCTAAGCACCTTTAACAATTTTTTCTCTTCTATTTTAGATAGGCTAGCATTGATAATAACAGGATATTTAGAGTTTGAGTCCAAAAATGCCTACCTTAGTGAGGAGGGGAGAAGTTTAAGTTCTACCTATTTAGTGTTATCCATTGGTTTGCTTTTGGGTTGCTCCTCCTTTAGCTCCTCCACCTTAAAAGCTAGAGCTAAGGGTATGGGTGGATTAGTTGCTAATGATTGTACACAAGCTATAATTTATGTGTTCTCATTATCTGCTGTGTGGCTGTGCACAATGTATGTTTTAAGAGGATCTTCAGGATGTGCTTTATGAAATTCCTCTTCAACTTGCTTGTTAACCATATCAACCTTAAAGCATTCATCAGGTTCAAGTGTGTGCTTCATTGTGTTGAACAGGTTGAATTTCACCTCTTCATCTCCTACCTTGAGAGTTAATCGCTCATTTTTAACATCTATGATAGCTCCGATAGTTTCCAAGAAAGGTCTTCTCAAAATGATAGGAATTTGGACATCCTCCTCCATTTCTAAGACAACAAAATCAACTGGGATGAAGAATTTTCCCACTTTGATGGGGATATTTTCTAGAATGCCCACAGGGTATTTGATAGATCGATCAGCCAGTTGTAGAGAAATTGTTGTAGGTTTAAGCTCTCTTATCTCTAGCTTTTGAAATACTAATAAGGGCATTAGACTTACACTCGCTCCGAGATCACAGAGGGCTTTGTCTATATTCATATTGCCAATAAGACAAAGTATGGAGAAGCTTCCTGGATCCTTGAGTTTTGGTGGCAACTTGTTTTGCAATATGGCACTACATTTCTCTGTAAGAGAAATGTCTCATAATCATTCAGCTTTCTTTTCTTTGATAGAATTTCCTTAAGGAAGCATAGGATGGCATCTGAGAGAGTCCTTCTGTGAAAGGAATGTCAATATAGAGTTTCTGTAAAACTTCTAAAAACTTTCCAAACTGCTTGTCTAATTTAGCTTTCTGGAATCTCTAAGGAAAAGGTAGAGGAGGCTAATATGGCTCTTATAATTTCTTCTTCTTCTTTGCTTCCTCTTCCTGGTCCTTTTTGGCTTCTTCCTCTTTCTTCTCTGTTTGGTTTTTAGATTTATCAGAGGTTTTCTCGGTTGATTCTTTCTCTGACGGTTCTAAAACTCTTTCACTCCTCAATGTAACTACCTTACAATACTCCTGAGGGCTCATCTCCAGTTGACTAGATAGCTTACCAGTAGTCTTGCTTGAAGAGCCTGCCTGCTAAGTAATTTGATTTTCAAGCATCTTATTGTGGGTGGTAAGTTGGTCCATTCTGAAAGCTAGCTGCTTGATCATTTCATTCTACTGTTGTTGGGCTACTAGGAAGCCCTTCATCATGGATTTCATAGTCAACTTTGGTTCAGGCTATTGAGGTTGAGGAGGTGGCAGTGGCTGTGCAAAGTTTTGTCCTCTGTTCTTAAATCTAGGGGGTGCTGGTGGTTTTTACCCTTGCTACTTATTCATGGGCTGATTCTGCAAGTTAGACCATGAAAAATCAGGGTGGTTCCTCCATCCAGGGTTGTAAATATTTGAGTATGGGTTATTGAGCTGCCTCTGGTTGAAGTTTTCTTCATTGTTCACGTAGTTCATCTGTTCTGTGGAGGGTTCATTGAAGTTGTTACATTCCAAAGTCATATATCCTCCTCTATAGCTGTCGCAGTGTTGGTTGCTTGTTCCAATAGCATTGGCTTACATTCTGTCAAGTCTCTTCGTGAGCTGGTCAAACTGAGCATTTATCGTGCTTAGGGCATCCACTTCAAGGATCCCTATCATCCTTCTTGTATTTCCCCTTTCATTTGACCACTTGTAGTTATGATACTCGACCTTCTCCAGAAGTTCAAGTGCTTGTGCTACTGTTTTCTCCATTAGGTCACCTTCTGCAGCTGAACTACTGTGCTCCTTGTAGAGGGCAATAGCCCATTATAGAAGTTCTGAACTAGGAGCCAATCCTCTATGCCATGGTGTGGATATTCCCTCTGCAGGTCTTTATACCTCTCCCATGCGTTATAGAGTGATTCACCTTCCTTTTGCCTAAAGATGTTAAGTTCAACGCTCAACTTTGCAGTCTTTGCAGGTGGGAAATACCTTACTAGAAAAGCTTGTGAGATGTCTTCCAAATGATGAATATTCTAGCTAGTTGAGAAAGTAACTACTTCCTTGCTCGGTCTTGAAGCGAGAATGGAAATGCTCTGAGTCATATAGCTTGATCAGAGATTCCATTCATCTTGAATGTGTCACATTGGGCAAGAAAGCACTATAGGTGGTAATGTGGATCTTCTGTTGGAGAACTATCAAACTGGGTCTATTAAATCATCTGGAGTCATGTCGGTTTTAATTCAAAATTGTTGGCCTCCACTGTGGGTCATGTAACATTGAGCTTGAATCCTTGTATAGATGGAGCTCCATAGTCCCTTAAGAGTATTGGCCAGTTGTTGTTGTCTGCCATGATTGGAGTTTCTAGATTTCCTTAATCTTATTCTTGGTGTCTCCTTTCTCTCCTGATGGCTCTTAGAGTTCTATCTATCTTGGGATCCAAGTCCAAAACTTCTTTCTCTGGCTTTGTTCGAGTCATGCACCAAACCCTCACAGAAAATAAAAGAATTAATTAAGTAAATTTAAACAATAATAATAAATGCTTAAATCAGCTAAAGTGCCTATCTCCTAATATTACTAAAAATAAATTTTTCCAGTAACGACACCAAAAACTTGTTTGCCGATTTTTCAACCCCGCAAGTGCACGGATCGCTAAAAAGTAATAAAGTAGTGAGTAGAGTATCGTCCCACAAGAAATTTAGTTAGCAAGTACCAAGCTACACAACAATTCTGACTGTTTAGGCTACCAAATATAAATGGAGAGTGAATTAAATCCATTTTGGATACTGAAAATAAATTTTGAATAAAACTATCTATTAAAGCAATTCTAGAATTAAGATTTCACACTTTAACCTTATTATGGATTTTAATCTTGTCTATTCATCGGATTAAGAATCGTTGTTTTGATCAAAATTAATCCTAAGATATCCTAGATCCTCTCTTAAGGAACCTAAGGTGTATTTCAACCAGGACCAAACCCTACTTTCATTGGCGATTAGTCCTAATAAAAACCCTTTAAAATCTATGATTAATTATGAAACTCCATGAAGGATTTCAGCCTATCTCTAGGTCAAATTTTCTAAGTTCAATATTCTGATTTTTCAACACTAACCTTCACCTTTCAGTTCTTCAATTAGTATCTTATGTCATTGTCGACACCATATTTTGGCCGATCACCGAAGTCAAGGGACTTTAAAATCGACTCTCAGCCGACGCCTTTGACCACAAATGACTTTTCTGAACACATCGATTGCTCGACCATGAAATAAACCGATCACTTAGTTAATTGTTTTCTGATCTCTTATCAGAGGGGTTCGAATCAATGACGGGTCTCTGGACCATCCAGTCTTGCCTCCGATCTCTCTTTACAAATATTGTGAAAATTCATTTAGCTAATGTTAGGATTGGGCTTCTCACCTGAATGTCCTAGATATTCCTTAAAATAAAGTTAAGGTTTCTATCCGGTCTAATGATGATCCTGACCTCAAGAATTCAAATTAAGTCTTTCCAATTCTAATATTCTAAAGTTTTACCCGGTATTTGGTCATGGCTTAGTCTGATCTCATGCTTACGAGTGATGTCTTTTCGATCTCTTATACTTAGGTTAATAGTTGCTTTAAAGTTTAATGTTCTAATACGTTCAAACAATCAAGTACTCATACAATTGAGACGCTTTTTGATCTCATCAAGAAATTGAACAAAAGAGAGGGCTTCAATTCATTTCAAAATAAAAATTTACAAGTCATTCGGCAGGAGGGTCTCCCTTAGCCTGCTCCCCAGATACATTATCAATTCTCTCATCCCTTCCCTCTCTCTCGGGCTCCTCCTCGCTCTCCTCTTCATCTCTAGGAGCAAGATCCACCATCCAAGAGAAGTCTTTCCCAGGATAACGCCTTTCAAGCTCAGCCAACAGGTCGCCATACGCATTCACATAGGCGCCAGCTTCCCTTATCACAGCCTCTTCTTCTTTCACTCTTATCTCTTCGATAAGGCGAGTGACATTTACAGTTCAGAGGGCCCGAGCTTCTTCTAATTCCCGCTCCAGTTTGGCTATCTTGTCCTCATAGGATTTCAACCGAGCCTCAATCTCAGTGATATAGTCCTAGGCGGACGAAAGTTGGGCTTGGGGGGAAGCAGCGTCCTGGACTGCCTTCAGAATTTCCTGCCTCAGGAGATAAGCCTTGTGACACCCCTTACCCGTCTACAGTGTAGCCGAGTAAGTTATGCCACTCAGTGTGCCGGAGCACCATTTCATATTTTAATTACAATATATCCCTTTTTAATTCATTTATTTACAATTTTGATAAATCTAAATTTTTTCGAAAATTTTTTTTTAGAAAATCCGGCAGAGTGCCGGCTGTAAATTGGAAAAACAGTTCTTCTGAACCTGTTTTAAAACACTTTCAATATAATTTCCAAATCCAAACTCCATTATACACATTGCAAATCAATCTCAAAATCTCAATACTATTTTCAGAACTTTTCTGTTCACTTCATCACTTGAAGCAAATTTATATATATATTTCTCAACATTTCATTTTTTTTTTCCACATACATTATACAGAAAATTTCAATAACATGAAATTTCATATATTTACATTATCAAATAATTTCAAGAGTTTATAGTTACAATCCCAAAACTAATACAAAATACAAAATGCTACCCCAAAGTCCTAATGTCCTACCATATGCACTACAGATGTGAGGTGACTCTGGACTCCGAATGCAGGTCTGAAAGTTCACCTGGTCTGATGTCTGCTGGGCTCACCAGCTAGGTCTCCAGTACCTGCGAGTGGCAAAAGCGACGCGCTAAGCAATTCTGCTTAGTGGTGACAATATAAAATAAAATAAAATAAAATAAGAATGCAGAATGTATGTTTACATTTTTTGGTAGACTTAATTTCTGATATTTATTGCAGTATTATTTGATTAAAAATTTGTAAGATTTATTATCATTGCCCGAGTAACCCATACTAGTCGACTGGACTAGATAAACGGGTAAACTGGCACTGGGTACTAAGTACCTCGGACTATCACACCATCAGTCACATTGTGTCTCCGGTGTAATGAGACTAATAAGCTGTAATAATTATCAGGGATAAAACCCGAGTGTAACAACTCAAATAACATAGCCAAAGGCTATTATGTCACAGAATGGCATGGAAAGTCATGAAACACAAAATGGCATAAAGCCATATGCAGTACTGCTAACAGAACCCTATTGGCATGCCAACCTATCCAAACTAATCTTGCTAGGTATACTAGGGCATATTATACTTTTAAGTTTCACAATTCTTGAAATTTAAGTTTTAATGTTACTATTTATTCAATTAGTCAACTAAAATGTTGACTTTTGCATAGACAATAGGTACATTGGTTCTAATACTCCCAACATACCACATTTTGCTTTCTAAATTCGTTGGTATTGGTTGCTAAAACCATTTCTAAGCTTAATATCAATTGGACAGAATTTTCAGTTTTCAAGCTTTGTGTTTACTGTTCTATTAGTCATCTTTGCAGCGAGAATTTGGCAAAGTGATCAACATGAAAGTTGTTCCTTATTTTGTCTATTTGCATTTCCCTTTTTGAATCACTCCATTTGGAATTTTGTAGCTCAAGTTATGGCCCAAAAACCACAACCGGCCGGATTGAAATTTTTCCAGAAATTCTGGACTGACCAAATCTACAGTATTAGGAGCAGTGACTTCAGGTCACTTTTTGAATATGTTATGGTCATAATTTGAGTTAGGTTTCTTCATGAAAGTTGTTGGTCTATATCTCAGCTAGTTGCTGGTAAAATTTAAGGTCAATTGGACTTTTCTACACTGTGTTATGGCCAAATGACTAAATACTGTTCATTTTATCATTTTGCCCAGGCAGAATGCAAGTTACCCGGATTAGGGCAATCTTTTGGTCAACTTGGTTTGGTTTTCTGGGCATGATTTCTTCACCAAAGTTGTGTCATTATGTGTCTAGGTTCATGTCCAATTGGACTTGCACCAATTGAACCTCTACAATTCCAGTTATTGCTGCCCAAACCTGCTGGACTCATGCTTAGTCCTGCAGGTCACCAAGGGAAGCTACACCAAACTCTAATCCCACTACACAATTCACTTCATTTTTTATTTAACAGAACCAAATGGTCACTAATTGACCATTAAAATCTACTTTCATCATCACATGATCAAAGTCTCATTTTTCCACCCCAAACCCTAACTCAAACATTACAAACCATGCATTATCATTGCATTTCATCAATCCACTTAAGAAATACATATTGTGGGTATCCATACTACCATTTTAGCTCAACAAAAATCATCACAATCTTATCCTAACCAAGGCTACTGAAATTATGGGTTAGCATACCAATGGTACTTTATCAATTTTCTTTTTCATTTGCACTCATTCATAGTCCTTAAACATGAATTTAAAGTGAAAACCAAGGTTAGGTCACAAACCTCTAATGGAGTGAGATTTCCCACTTGCTAGGGTTCCTCTTTTCCCTTTCTTTTTTCTCCCAAAAGACTCTCCAAGGTGTAAGAATACTTTTTTTGTTGGGAATATAGGGTTTAGTTGGGTAAAAGCTAGTGAAATCACGCTTTGAAAAGCTTGCAAAGGTTGGCTATAGTGGGAGGATGAGACGGCAAGAAGAAGAAGAAGAAGGAAGTTCTGATTTTTTTTTCATTTTTCAGCCCATTTGGTCTCTTTTAAATAAGTTTATGCCATGTGTCAACATTAGATTTGTTGGGAGAATTTTAATGACATCATGATGATGTCATAATTCTATTTTCTTTCATTTTCTCCCCTTTTCTTATCTATTTAATTTTAATTAAATTTTTAACAACATTTATTCATATTTTATGTTATAGAAATTATTTATTTAACTGGACAAGTTGGCCAAAAATCATCTCTGAAGACGAAATGACCAAAATGCCCTCTGTTTGGCTTAACGAGCCAAAATTGTCTGTACCGATTGAAAAAAAATTTTAAGCATTTTCTTGGCATTCTAATGCCATAAGAATATCAATGAACCTTCTCTGGAGTCCTAATAATTATTTTATAATTTTTCTCCCTGGTCTAGGGTTGCTAACGGCCTTCACCGTCACTTCCCCTTTGGGTTACTCATCCCTGGTGTTTCGGCTCGTTTAACCTTAGTGTTTTTTGTTTCTAAAAAATTTTCCTTGATTTTTATGAGTATTATTTAGTTTCTTTATAACTCCTCACTCTAGTCTATTTATAATTTCAAATATTCTAGCTATCTGGACCGACATTGATCACCAGAATAGTAGACTGTACGAACTAGCTAAAGTGAGGATGTTACAACTCTTCCCCTCTGATAAAAATTTTGTCCTCGAAATTTACCTAATGTAAACAATTGAGGAAACTGTTGCCTCATCGTCTCTTCACTTTCCCAAGTTGCCTCTTCAATGTTGTGGTGCCTCCAAAGCACTTTCACCAGTGGAATTTGTTTATTTCTCAGTTCCTTCACTTCCCAAGCTAGGATCTGTATAGGTTCTTCTGTATATGTCAAGTCCGGTTGGATTTCAATCTCTGCCATGGAGATGACATGTGAAGGGTCTGAGCGATATCTTCTCAGCATAGAAACATGGAAGACATTATGAATTTTATCCAGTTCTGGCGATAAAGCTAGCCGATAGGCCACTGGTCCCACATGTTCAATGACTTCATATAGGCCAATGAACCTAGGGCTTAACTTACCCTTTCTCCCAAACCTCAGTACTTTCTTCCACGGTGACACTTTGAGAAACACTTTATATTATATCTCTTTTCTCTTCAAGTCGGCATATGATTTCTGTCTATCTGAGGCAACCTTTAGGTTAGCTTTGATTATCTTCACTTTCTCCTCAGTCTGTTTCACCAAGTCTGGTCCTACCAGCTTATCTTCGCCCAATTCAGTCCAACACACTGGGTTCTACATTTCCTCCCATATAGTGCTTCATACGGAGCCATTTGAATGTTAGCTTGGTAGCTATTGTTATATGCGAATTCTGCCAGTGGGAGGTATCTATCCCAACTCCCCTCAAACTCAATGACACAACTCCTTATCATATCCTCTAGGATCTATCACATAATTCACATTGTTACTATCATTTCAATTTATTAATTGCAAAAATTCAATTAGTTCTTAGGTTTACCTGGATTACTCATTCTGACTGTCCATCTATCTGGGGATGAAAAGCCGTGCTAAAGCGGAGTTTTGTGCCCAAGGCTTCTTGCAACTTTTTTCAGAATCTCGATGTAAACTTTGGGTCTTGATCAGATATGATGGAAAGTGGGATTCCATGTAGTCTAACTATCTCACTGATATACAATTCTGCTAACTTCTCAACTGAGTAGTCAGTCCTAACTGGTAGAAAATGTGCTGACTTCGTCAATCTATCCACTATCACCCACACTGCATCATGCTTCTTCTGGGTGAGAGGTAGACCACTAACAAAATCCATAGTGACCCGGTCTCATTTCCATTCAGGTATGCTTATAGGCTGTAGCAATCCTGATGGAACTTGATGTTCTGCTTTAACTTGCTGACATGTTAAACACTTAGTTACATAGTCAGCTATATCCCTCTTCATACCAGGCCACCAATAATGAGGCTTCAAATCATTATACATTTTTGTGCTTCCCGGGTGCATAGCATAAACACTAGTGTGTGCTTCTTTCAGAATACTAGTCTTCAATTCCCCATCATCTGGTACACACACTCTTCCTCTGTAGTACAGACACCCATCTGCTTTCACCTCATATTCAGTTTCCTTTCCCTCTGAAATTTTACCCACAATGGCTATTAATTTTTCATTTGCCCTCTACCCATCTTGTATCTGCTGTAGCAGGTTTGGCCTCACTCGCAACTCAGCCAAGATAGCTCCATCTTGAGCTAAGGACAGACAGGCATTTAGTGATCTTAAAGCTGTGATGGACTTCCTGCTTAAAGAATCAGCAACTACATTTGCCTTCCCAGGATGATAATCTATCACACAATCATAGTCCTTTAAGAACTCAATCCATCGCCTCTGTCTAAGATTGAGCTCTTTCTGGGTTGGCAAATATTTTAGACTCTTGTGGTCTGTATAGATATAGCATTTTTTACCATATAAATAATGCCTCCATATCTTCAATGCGAAGATAATTGCTGCTAACTCCAGTTCATGAGTAGGGTAGTTCTGTTCATATGGCCTTAACTGCCTGGAAGCATAGGCGACCACTTTCCCCTCTTGCATCAATACACACCCTAGCCCATTATGCGAGGCATCACTGTAGACCACAAAGTCTTTTCCCAACACTGGCTGTGTTAAAACTGGTGCTTCTGTCAACATAGCCTTTAGCCTCTCAAAACTGGCTTGGCACTTGTCATTCCAGCCAAATTTCACATTCTTATGCAACAACTTGGTCATTGGAGTAGCTATAAGAGAGAACCCCTTTACAAATCTTCTGTAATACCCAGCTAGCCCCAAGAAACTTCTGACCTCAATTGTATTTCTGGGAGGCTTCCATTCCATCACTGCTTCTATCTTTTTGGGATCCACTATAATCCCCTCAGCTGATACTATGTGTCCAAGAAAGGAGATTTCACTCATCCAAAAGTCACACTTGGACAGCTTAGCATACAGCTTCTTTTCTCACAAGGTTTGCAGAACAATCCTTAAATGTTCATCATGTTCTTCCCTGGTCTTGGAATATACCAGAATATCATCAATAAAGACCACTACAAACCGATCAAGATATGGATGAAAGATACGGTTCATAAGGTCCATAAATGCTGCTGGTGCATTTGTTAACCCAAACGCCATCACTAAAAATTCATAATGCCCATACCGGGTTCTGAATGCAGTTTTTGACACATCTGCATCCTTTACCCTTAACTGATGATACCCTGATCTGAGATCAATTTTTGAAAATACACTGGCTCCCTTCAACTGATCAAACAGATCGTCAATTCTGGGCAATGGATATTTATTCTTCACAGTTATTTTGTTCAACTACCGGTAATCAAAACACAATCTCAAAGTTCCATCCTTCTTCTTCACAAACATCACCGGAGCTCCCCATGGTGAACACACTGGGGTGTATGAACCCCTTATCGAGTAACTCCTGCAACTGAATTTTCAACTCCTTCAATTCAGTGGGTGCCATCCTATAAGGAGCAATAGAAATGGGTGTTATACCCGGCATTACCTCAATAGCAAACTCAACTTCCCTTTCTGGTGGTAAACCAGGCAACTCTTCAGGAAATACATTTGGGAAGTCTCTTACTGTGGGTATATCACACAGGTTTGGCTTAGCCTGTCTAGTATCAACCACATGTGCTAGGTAAGCTTCACAGCCTTTTCTCATTAATCTTCTTGCAACTGTGGCTGAGATAACATTGGACAGGAAATCTGTCCTTTCACCCACAACCGTAATCTCATTACCCTCAGAAGTTTTCAGAGAAATCCTCTTCAATTTGCAATCAACTATTGCCTGATGACGTGACAACCAGTCCATTCCCAAAATCACGTCAAACTCGTGGAAGGGCAATTCAATTAGGTCTGTCGAGAATTCATACCCCTGAATCCTCAACGGGCAACCTTTATACACCTTATTCACTATCACACTATGGCCCAGTGGATTTGTGACCAGAATGTCTTGATCACTCTCCTCTACTAGAACTCCCCTCTCTATGGGTAGTTTGATGCAAATGTAGGAATGAGTGGATCCTGGATCCACCAATGCATGCACAGAAGTGTTGTAGAGGGAAAACGTACCCCTGATGACATCCGGGGCATCTTGCTCCTCCTGAGCTCTGATGGCATAGGCCCTGGCAGGTACTCTAGTATCTGGCCTCTCAGCTGACTCGGATGCAAGCCTCAGTGATGGACCAGCTGCCTCAGATTTACCGGGCTTCCTACCCCTTTATGGTACAGGAGCAGGTCTATCAGCTTGTGTTGGAGCAACTGTAGTAGTCATCTTTGGACAATTCTTGATCTGATGTTCTATAGATGAACACCGTAAGCATGCACCAGTCACTCGCCAACAAGCCCCCTTATGCCACTTCTACTTGATCTTGTGACCGAGAAGATCTTTGGGGGTCCCTAAACACCGTCCACTGGAGAGCGCCTGCGATGGTGTGGATTGGCCTCTCTAGGTGTGAATCGTGGTCTAGGCCCCGAGGCCGACCACGACCACGACCTGTGGTGGTCTGAACTCGAGCGGAGGACCCTTACTCTTCTTCTTTGGGAGCGAGAAAATGTCTTTGGGTGACCGGACCCCCTCTTCTGTTGTCTTTCCATTCTATTTTATTCATTTATTCAAACCCTTTCCACTTTTGCTGCAGCATCTACTAGCTTAGCAAAATCTGTGATCTCCAATGCTGTGATCATGACTTTGATATTATTATTGAGTCCTTCTTCAAACCTTCTGCACCTCTCTGCCTCTGTAGGGACTATCTCCCTCCCATATCGGCTCAGTCTGACAAACTCACGCTCATATTCCACCACTGACAATTGCCTCTGTCTCAGACTGATAAATTCTCTTCTTCGCTCTTTTAAATACACCTTGCTAACTTATTTCTTCCAAAACTCTATGAGGAAGAATTCCCAGGTGATCTGTTCCGGTTGCACCTCACTGGTTACTGTGTCCCACCACTGATATGCATCATCCTAAAGTAGGGACACAGCACCCACCAGGTTCTGCTCGGGGGTGCAGTTAAGCTATTTCAGCACTCCGATGGTTCTATCCAACCAATTTTCTGCGGTCATGGGATCATCCTCCCTCTTCCCAAAGAAATCTACAGCCCCATGCTTTCGCAGTTTCTCCAGATGGGACTTCTGTGGTGCTGGTGGAGGTTGTGGCTGTGGTTGTGGTGGTAGAATTGCCCCCATCATTTGTCGGTAAAATTCGGTCATTTGCTGAAATAGCGCAAACTTTGGTTGGGCATGTGCCTCAGCTGCTTATGGAGCAGATTCTCCCCTGCCCCCAGATTCAGCTCTTGGTGGAGCACGACTCTCCACCTCTTCATCAATTGCTCTTTGTGAAGCAAGATCCATACCCTATTCAAAATAAGAAAACAAAAAGATCTGCATCAGTGTCACCTCAACACTCTCAAATGCAATGCAATGGTATGCACTCTATCTAGGCCCAGAAACGCCTAAACCGATGCTCTAATACCACTAAATGTGACACCCCTTACTCGTCTACAGTGTAGCCGAGCAAGTTAAGCCACTCAGTGTGCCGGAGCACCATTTCATATTTTAATTACAATATATCCCTTTTTAATTCATTTATTTACAATTTTGATAAATCTAAATTTTTCAGAAAATTTTTTTTTAGAAAATCCGGCAGAGTGCCGACTGTAAATTGGAAAAATAGTTCTTCTGAACCTGTTTAAAAACACTTCCAATATAATTTCCAAATCCAAACTCCATTATACACATTGCAAATCAATCTCAAAATCTCAATACTATTTTCAGAACTTTTCTGTTCACTTCATCACTTGGAGCACATTTATATATATATATTTCTCAACATTTCATTTTTTTTCCACATACATTATACAGAAAATTTCAATAACATGAAATTTCATATATTTACATCATCAAATAATTTCAAGAGTTTATAGTTACAATCCCAAAACTAATACAAAATACAAAATGCTACCCCAAAGTCCTAATGTCCTACCATATGCACTGCAAATGTGAGGTGACTCTGGACTCCGGATGCATGTATGAAAGTTCACCCAGTCTGATATCTCCTGGGCTCTCCAGCTAGGTCTCCAGTACTTGCGCGTGGCAAAAGCGACGCGCTAAGCAATTCTGCTTAGTGGTGACAATATAAAATAAAATAAAATAAGTATGCAAAATGTATGTTTACATTTTTTGGTAGACTTAATTTCTGATATTTATTGCAGTATTATTTGATTAAAAATTTGTAGGATTTATTATCATTGCCCGAGCAACCCATACTAGTCAACTGGACTGGATAAACGGGTAAGCCAGCACTGGGTACTAAGTACCTTGGACCATCACACCATCGGTCACATTGTGTCTCCCAGTGTGCAACAGAACAGTTAATAAGCTGTAATAATTATCAAGGATAAAACCCGAATGTAACAACTCAAATAACATAGCCAAAGGCTATTATGTCACAGAATGGCATGGGAAGCCATGAAACATAGAATGGCATAAAGTCATATGCAGTACTGCTAACAGAACCCTATTGGCATGCCAACCTATCCAAACCAATCTTGCTAGGTATACTAGGGCATATTATACTTTTAAGTTTCACAATTCTTGAAATTTAAGTTTTAATGTTACTATTCATTTCATTAGTCAACTAAAATGTTGACTTTTGCATAGACAATAAGTACATTGGTTCTAATACTCCCAACATACCACATTTTGCTTTCTAAATTCGTTGGTATTGGTTGCCAATACCATTTCTAAGCTTAATGTCAATTGAACAGAATTTTCAGTTTTCAAGCTTTGTGTTTATTGTTCCATTAGTCATATTTGCAGTGGGAATTTGGCAAAGTGATCAATATGAAAGTTGTTCCTTATTTTTTCTAGTTGCATTTTCATTTTTGAATCAGTCCATTTGGAGTTTTATAGCTCAAGTTATGGCCCAAAAACCACAACTGGCCGGATTAAAATTTTTCCAGAAATTCTGGACTGACTAAATCTACAGTATTAGGAGCAGTGACTTTAGGTCACTTTTTGAATATGTTATGGTCATAATTTGGGTTAGGTTTCTTCATGAAAGTTGTTGGTCTATATCTCAGCTGGTTGCTGGTAAAAGTTCAGGTCAATTGGACCTTTTTACACTGAGTTATGGCCAAATGACTAAATACTGTTCATTTGGTCATTTTGCCCAGGCAGCATGCAAGTTACCCTGATTAGGGCAATCTTTTGGTCAACTTGGTTTGGTTTTCTGGGCATGGTTTCTTCACCAAAGTTGTGCCATTATGTGTCTAGTTTCATGTCCAATTGGCCTTGCACCAATTGAACCTCTACAATTCTAGTTATTACTGCCCAAACCTGCTGGACTCATGCCCAGTCCTGCAGGTCACCAAGGGCAGCCATACCAAACTCCAATCCCACTGCACAATTCACTTCATTTTTTATTTAAACAGAACCAAATGGTCACTAATTGACCATTAAAACCTACTTTCATCATCACATGATCAAAGTCTCATTTTTCCACCCCAAACCCTAACTCAAACATTACAAACCATGCATTATCATTGCATTTCATCAATCCACTTAAGAAATACATATTGCGGGCATCCATACTACCATTTTAGCTCAACAAAAATCATCACAATCTTATCCTAACCAAGGCTGCCAAAATTATGGGTTAGCATACCAATGGTATTTCATCAATTTTCTTTGTCATTTGCACTCATTCATAGTCCTTAAACATGATTTTAAAGTGAAAACCAAGCTTAGGTCACAAACCTCTAATGGAGTGAGATTTCCTACTTGCTAGGGTTCCTCTTTTCCCTTTCTTTTTGCTCCCAAAAGACTCTCCAAGTTGTAAGAACACTTTTTTGTGTTGGAAATATAGGGTTTAGTTGGGTAAAAGCTAGTGAAATCAAGCTTTGAAAAGCTTGCTAAGGTTGGCTATGGTGGGAGGATGAGACGGCAAGAAGAAGAAGAAGAAGAGAGTTATAATTTTTTTTTTCATTTTTCGGCCCATTTGGTCTCTTTTAAATAAGTTTATGCCATGTGTCAACATTAGATTGGTTGGGAGAATTTTAATAACATCATGATGATGTTATAATTTTATTTTCTTTTATTTTCTCTCCTTTTCTTGTCTATTTAATTTCAATTAAATTTTTAACAATATTTATTCATATTTTATGTTATAGAAATTATTTATTTAACTGGACAAGTTGGCCAAAAATCATCTCTGAAGACGAAATGACCAAATGCCCTCCGTTTGGCTTAACGAGCCAAAATTGTCTGTATCGATTGAAAAATTTTTCTAAGTATTTTCTTGGCATTCTAATGCCATAAGAATCTCAAAGACCCTTCTCTGGAGTCCCAATAATTATTTTATAATTTTTCCCCCAAGTCTAGGGTTGCTAACGGCCTTCACCGTCACTTCCCCTTCGGGTTACTCATCCCTGGTGTTTCGGCTCGTTTAACCTTAGTGTATTTCGTTTCTAAAAATTTTTCCTTGATTTTTATGAGCATTATTTAGTTTCTTTATAACTCCTCACTCTTGTCTATTTATAATTTTAAACATTCTAGCTGTCCGAACTGACATTAGTCACTGGAACAATAGACTGTACGGACTAGCTAAGGTGAGGATGTTACAAGCCTTTTCTCTGATTATGTGTTAGTTCACCAGGCTCTCTTCGCTCAAGCTCATCGTCTGAGCCAAGAGATTATCAAGGCTATCCGGGGTCAGCCTGTTCCAGTCATCCAGGAGGCATATGGTGGCACCCAGAACTGTGGCTAAGCCCGGATTCCCCTAAACTGATCTATTCTTCTCTAGAGAGTGAATGAGGACCTGGGAACCACGGGAAAGGGTTCTTACAGCAGGTTGAGAAAATCCTCCCTCAGCATTTGAGGGAATAGGTGGAGGTGGCAGTTCTTCCTGTCGAGGTGGGGAAGGAGCAATCTCCACCTCTAGGAGCGGTTGTTCCGAAGGTCAGGACGAAGAGCCCGGCACTTCTCCCGAATCTCGCCTTGGCATCTGAGATGCTGCTGCGATATTCATTTCTCGTACCTTTAGGGAGAGCTCGCTTTTTCCCTTGCGGCTCTCCTTTGCACCTTCGCCTCCAGCCATTCCTGCACGAAAAAATAGTTAGTGAGATCACCTAAGTCAAGAGGCTAAAGATTTAGGTTATACCGATCCCTAGTCCGAAGAGAGCTGCAGTTCATAGTCCTCATTGGCAATCATTTGCATTAGCCACCACCTTAGTTCGGCCATTATGGCATATGGGCAAGAATATTTATGAGTGGCCGCTTGCTCCTCCAATTCCTTTACCATGGCCTCCTCGTCTCTATTCAAAGTAATCTTTTTTGGAGCCGAGGGGACCAAGTACTGCCAACTGCATGGAAAACCCTCGAAGCCGTTCGGAATCTTGCTCCTCAATATAAAGAACCAATTCTTCCAGTTCTTCAGTGAAGAGGGGAGGTCGGTAAAAAGCCCACAGTGCGGCTTGGCTTGAAAGAACCAGTACTCGTCGTCCTTCCAGCCAGTAAGCCTATGCAACTCAGCAAAAACCTTCGCTGTAGGCTCAAGCTTTCTGGCTCGGCATAACCATCTGAAAGCCACCAGGATCCACCATGAATTAGGGTGCACTTGGACTACACTTTCATGATGAAGCTTCAGAACGGCCTTAAAGAAATCGTCCAAGGGAAACCAAAGTCCGACCTTCAATTGCTCCTCATACACCATGATCACGTCATTTTCTTCAAAGAAATGATCGGCTCAGAGATCACTATGGCATTGTATAAGCTCAAAAGAGTTGGTTCGGAGGTTATACTCTTGACTAATAGACTGTAAGTCAGTTTCTTTAAGGATCGATGGAAATTCATCCAAGGAGAGATTTTCTTTCCCCAAAGTAGAGGCCCGTTTGGATTGAGCCACCCGACCACGAGCTGGGACGGAGTTTGCAGAAGCTTCAGGTCATCCACTTGGCCTAATTACCTCAACTTCGTTCGATGTCCATGAGATGTGAACAGAAGGCGGGCTAGCAGCTCTCTGACCCTCAGCGCCTCTCATTTTTAGGGAAAACAAAAGAAATTAACCAAGAAGAAAATTAAAACCCTTACCGGAATGTGATCGGTGCCGAAAAACTTGAGAAAATGAGAAAAAACTCTGGGATTGCTAAGAGAGGTTCTGAAAATGACATAAGGAAATGACTGACACACCTCGCCCCTATTTATACCTGTCTGAGCATTAAATGCTCATGAAGTCCCAAGCAACGCATCGGTTAGCAGAACCAGCTGCTTTCTCGACACATCGCAAGAAGATTCTAAAAACAGAATAAAAAAAATTCGAATGAATAAGATCGGTTAGCCGAGATCTTCGGATCGGACAAACTTCCTAAATCATGGATCGGCTAATGGCGATTCGTTTAGGGATCAGATCGGATATGCATATCAGAGATCGAAAAAGTAACTAATGCAATAATAAAATAAAAATCTTCAAATAAAATATCATTTCATTTCCAAAAGATCGGATTACATCATCTGGGCGATCTCAAGAGATCGGATTACATCATTGGGGAAATCTTTAAATATCGGGTTACATCATTTGGGCAATCTCTAAAGATCAGCACTACATCTTACATAATAATGGCCTATATCAAAGCCTAGTCTTGTGGCTGAATCAAAAGATGTGTTTGATCAGAAAGCCAGCCACAAGTATTGGATAGATGTACAGCTCAGATAGGGCGACTATGACTCTCATAATAGTGAGCGGAGTCATCGTCGATGTCATTGACCAGAACCAAGCTGTAGTCAGGACGCCCGATGTGGTAAGGGGCCAAATAAACTTCAAGAGGCGGTCACCGACATTAAGATTGAAATCAGCAGTTCTCTTGCCCGAAATCGATCCACCCATTACATCGGTAGACCGGTTTGAGATCGGCACATTTGTCACTTTCGATCTCGATCACTAAATTAGTTCGATTCCCTCACTGTCATTAAATGTTGTCCTCATGGTTCTCCGATCGCTGGGATCGTAAATTTTCAGGCGAAAGGTGAAGAAAATAGTCGAAAAAAGATCAAAAGCAGTCACCATAATCAAAATTATTAAAGGAGATACTAGAATTGGAGAAATGGAGAAGCTGAAGGAGATGAAGTGAAATGTGAAGGGGATTTCTCATTGGTGTATATATAGGGCCCGAGCATTCATTTTATGAAAAACCGAAGTGGATGCATCGGTAACTGAAGAATTAATAGCTTTGACTAAGGCAGGTCAGATAAAAAGGAAAAAATCTAGAATGGGAGAGATCGGGAAGCGATGGGGGGCCCGATATGAAGAGATTGAAAAAGAAGAAGGTCATAATAGAAAGGTCGGAAGGAATAGAGATCGAAAAGCACGGAGAGGTTGAATAGCTTTCAAATAACTCTCTTCATAATCAGAGCCGAGTTAGTTAAAGTGTTGCAGCCGTAATCAAATCTTCACCACACGCCTCATTTGCAGAAATGCCCACCTAGCTGACAGACACCAAAACAGTTATGGTAGTCCTTTACACCTCGATCTCCATCGTTGATTATACTTATAAAGACGGACTCGGAGCCCTTGGATCAAAAAGCAGATGACAGGTTCGGCGCTTTTTATTCTCAGCCTTCAGATCCAACTTGTAAGGCAAGACCCTAAGCCGTTGGATTATGAGAAGAAAGGACGGATATTCTGAATAAAATCCCAACCCTCCATTTTGATTCTCTTTAATTCTAAGGCATCGGATTGTGTTGTTTTGAATCTAAAGCCTCCATCTCCCCTGATGAGATCCTGACCCTCCATAATGTTCACCCGTTCCCTATAAATACCTACATGCAATACTGTAGAAGGGATGAGCAAAAAAGGGGTGGTGGTGATTATAGTGGAAAGACTCTGAAATTTGATTCAGTCTTGATACTTTGCCATTCTGAGCTTTTGAGAAACTTTAGACTTCAGTTTTCTTAAGTATCTTATTTGAAGGAGTTCTGGACCCTGAAATTCTTCGTTTTCAGCGTTTGTTCATTACTCTGTGAGACCATTTTTCCTTTTTCGTCCATTTTCGTCTTCGCCTGTCACACCTTACCCCTCTGTAAGGCATAACATGATCCCGTAGAATACCTAATGAACTACCGCACTTCACCTACCGATAACTCATTAAGTACCCTACAAGGGATTTTAAAACAGTTTTCTTACTTTTGTTAAGTGGTGAGCATTTTCTAATAGGTATTTAAAATATATGATTAAAAGTAAATCTAGAAAATATTTTTAGTCCATTTTATTATTCCTCAAATTTTATAAAAATTTTGACAGAGTTCCCTCTGTATTTTGAGAAAACAGTTCTTCAAATACCTGTAAAAAGCACTTCTAAAAATTTTTCTCAATAACTACTTCAATTTCACAATCAAACTCAATCCATTTCAACAACTCCACAATCATTTCAATCAATTTCTCAAGTTCAAAATTCAATAATCCTCAAAATACTAGCAATACATTTCATTCAAATTAAATAAAATAGTTTCATTCATATTTCATTAGAAACAAAACAATTTATATACATCATTACAAAATTTACATTAAGAGAATTTCAAACTACAATATATATTACAACTTTATACAAATTTTATACAAACTGCTCAAGACCCATTTTTACATGTCTATACATTTATGTGCAATATATACATCAAAAGAAATATTTACAATTAGGGTATAAATTATATCCAAAGACTTTAAGCTGATAGCTCCTCATACCTCAGCAGCTCAATCTGCTGCTCCTTTAGTCTCTGTATCTGCGACAGCAATAAAAGCTATCGCTGAGTACTAGGACTCAGTGGTGCACAACATACTAAAATAATCTTTATGCAAAACTTAAATCACATTTATTCAAAAATTTGGCTGAACATGAGAATTAAGTACAAATCATGCATTATGAGATTTTAAATGCAAACCAAGTTCATTTCAAAGTATCAAAACACATTTCATAAAATCCACAGTTAAATCATGCCATTCGAAACAAATAAAATCTCAATAGCCAGAGGCTAAAGAGAAATCACATCACAAGGCTAGCTAGCTCAAATACATGGATATCCATTCACATCCTCTTCTACTGGCACACCTCAACACTTCTCTAGAGAAGGAATCAAAATTCGAAACTAATTACCTCCACTAGTCGTGCTAGTGATGTGTTCAAATATATGGTCATGACACTGTGATTTCAAAACTTATCTTAACAATTTGCTAAACATTGTCATTTCAATATACATAATAACTTTCAGCAATTTAAATAAAAACATCATAAGAATGTCATAATTCAATATTTCACATTATTCAAAACAGTATGCAAAAGATGATTATAAAAAATATACGTTGTGCACAAACCTCAAACGAGTCGCTTGTTGGCCTTGACTCGACTCCTCGGGTTCTGTTCCGGTATTCTTTTCCACTGAAACACACAATTTCACAGTGTTTCAGTACCATAACTTAGCATAAATCCAATAATAAATTTAACTTCACTTTTACCTATCTCTAACGTGCTAAATTTGACGTTCTTGAAATTTTATGCTTTGGGTTACTATTCACTACACTATTCAAGTCAATTTGTTGACTTTCTAAGGCTTAATAGGTATGGGAATTCCAACTTCACCCACATACCGCATTTTGGTCTAATAATTTGTTGGTTTTGGTCATTTTCTCAAAGCTTAAGTCCTTTTGGCAAAATTGTCAAATTTTCAATTTTGGTGCTCCTAGTTGCACTGTTTCATTGGTAATTTTACTGTTGGAATTTGGCAAAACTTCCTTCATAGAAAATGTTCCTTATTGTCTTAAGTTTATTCTCATTTTTGGATCACCCCAATTAGAGTTTTTTAGCTCAAGTTATGGCCATTTGAACCATGGCTGCCGGATTGGAAACAACCCAAATTTTCTGGGCAAATTTGGTTCTGGCAGTTTTTGGTCACCAAATTGGGGTGGCCAAATGACTTGGTTTCTGGCAGAATTTGGGTTTGTGTTCTTCAAGAAAGTTTTAGGTCTATATCTCATCTAACCACTGGTAAAATTTCAGGTCATTTGGACTTGCCTAGCTCGAGTTATGACCAAATGAACAAACACTGTTCATTTGGTCAGTTTGTGCAGAGGCAGCCTGCGATTTTCCGACTTCGGCCACTTTGTTCACTAGGTTTTAGTCACTTTTTGGGCAGGCTTCCTCAATGAGAATTGTGTCATTTAGTGCCTATTTTCATTCCCAATTGGTCCCATACCAATTGGACTTGTAAAATTCTATTTTTGGTCCCTCAAAGTTGACTTTTGGTCATGGTGCATACCCAATCCGAATTTGACTTTGATTCAAACACTTCTAACACACTTTATTAGGTCACAAATGACCATTTCTTTCCTTAAACTATGTCAAAGACATCATTTAGCACTTCTTCACATTTTTTGTCTCTAAACCCTAAGTATCCAAACCCTAACCACACTAAATTGTTGCATTTGATTGATTCCATGCATACATACATGTTTCTTCATCTCAAACAAGCTCACATATGTATTTAAATCTATCAAACCATGCAAATATACCCCTATACACATGCTGGCCGAATTTCACTCATGGTCCCTCACAAATTTTTCTTTTATTTAAAATTTATTTACAAGTTCAATAAGTTAAAAATGTAGAAATCAAACTAAAATCATCAAGTTTGCTTACTAACCTTTTTTTGTTGAATTTCTCCCTCTTCAAAACTCCTTCCTTTCTTTTTCTTTTTGTTGTCAAGCTCCTTATCTAGGTCTAACTACAATATTTAATGTTGGAGAGTAAGGTTTTTATGGTGGAATTGAAGGTTTATGAAGCTTGACTTAAGAGCTCTAATGGAGTTTGAGAGAGAGAGAAAACGTCTTGGAAGGGAAGAAGAAGACAATGAAAATTTTTTTTTCCTTTCTTTTATTTATTTTGTCTTATGGAAGACCCCAAAAATTCATTTAATTAATTTATTAATTATATGACTTATGGCATCATGCATGATATCATGCATGATGCCATCTTCCTACACCTTTTGAACTTTTTCATTTTCTCTTCTTTTTTTTCTATTAGTTCTTTAATTTAATTCTCGATCTCGAAGTTTTCTTTTCTCCTATTTTATTTAACAGTTAGGTCAGGAGTCAGCTTTCGGGGTCAATTGACCAAATTGCCCTTCGCCGGTTCAACCCGGTTTGCAAATAATTCCATATTTCTTCCGGCTCCCCAACCTAATTATTTGACTGACTTAACAGTTCTTTTTCATGATTTTCTCTTTTCCACTGTGTTTATAAGGGTCCTAAGGGCAGCGGCGTCACATTTTACGGTTCGAAATTTGAGTTTAAAATAACTTCGCAGTCATTCCCGAGAAGGTCATCCATCGCTGTGACTCTCGGCTCGTTTAACTTCTTATGTTCTGTTTTTCTTGTTTATACTTAACTAATTGGACATTACTAATTATTTGTGTTTATGGCTTCTCTAGTTGTCTTAAGTATGGTTCTAATCCCCTTAATTGTCCGGACCGACACCGGTCACCGGAATAATGAAATATACCAGGCTATACAAATGGGGTGTTACATCGCCGCCCTAACATCAGTATATTACTTTCCAAGCTTAACTGCATTCTGACCTGGTTCCCGTCGCTTCGACTCAATTGTATTCCGACCTGGTTCCTGTTACTCCAAAGTAAGCATTAGTCTTTCGGCCGACAGCTTTCAGCTTTGCAATACTTGAGGATTCTGGAGTCATTCCATCCGTCTCCTTAACTCCCCTCAGGTAAGCATCTAAATTATCATTTTGTCGAATACCCTTGTTTATTTTCTCTAGCTTTCTTTTAAAATTTCTTCTATGTCCAGTTGCATTAAAATCTCAAAATAGATTGTCCATTCAAACTGTTATTTTCTATGTCTTCGTTTATTTTTCATTTCCTTCAAGAGTAGACATTCAATTCATAGGCAGCTTGTAAATACCCAAAAGAACGTAAGCAGGAATGTTTCGATGTGAGAATTTTCAATCAAATAAAAATGACAAAAAGGATAGGTGTAAAAATAGGTCGAATAGTACATCAAACAAATAAGTAATGAGTTCGGGCTATGAAATGAGCCCAGGAGATAACATAACAGAGTGGAAACCAAGACAAGATCAGGCCCCGAACTAATAACCAAAAGAGATCGGATATTGCCAACCAAAGAGTTCTGATAAGGCGATCACATAGGAGATCGGTGAGAAGTTTGGTTTTGTATTCAACCTCTAGTTATAAGGCTCTGTGGGTTAGGAGAAGCTTTGCACCAGTTTCTTGCGCCCCAGCTTGGCCAGAATCTTTAGTTCAAAGTCCTTACGATATGCGATCCTAACGAATATTTCAAGAGATCGGGGGAGAATTCTTACCCGATTCTCAATCCAAATTTAAATGTATAGAGATTGGAGGAGAGTTCTTGTCTGAGATCCTTTACTTAAAACTTCAAACCGAATACTTTAAGAGATCGAAGGAGAGTTCTTACCTGATTCTCAACTAAAATTTTCAACAAAATGTGTGGAGATTGGAGGAGAGTTCTTATTCAAGATCCTCCACTTAAAACTTCAAACTGAATACTTTAAGAGATCGGGGGAGAGTCCTTACCCAATTCTTAGTCAAAAATTTTAATAGGCAGAGATCGAAGGAGAGTTCTTATCCAAAATTTTCCACTTAAACTTTAAATCAAATACTCTAAGAGATCGCAGGAGAGTTCTTACCTGATTCTCAACCAAAATTTTTAACAAAATATGTGGAGATCGGAGGAGAGTTCTTATCCGATTCTCAGCCAAATTTTAATAAAATGTGTAGAGATTGGGAGAAAGTCCTTACCCGAATTCTCTTAACTAAAGCCCGAATTAAGATATCATAATATACAAAGTAACCCCCAAACAAAGATCCGCTACCTGATGCCTACTCACTAAAGGTCATCTCATGCACTCATGTTCTTGAGCAGCCCTGAATAGTGAAATATCAAACATTCCTTTTATCCATACAAAGGATTAACATTGTCATCTCGACCCCCTAATTATCAATTTTAATTTATAAAGAGCATAATATTAAATCTGCTTACCCTCATTAAGGGACGAGGTGGGGTGCCTAACACCTTCCCCAACCGTATACGGACCCCGAACTTAGAATCTCTGTTTTCGAAGTGGTTTCCTTTTTAAATTTTATTACAAATGGTTTTCTTTAATTTCCCTCAAAATTAAAGTGGCGACTCCTCACTTTTCCCACTTCGGTGAGTATTCGTTCAGGCGACCGCAAAAACCCTTGCGACAGTCGTGTCTAAGTGGGTACCAACACATAGCATGCATTAAGAACACGGAATATTAAATCAAAGAACAAAACTCAAATCCAATAAGTAAAACTCAATATTGATCCATAATAACGATTACAAGCACTACTCTTCTAATTCCAGAATAAAGGAATTACTCACTCATGGTGAGTTTAACAAATATAATGAAAATAAAATGAAAGAACATAAAAAGTCAGCTTAAAGAAATAGAACAAAAGAACCGAAGAGGATTTTTTGCAGCTTTGGACTTTTGGAACTTCGGCTGAGGATTTCCCTTTTGTGCTGATGCTCTCTTTTTCAAGATGGCTGTGAAGAGTATGTATGTGAAAAAGATGAAAGAATCTCCCTTTTATATTTTCTACTGCTCCTATTTATATTGAACGATCTAGGATTAGGTTTTTAGAGTCTCTAGGGCATCAGGAGTCTCTTCTCTCTACAAAAACTAGAGCTGGAACCCTAATCAGGAAACTAGTTATCGGTTGATACATGCCCGTGTGTCACTACACGGCCCAAGGCCATGTAAATTATTTGAGCTTGAATGGTTGCATCTTGTGTCGGGGCAAGAGTTTACACAGGCTTCAGGTAGTTACACGGGTCCAATTACATGGTCCGTGTACTGTTACTCTTTTAGGAACTCTTCGAGCTTTGCCAGGCAGAATCTTACACGAGTCTCGGGGAGTTACACGGGTCGTGTTACATGGCCCGTGTACTATGTTTCTTCTCTGACTTCTTTGGTTTTCTCCTGGTAGAAGGTTACATGGGTCTGCGATTGTGGTTTCATGACCTGTGTACTTTGTATCAGCAACAATCTTCTTTTCTTAAGTCTTTCCAAGTTTCCTTCTTTACTCCTATGCCTTGGAACTTCTTCAAAACACCTGAAAACATGCAAAAACATAGAATTTAGTGTAGGGTGATGAATTTTGCAAATGTTGATGAATTTAGAGATTATGCATGAAATTATCTATCTAAATGCTATAAAAAATTGTACAAATGTGCTTAACAACATCTATATAATACAAGTGTATCAAGTATGTATCCCCATGGCAGATCTCCACATGCTTGCTAGCTCTAGTTCACATCACCATGTACTCGACAAAAACTGAGACACTGAACTAAGGCACTCTTACACTACTCAAGGAATAACGTAGAATTTAGAAATAAGGAATTACAGAAGAAGATAAAATAGGATCCTATACTCTGCCTGTGACAACTTTAGGTATACACTTTCCCATGTATCTAGAGCCTAAGCTTTAATATCAACTTTGTCATGATCCGATCCCACGTGCTAGACAGGCACAGGACCTGGGCCAGCATAAAGCCCCTGAGGCCTGTAGTAAGTCTTACTGTTTCCAAATTCATAACCAAGGGTAAAAACTGAGGCCCAACATGCAAATAAAATAAAATAATATATTTTTATTTGAGCCAACCTAACCCGATAACCATTAGAAACTAAAGCTAGGGGAGCCCAGCTCAACCCTGATGCCATCATTTACTAACTATTTAAATATCTTAAACATTTTTCATTTATTAATAACAAAAACTTAAATTAACTCAGTCCCTGACAATATTAATGCTACTGCTAGCACCTGCAGAGTTCTAAATTACAAATTAAGAAAATAATAATACAAATAAGTAGCCACTAATAAACTTGCAAGAAAAGGGAGCAGGTTATTCTGAAAAAGAAATTCTCCTGTAACCTGAAAAAATAGGGTGAACATGCATCTCTAAGGATGAAATGCAACATATTCCAACATATTCAATCAAATTCAAATAATATTTGCACAAAGAATAATTTGGAGCACTTACACACCCATATGTCACATCAATATATGAATCTGTATGGGAGCTGATCCCCTATACAGCTCTCTTAATCTAATGCCTGCCAGTAAGATCAACTTGAGTTGAACTTTCTTTTAATAATCCAAATGTGGGGGTCGACGAGATCAACTCAAAGCCGTATTCACCCTGACTTATTACAAAAAGGACCAGGCCCCAAGTGAAACTAACTCAAGCCGATCTGCCTGTCCTACCCATATCCAGTACCATACCCCACACATGCCAATACACACACACAACTCCAAATTACCCTAAAGCAAAACTCACATCAATTTCATCAAATAATAATGCAACACAAAGTGTGTCTGTAATAGCTATATACGTATAATTATAAGTGAATACATGATAAGCATGTCTTGTATGTATAATAATATTAAAATTATAAATAAAACTCACAGATCACCGGAGACTACTGTGGCGGTTAGGCGGAGGAAGATGGCTGACTCTGATTACCTAAACAATTATATTATGAATTTATTAGTGCTAACTCAAATCAAGAATTTAAAGAGGCAAAGATACCCTAATTTATGCCGGAAATTCAGCAGAGTTTTTCCCATACCTAGGACCTACTCAACCTGCAAAGTGGCTCAAATAACACTTCTAATATCACAAGCCTCAAGTCCACATTTTAATAAAACCACATGGCCCCTCCTGGGCCCTCCAAACCAGACCAAACTTAAGCATTCAGATAATTCAGCTATAATATTTAAAACTAACATTCTGCAAAAATCATTCAAATTATCTCTAAAAATTCTAAAATTATGTCACGCGGTCCTTAACAATATTATAAGGCTATTGCAAAATCGAGTTGTCAGCAAAACAAAACCTTTCTTCCTTGTGACATAATTTTAATGAACCAAACCTGAATAAGTCAAAACTCGATTCAGCTCTGTTCAGTTATATCCCTAGGTGTGGAAGGCATTTTAATAAAAATTACTTTTTACTGTGGGTAAATAACATTTAAGGTAATTTTTTAATGTATGCCATTATTAAAGCTTCTTTTATAAATGAATAATATAATTTTTTTAGCTTAAAAAAATATAATATATATTTTAAAAATATATATAATTTATTTTTTGATACATTTATCATTTTTTTAATTATTTATAAAAAATAAAGTTTCTTTATTAACTATACTTTAATTAATATAAAGGTAATTTTTATTTTATTAATTTAATAAAAAATATTTTTTTCTTTTATATTACTTGTAGATTTTATTTGTTATAAGCATATTAGCCATTATCTATTTAATTTAAAAGAAATATATATATATATTAAAAAATATAAAAAAATTATCTAAAACTGAGTTACATAAATAAAAATATAATTATAAAATACTTATAAATTTAATAAATAAATCAAATCAAAATAAGAAAAACCCTTGTGAAAATTGGCGGCAAGTCGCAGATAATCATGCCGGTAAAGCGTCTACAACGGGGCTGGCCTCGTAAATGTCTTCCACTCGTATGAAAGCCCTAAAAGTTTTTTATAAGAAAATCCCACCTCTCTAGGTGGCCCTATACACTCTGTTTGGAAAGGGGGAAAGGGGAGAGGAAAGAAAATAAGCAGGAGAAAATAGTTTTGATATGACCCTTTCTCTTGTTTGGATAAAGGTGAGAAAATAATAGAGGGAAGGAAAGTTGAGGTTATTTTCCTCTGTGTTTTTTCTCTCCAAATCGGAGAGAAAATAAGCATTCAGAGGAGAAAGTGAGTGTCTGCATATTAAATTACTTAACTACCATTCCATTTCTATATCTTCTTTTTCTGCCTGACAATGGCAAATGAAAACCTCTACCAAAAATTCCTTTTCATCTACCACTGAAAAATGATTGAAGATATTTCCTTCAGTATCGATTTGCCTTCGTTATAAATTGTTCCTCCAGCAAAAAAGTGAAGATTCTAAACATTGGAGAAAAATTAGTGTCTCTGCTTTTTTGTTCTTTTTCTTCTTTCTTGATGAGTGGCTATCTACCAAATCAAAAACCCTAGGTACATTTGATTATCTGCTTCTCTAGATCTTCAACCGATTCTCAATTCTTGAGTTAACTCTCTAATCTAATAAATCACCGTATGACAAGTTGCAGCAATAAGCATTTTGAAGTACTGGAGTACTGTGGTTGAGTCGAGGTTCAATGTTGGGCTTCTTTAACGACTTTCAAGCGATCGAGAGCTGGGCCTTCCAATACGGTACGCTTCATATTTAATTTTTTTTTCCCTGGTTATTAGGAAAGTGAGCGATTTGAGAGGAAAATTTTTGGATCTTATGCTCTGTGTGTGTGTTTTAGTATACGGAGACTAACTGAAATGGTTTTCTGGTTTTTATGAGGATAGAATAATATTTGAATTTCGTTATTTTGATTTATTTACCTTTCATGCATTATGTTCATTGGCGAGGCTTGAGTTTTTTTTTTTTTTTTAAATTGGATAGGAGAGACTAAAATACGTATTATTGCTTTGTTTCCTTTTCTGTTTGGATGGCGCAAAATCATGCAGAAAATTGAGAAAAGTAAATTTGTTTTTAGAGTTCTATTGTCCAGCGTAAATTGATTGAGATAAAATTATCTGTTCATGTGAAGGTTTACATATTTATCTATTATTTTTGAAATTCAATTTATGATTATGAGAACTTTCACTTCCCATACATTCTCAGCTTAACAAAAAAATCTACCTATGACCTGATGGTGTTGTTCCTATTTTATATATTATAGTTAATAATTTCAAATTGGTCACAATCATAAAAAGTTGAATATATTGTTGTATGCATAATTTGATGGACAAAAAGTATACAATTTCAATTTTTCTTTGTTGTCCATTAAGTTGTATGCTTCTATATCCATAAAAGAGGGAAAAAGGAGAAAGATGAATGCATTATGTAATATTCAAGCTTAAGGCATTTGATAAGTCTCAAGAGGGAAAACCAGTTCTCTTAATGGAATGGCTATTGAACATCACCTGTCAGCTTTATTGATGTATAAATGATTTTTTTCTTTTGATAGCTCCTACTATGTTTGTGCTATTTATTTAAAGAAATTGCCTAGGAAATATGCTGCAATGATATAATCACACTTATTTCCTTGATGTTGTATATTTTTCAAGTCTGATTTTTTGTACCTGTTTCTTGACTCTCTTAGATGTTGTGAGATTATTTTTATTACTAGACACTTCTAACTGTGGCATATGTTTTGGCACCTTAATTTAAACATACTTGGGTCTATTTGTTTTTTTATGTTCAATAATTGTTGAGAAAATGGACTATGAAACAATGCACCATCAAAGGAAACACCTTCCAGTAAAATTAATTAATTGTTGATTTGTTGTTTGACCTAGCTAACGGCTGGTTCTAGGCCTTAGAACTAAGGGTTTGAGATTGACTGCCGGTCGGGGGGGGGGGGGGTTGTGAGAAATTTGATCCAATCTAAATGTTGATTTTCCTTTTTAAAGAAAAAAAAATGCCAGTTTGAAGTTTATACCACCATGGATCAGTCTGGTTGAAATGAGAGGGAAAACCAGTTCCTATCTAGTTTGGGCCTATGGAGATCACATTCTTGAACTAGATCGTGGCTGGGTGTAATTGTTGTTAATATTATGGAATTATGTTCATGAGGGTGGAACTTTGTTAGAAACAAATAATAATCTTTTACAATATACATATATATAATGAAAGAAATAAACTAGGTTCTATTGGACTGGTAGAAGGCCATAAGCATGCTAACTGGTTGAGGGACAAAAAATAGAGGAACATTTGCAAAGAAAATCTGAAGTGCTCAACCACAACTTAACAAAGAGTTAGATTAAGATTAATTAATTTCTCTTATCTTCATTTATTTTATATGCGTGTGTTTATATATATATATATATATATATATATATATATATATATATATATATATATTTATATTTATTTATTTATTTATTTATTTATTTATTTATTTATTTATTTATGACTTTGTACTATTTTTTGTAATTTAGAAATTTGCTACACTTGCATGCTTTCTTTAGACATTTGCGGATTCTTCCTGAAGTGTTGATTAGTGCATTTGGAAATCTAATACCAGTGCCAACCGTGTTGAAGTCTATCAATTCTTGAATCACATATTGAATTTGAGGTACACAATTTCTACTTTATAATGCTTTTAAATTCATGCTACTCATTAGATATGGTATTACTTTCATTATGTTGGCTTAAATTTCATATTTAAGGTTGCCTTAAGAAATCATTAAACAAAGCAATTACGTAAAACTAAACCTTTATAAAATCTAACACAAAAAAGTATAAGTACATATAGATGTGTTTGCAATTAAATAGTTTACTTTATCTTATTATGCCATATTTTGATGCATTTATTTTTTATTATTTAGGAGTAGTATATTAACAATTTAATTTGTAGATGGATAGGGAACATAGTGGAGAAAATTGCCTAGAAGATAATGTAGATGATGGAAGTGATGACATGTCAATATCCAATACAAATGATGGTTTAGAGTTTGAAAATATGCGGAAACATGTTATGGACACTTGGCAACGACAACGAGTGGAGGCTATAGTTCAGTTATTATGTTATATCGTTAATCTCTTATGGTTATTGAACATCCAAGCAATGATTATTGCTAAACCCTTAAGCAGTATAAATGCGGAAAGAGATGCATTACGACATAAGTTAATGCGTGAGCTCATTGCAAATGAAGTCATTTGTCGTGATATTCTTCGCATGGGTCCAGTCGCATTTGTTGAATTTTGTGGAAAGCTCAGAGCTACTGGTTTACTTAAGGACTTTAGACGTGCTACGGTGGAAGAACAAGTAGCTAAGTTCTTGCAAATTTTAGGCCAGAACTTTAGAAATCGCGCATTGGGATTTTTTTTCCATCGATCAGGTGAGACAATAAGCCGTCATTTTCATAATGTCTTGAGAGCAGTAGTGGCACTTAAAGCCGAGTTCCTTAACCAACCAACTGGAGCTGATGTTCCCCCTCAAATTTTGAATAATAATAGATTCTATCCATACTTCAAGCTAAGCAAAATTCAGGTCAAATGAATATATATTACATATTTTATTTAGTTACTGTAACTTCTAAGAAGATCTAGGTGCATGTACTTGTCTATACAGGATTGTGTTGGTGCATTAGATGGAACATATATTCGAGTTAAAATGCCAAGAGAACTTACCCCTAGATTTCGAGGGAGAAAATAATGGCCTACACAAAATGTGTTAGCAACATGTTCTTTTGATATGAAATTCACTTATGTGTTACCTGGTTGGGAAGGAACTACCTTTGACTCAAGAATCCTAAAAAATGCATTGGATAGAGAGGATAAACTTTTAATTCCACAAGGTAAGTATAATTGAATATGGAAAGCTTTTGCATTTAAGTGTGTTATTGGACAAAAATTCATTAATTTCCCCCTTTGGTAGGAAAATTTTATCTCGTGGATGCTGGATTACCATTGAGGAGTGGATTAATTGCACCAAGTCGAGGTGTTCGTTACCATTTGAACGAATACTCCATACGCGGACCTCAAAATGCTAAAGAAATGTTTAACCATCGTCATGCATCACTCCGTAATGTCATTAAAAGAGCTTTTAGTGTTTTAGAGAAAAGGTTTCCAATTATAGCTAGTGGCACTGAACCCCATTACTCATATGAAACAATGACTGAAATTGTCTTGGCATGTTGTATAATACACAACTTCTTAATGGGTGTTGATCCAGATGAAAATTTAATTGCCGAAGTTGATCATGAGCTTATGCATGCTGAGGCTGATCACCATGTGGGTGTGACACCCCTTACCCGACTACAGTGTAGCCGAGCAAGTTATGCCACTCAGTGTGCCGGAGCACTCTATTTTATCTTAATTCATTTTTATCATTGTTTTGAAAATAATTTGTGAAATATAATTCATTTATTGAAATTGTAATTTATTTGAGGTTCAGAAAATTTTAAAGAAAATCCGTGATCTGGCTAAAAATGGAAAAAGTTCTTGAACTGTGAAAAACACTTCCTATATTCTTATTCATTCATCTCAACTCCATTTATCAAAATCTCAATATTTTTCAGTTCACATTCATTTCTCAATCATTCATTTCATGTGATAATCATATATATATCACAGATAAACATTCACTTTTTCATTTACAAACACAATTCTCATTATTTACATGAGCATCAAATTACATTTCATAAGTTCATTTACACATGAGAAAATAAGATTAATTACAAAATACCAAAATGACACCTAGTGTCCTACCAATGCACTGTAGCCTGTGAGGTGACACGGACACTATGCAGAACTGCAGGATGGACTTACCCAATCTGTGGTCTACTGGCTCTCGATCAGTATCTTCAGTACCTACGCGTTGCAAAAGCGACACGCTAAGCATAAAGCTTAGTGGTGCAAATAATAAAATAGAAAGAAATAATATGCAATAAAAATCATAATTTCTTAGCCATTGTGTTCATAAGAACTGAATAATTACCAACTTAATGTTTAGTCGAGCGCTAATTACGTTTTATGATATTAACTTCTTCATGTATTTTGTTTATTTATTTTCTTCATGATCTTGAGTTTCTTTGTATTCTATCGTAATCATTTCTGATATTTAATTTTCGTATTTTCTTTAACAATCAGTTCAATTACAGTTATACTTTTCCATGCCCAAGTAACCTATACAAATTTATCGGATCGATAAACGGGTAAACTAGCACCGGGTACTGTACCTCGGTCCACACCATCGGTCACAATGTGTCTCGGTGTGCAAGCAGAATGGCTAATAAGCCATATAAGCAATAAGGCATAAAGCCAAGTAAAACATCATAATCGTATAGCCATAGGCTATCACATCCTGAGAATGGCAATGAAGCCATACATCATACGCAGTACTGCTATCAGAACCCTAATGGCATGCCAACCTATCCAAACCAATCACATTAGGCCTACTAGGGCATTTGATACTTTTGAATTCTTCAATTTTTGAATTTCAAGTTTTTATGTCACTATTCACTTCAATAGTCAACAAAAAGTTGACTTTTGCATAGAACATAGGTGCATTGGTTTTAACACTCCCAATGTACCACATTTTGCATTTAAAACTTATTGGTTTTGGTCACTTTCTCAAAGCTTAGGTCATTTTGGCAAAATTGCCAATTTTCGGTTTTGGTGTCACTATTCACCTCATTGGTCAACAAAAATGTTGACTTTTGGATAGAAAATAGGTGTATTGGTTTTAACACCCCAAACATACCACATTTTATATTTAAAACTTGTTGGTATTGGTTGCCAATACCATTTCTAAGCTTAATGCTAATTCAGATTTGGTGCTTCATCTTTATTGTTCCATTTGATATTTCTACAGTGGGAATTTGAGGAAATGGTAAACATGAAAGTTGTTCCTTATTTTGTCTAGTTGAATTTCCTTTTTTGAATCACTCCATTTGGAGTTTTGTAGCTCAAGTTATGGCCAAAATAAGTTTACTGTTCACGTGCTTATTCATCTTTGAGATTTTGGGTCTGGCAGATTTTTGGTCCAACTTTGGTCAGTAATTTGATCAAGTTAAGTTCATAATTTGGTCTAACTTTCTTCATATGAAATGTTCTACTATGCCTTAGGTTTCCATCGGTTCAAGAATCGCCTAAATCCGAGTTTTCTAGAGAGAGTTATAGTCCTCCAAACATTACTGCTCAAATCAAAATCTGCAGAATTGCAGGTTTGAACAGTGACTGTGACTGCCATTTGGGTTAGGTTATGGTCATAATTTGGGGTAGGTTTCTTCATGAAAGTTGTTTGTCTATGTCTTAACTTGTTGCTGTAAAAATTTCAGGTCAATTAACCAAATCTACAGTGAGTTATGGCCAAATGAACAGTTACTATTCATTTGGTCAATTCTGCAGGGGCTGTTGCAGGGTGTCCGGATTGGGGCCAAGTTTTGGTCCTCTTGATTTGGTCTTTTGGGCATGGTTTCTTCAGCAAAAATGTGCCATTATAAGCCTAGTTTCACGTCCAATTGTCCAAACACCAATTGAACCAACACAGCCCAAGTTATGGCAGTGCAAGTGGACTGAATTTTTAGTCACTCTACTGCTGTCCTAGGGCAGCTTACACCTTCACTTTGCCTTACTATTTTTTTGTCCAAATTGTGGTCAACTTACCTATAATGGTCACTAATTGACCATTAAAATGTTGTCTAACAATTTCATAAACCAAGTTTACATTTTGCTCACAAAACCCTAATTCAAATTCATATTTTATACAATTTACCTTAGTTAGCTTTTAATTCATTATTCTTATGTTCATAAACTTCCAACATGATTCTAATTCACTTCAAGCTCATCAAAAACACTCCCTCCTATTCCATAGCTAGGGCAGCCGAAATTCATGTACACATACATATAATTCTTGCTCATTTTAGTTACACTTCTTACTCAATTCAAGTTACAAATCATGAAAATAAGGAGTTTTTAAGTATCTAAGGCACTAACCTTTTTGAAACCAACCTTGAGCTTGTTATTCTTCAATATTTCCCCTAGAATCATAATAATCATAATCAATTATAACTTCACTTTCCTAAATTAAATATCCAATAAAAATTCAACAGCATTTCCCCTTAAATTAGACTAAACTCCTATCATAAATCTTAAATCCACAACCACCCATTAATACCCAATCTGGCAGCTTGTGCATTCAAATTTATATATAATGCTCTAACCGTTAGATAAATCCCAAATTTTAACCATATATTCTAGACATCCCTATACAATATCAGTAAAAATGTTAGCATCAAATAATCTCTATATCATGAGATATCAGAACATTCATTCAACCCTTCAAAATCTGAATTGTTGCAGAAATCAGTCTTACTCAGACAGCTCATGCAAAACAATTTATATCTCATAAACCACAAGTATAAAATTCACCAAATTTTAACCCAGCAGCCTCAACATCCCAAATATCATTTGTACCAAATTTCATAATTTTATAAGCATCCTAACTATTTATTTTTCTCAAATTTCAGTAGCCAAAATTCAGAATTCAACCTACAAACAGCCTGTGTTCAACAATATATTTCTCCAAATCCAACCGTTAAACAATCACCAAATTTTAACCATAACTTCCACACATACATACCTCAAACATATCCAAAAATCAGCCATAGATGTTGAGCCAAACTCACCTGGACGGAAGAGAAACATGCTGCCCTGCTGAACCCCTTTTTCTGCTACTGTTCATCTCCTTCTCCTTCTTCCTTTCTTTCTTTCTTTTCCTTTTCTCTCTCTTTCTCTCTTATTCCAGCCCGTATGAAGAAGGAAACTGCTGGTTTCCTTTGTTTTTTATCTCATTTTAAGTCATTTTTATCTCTTTTTATTGGTTTGTCAAATGGTGATTGGAGGGGGGGCTTTTAAATGACATCACCATATGTCATAATTAAGCATTTTCCTTCATTTTCTTTTCTTCTTTTCTCTACTCATTTTCAATTCAATTTTTAGCAATATTTATTCATATTTTAGATCATTATAATTATTTACTTAACTGGACAAGTCGGCCAAAAATCACCTCTGAAGGCGAAATGACCAAAATGCCCTCCGTTTGGCTTAACGGGCCAAAATTGTCTGTACCGATTGAAAAATTTTTCTAAATATTTTTTTGGCATTTTAATGCCATAGGAATCTCAATGACCCTTCTCTAGAGTCTCAAAAATTATTTTATAATTTTTCCCCCGGGTCTAGGGCTCCTCGTTGCGAGAACCGCAACTTCCCTCTGATTACCCATCGCTTGGGCACCGGCTCACTTGACTTAGTTGTATTTTATTTCTAAAATTTTTACTAAATTTTTCTTATTAATATTTGAGTTAATTATGGTTCCTGACTTTAGTTTAAATATTTTTCCGGACGTTCTAGCTGTCCGGACCGACACCGGTCACCGAAACAGTAGAATGTACGGAGTGCTACCGGGAGGGTGTTACAGTGGGCACTAGTGGTTTAGCAACGGATGCAGATTATAGAATAGGAGTTATGTTAAGGGAACAAATAGCTCGCAAATGTGGAATGACTATTATAATAACTTGTAATCACAATTACTAGCAATGTGTAACTAGTATGTATGATCTCTTAACATTAATAAGTAAATATTTATTGTTAAGATATTTATTGTTATTATATATACATGTGTGGAATACAATTTACATTCCATGTTTAATATCTTATATTCAGCAAAAATATGTTATGTAATTTTCTTGCAAATAAAAAATTCCAAGGAGGAAAAAGATTCCAAACTAGGAAAGTTCAATGCATGGAAGAGACCATGTAGTATGGACAAATGAAATGGACAATGTGTTGATAAATGCTATGTTGGAAGAAGGTCATAAAGGGAATCGACCTGAAGGAACATGGAATACTAGAGCTTTTGACAATATGCTACAAGTGTTAAGGGCAGCATTTCGCCCTGTAATTCAAAAATTAAACATTAAGAATCGAATGAAGACCTTGAAGAGAACCTTTGCTGAGTGTAAGGATTTATTTCATGGTCTTAGTGGCTTTGCTTGGAATCCTGTAACAAAATTGTTTGAAGCTACTTTTGATATTTGGGAGCAATTAATTCAGGTAAAGGTTATAATATTTTTAAGAATATATTGAGTTAAAGTTTAGTAGTGTAATTTATATGCTTTTGCATTAATTTAGATTTGTTTAAGTAATTATTTCCTTAATAAAATGGTTTTTTTTTAATTTAGGAAAAATCGGAAGCACGCAAGTGGATGCATACACCAATTAATAATTATGACAAGCTATATGAGCTTTATGGTAACCAAAGAGCTACAGGTGAATATACAGAAAGTGCAAGAGAAAAGGTTAGATGCTGGCAACGGGAGGGAAGTTCATCTCAAATTGATTTGAATGACACATTTGAAAATGTCATAATGTCTGACAGTGAGTTCAATTGGGCTAATGAGGTCACTGATAACAATATGAATAGTCCTGAACCTTCACTTCATTCTCAGGCCACTTCTTCTAGAGGTTCTAAACGCAAAGTTTCAATGATGGAGATGTTAGAAAAGCAATATGAAAGGTTAAATAGTGGAATTGAAAGGGTATCAGAAGTCTTAGAAAGAGGAAATGCTATTGCAGAAAAGTCTCTTGCAATTCTTGAAAGTGGTCAACCCCATTATTATAAAGAGGAAGAGTTATTTACAGAGTTGGAATTAATAGGGGTCCATCCGGATTTCGTGATGACAGCTTATTGTTACCTTTCAAAAAATCCATCAGCAACAAGGTCATTTTTTGGTGTTCCACGTGCAAGGCGTTTGGAATGGTTGATGAGAGTTGTGAATGACAAGTGATCTAAAGATGAAGGCTAATTGACTGCATGTTGTTTAACTGATGATATTTAGTGTTATGTGAACTTATTTTGTATGTAATATTAGGCATAAATGATAGTATTTTGATTTATATGTATAAATTTTAATGGTTAGTAGGACATACCATCAATATTGGAATTAGATTTTGCTTGAAACAATAGCAGCAATAGGCAATGTCAATTATGGCTATAAGAATGCCAAGCATCTAAGTATTGTAAGAAAATTAATTATATTATGTGATCTATAAAATCTATTATATTATTTTTTATTTAGGAAAGAAATATTATTATATTATTTGTGTTAATCTTATCTCCATCTATATTACATGTAAAAGTAAAAAGGATGAGGGAATTATTATTATTATTTAAATAGTTTAATTATATTATTATTTATGAATTTGCTAGTATATAGTAAAAATATAATTTATAAAAAAGGATAAAATGATAATTTATATTATTTTCTTTTCCCTCAATCTCTTTCTAAATAAGGAAAAATAAATTTACTTTTCTTTCATTTCTCTTTTATTTTTCATTTATTCAAACATGAGAAAGAAAAATAAGAAAAGAAAAATAATTTATTTTCCTTCTCTTATTTTCTTTCTTCCCCTTCAAAATATCCAAACATACTCATAATGTCATGACAGAGGAAATACGTATTGAAATTTGTGCATGCTTTTATATGATTTTCTACGACCCACCACTAATTCTTCACGAGAATAGACTTGAAATGCCGATTACCATGTCACGTGAAATATTTGTCACATATATGTCTGATTTTTTGCTTCTCAGCAGCACCGGAACCCTACAAAACATGCCCATTGTTTTTTGGTCCTCTGATCCTTATCACCAATTCAGATAAGGTTCCCATTGTATAACCTGTCATCTGGCTCCTACTTCCTATACCTTTAAAATATACATATGATCATCACGAATCCCTAAGCCAAAAAAATCCAAAACGCCTGCACACCTTATTCGTATATAAGTAAATTTTGTTGGATTTCAACGTTAAAAAGTCTTAAGAAGTTAAGAGGGAAAATAAACAATAAAGCGTCAAGCTTAATTGGCTTGAGCTATTTTATTGAAAGTAATTTCAAATTTAATAATAAAATTTTTAGTATTTTATGAGTTAGAGTAAATTTTACATGTTAATAGAGTATATTATAATTTGGAATAAAAAAATATGGTGAATAGTATCAATAACAAGTCATATCTAGGTAGATTAATGGGCTAGTAAAAAGAATTAAACCCATAGAGTCAAGTATCAAAAATAAGTGAAGAGCAAACTCTAAATGGATCACTGCATGCAGATTAAGGGACAAGTGGATTTAGAAAAAAAAAAAACCCTTAAATATAGTCTACTTGTACTTGAGAGAGAGTGTTGAAGTCTCACGTTAGGAAGTTACAAGAAGTTAAAATAGAATATAAGCAAGGGACAACTAAGCACAATTGGCATCAAGTCATTTTGGTGGAAGCAATCACAAACTCAACAATAGGGGTGCATGCAAAAATGAACATAGAAAGAGCTAAAATTTAAATATAATTTATGTTCATTATTACATGTAATATATTAAAAAAGAGCATGTCATTTTTTTTTAGGTTACAAATATCATCTAAAAATGAATCTATAGTAGATTTTTTAACTTTTTTTTAATATATATATATATATATAACAAGCAATTAAAGAGAAATTTATTTTCAATAACTAAATATAATTAACAATTAATTTTGATGCGTTCATTTTCTATGAATATCTAAAATTGAACAAAAAAAAAAAGTAATTGTATTGTATAATCATTTAACTTATTGTTCAAGAAATTGAAACTCAAACACAATTTTAAAAATGTTAATTTTGTAATGATGCTAAATTTAAAGAGGTAAAGTGTCATTAAAAAAATTTTAAGTAATAATCAAGAGTTTAAGTGTGCATAAAGATAATTTTAAATTAATTATTATTTTAAAATAATAATTTTTAATTATTATAATAAATAATAACTAAAAATTTTGATTTTATAGAAATAAAACAAAGAGGCACAAGTTTTCATGCTAGTAAAAATTGAATTTTTAGCTTTTTTATTTGATTTATTTTCATGATTTGATGGTAAAATTAATGTTAAAAATTAAATTTGATAAAATTATTATTCTCAAATTTAGAAAAAAATTTTAAAGACATTAATAAAAACTAATAAGGTAAACTTAAAAATTCCATCCTTTTTTATTTATTAATTAAAATATTCAATGCATGATAAGGTGTTTTTGTATTTATTTTCATTTAAAATTTAATAATATTTACATATAAAGTGCATTTGAAATATAAAATTATTTTTAAAACTTTATTTATAAACTCAAATTCTAAGTTGAGAGAAGCCATTAATAATTTGCAATGTCTTAATAATTTGCAATGTCTTACACATAACTATAATGCATTAGACTTATGCCATATTAGTGATTTAAGAGTTTTAACCTATTGCGTATAATTGATAAATTAAAATAATTATAAATTTAGAAGAAAACAAAAAGTTTAGATTTTCTTATCATAAACTTGCAAAGAAAAGGAAATATAAAAGATTTAGAATATAGAAATAGAATGTATAAAACATACAAAATTAATTATGGTAGCAAAAATATAAATGAAAGCAAATTTAATTATTAAACCATAGGGACGTGTGAGGTGAAAAAATTTCAACTATTAAATAATCATGTAAATTAAAAACACCCTTCACCATCTTATTGGTAATTATAATATATGCTCACTCAATTTTATAAGTATTTTTATAAAAATTATTAAATTTTATTTCTTTTCATAAAATTCACTTGATTTCAATTTAATTTTATAAAATCACAGTAACTGAAAATTAAAAGTTTTAATGTTAACCTATTGTCTTATCAATTATTTTATAAATAAAATTACCTAGTAGTTGTTAATAAAAAAAAAATAGAGAAAGAGGAGGAGTTTGACTTGGCCTAAGCAATTTTCGGTTTGAACCAAAAAATAAAATCAAATCGAGCCAATTCGGTTCAATCAATTTGATTTTTTAGTTTAATCGATTTGGTTTGATTGATGAGTTTTGATAATTTTGGTTATTTAATTCGGTTCAGTTATTTTCATAAACAACCACAGAAAAATCGAACCGAACCAAAGTCCTATATTAAATCGTTTTGAGGCCCTATATATATATATATATATATATAATCAGAGATCCACCTTACTTCTTCTTCTCCTTCTTCTATCTTTATGTCTTTGAGTTCCTTTGCCTTCTTTTTCTTCTTCACATGGCACTCCTCCCACTCTCAGATCCACAATTTTTCGGCACCCCTCCTTCTCCTTACTGTTGTAGCTCATCAAGAGCCCTTCCCATCTTGCCTCTCTGTGACTACCGTCACCCATCTCGCCTCCCTTTCTATTTTTTATTGTGGGTTACTAGGTTTTGATTATGGGTTATTAGGTTTTAACTGTGGGTTAATATCTATTATTGTGGGTTAATGATTTTTTTATTGTAATTAAGTAAATAATAGGATTGTGTTCTTTGTTTCAAACCCTCTTAGATTCGTTTGGTTGAGAGGAAAATTGTAACAATCCAAAATTTTTAAATTTATAAATAAAATAATTTTGGACCTAATTGTAAATCTCTAAGAAGTGGAGGGACTAATAGTGTAATTAGAAGTTAAAAAAAAAGAGACCCAAAAACGCTGCGCAAGACCCCCCCCCCCCAGCTCTCCTTCTCTTTCTCCCTAACTCTCTCTCCTCTCTCTCGTTTTTCTCCTTGCCAATGAGAGACCCCCTGTCGGTGACCACCCCTGCGGCTCCAGTGTCGATCAGTCCACTTCTAGCAGCCATGAACGCTGGCCAAAAGAGCAGCAGTAGTGGCAGGGAGCTCGACCAACCACCCAAAGGGGCGCGACGTGGGAGAGCTTCCTGGCCGTTTTTCGATCATTTCCGACCTCGAGAAGCCTGCAAGCGATGGCAGCGTGGCTCAGGAGTCCCTTTGGGACCTCCTTCGCCGATGATAATGGAGCTTTTCTGGCAAGTCGAAGAGAGAGAAAGAGGAGAGAAAAATTTGGACAGTGGCTTTCCGGCCACTTTTCTGGCGATTCGATAGTCGGATCGGAAATCCGAGGCCACCGATGGACTCAAGACGATGAGATCTTCGAGATAGGATTGGCTCCTCTCCGATCGAATACTGTTGGAAAAAAAAAAAGGCGATAATCAGACAGTCCAGATCACTTAGTGAGATTTTCAAACTTTTTCGATTCTCAAAATTTAAAAATAATTTTATGATAATTATTAACAATTTTTAGGCATAATTTAGGTGCAATCAGATCGAAGATAGCTCCCCGACGTTGGAATCGCATTTTCAGCCAGATCTGGCTACCCGGCTGCCCGTCTCAGAACGTGGTCGATATTATAGTCAATCCTAATATTTTCAGACGTTCTGGATGCGTTCCAAGTGTCAGAATTGGCATAGGTAAACCCGAACTCCAAGTTGCTCATTTTCGACTAATACCAATTTAGAATAAAATTCATAAAATATTCGTGGATAATCAGAAAATTATAATTCCTTCTGCAATAGCCTTATAATATTATTAAGGACAGCAGGGCAAAATTTGAAAATTTTTAAAGCTTGTCTGAGTTAATTTTTATGAAATGTCAATTATAGAGATTAAAACATAATTTTTCAAGTTTATGACTATTGACTGTGTTGGAGGGCCCAGGAGGGGCTATATGACGTTGATGAGATGTGATTGTGGAAATTGAGATTTAGAAGTGTTCTTTGAATCTTTTTACAGGTTAGGTAGGTCCTAGGTATAGGGGAAACTCTACCGGATTTTTGGCACGACTTAGGACATCTTTAGTCTTTTCTTAGTTTGTATCGAGTCAAATATATTAAATAATTGCTATTAAATTGTCAGGTGAGCCGGGACAACCTTCCTCCTCCGCCCAGCCACCGCAGTGACTTCGGTTAAGTCTGTGAGTAAAATATTAATTTTAATTGTAATTTCAATATTATTATATGTTCAAGCATGCCCATGCATCACTTATAAATATGTATCTATGTAGTTAAACACTAGGCACATTTTATATTGCATTCATAATTGTTGAAGTGCCATAGATATTGTTTGTGGTAATTTAGAGCAGTGTGTGTGCGTTGGCATGTGTGTGGTGTGGGATATGGACAGGACGGGTAGACACGGCTTGAGAGACACTCACTGGAACCTGGTCCTTCATGGTAAACACGGCTTGAGAGACACTTGCTGGGACCCCGCATTTGGAGTCTGGCTTGAGAGACACTCGCTGGCAGAGGTTGGATAGGGGATCAACTCCCATATATGTATTGTTTGATAGTGTTGATTGTGTGAGTGCTCCAAATTGCCTTTTTATTGATTGTGATATGAATTGTATGAAAATTTTATGAGGATGTTGCATATCACTCTACAGGATGTATTAGCTCTAGATAGCTATAGAAATTATGGTTGAAATTGGTATTTTACTCTCTGAGTCGAACGCTCATTCCTGTTCACCCTATTTTTCTAGGCTACAGGTGTCGACACCATATTTTGGCCGACCTTCGAAGTCAAGGGACTTTTTAATCGACTTTTTAAGCCGCTCTCAGGCGATGTATTTTGATCACAAACGACTTTTCCGAACTCATCGATTGCTCGACCACAGAATGAATCGATCCCACACTTAGTTAATTGTTTACCGATCTCTTATCAGATAGGTTCGAACCAATGTCAGGTCTCCGTACCATCCAGTCTTGCCCCCGATCTCTCTTTACAAATATTGTGGAAATTCATTTAGCTAATGCTAGAATCGGGTTCCTCACTTGTATGTCCTAGATATTTCTTAAAATAAAGTTAAAGTTTCTGTCCGGTCTACTGACAATCTCGATCTTAAGAATTCAAATCAAGTCTTTCCAATGTTCTAAAGATTTACCCGGTGTTTGGTCATGGCTAAGTCCAGTCTTAGGCTTATAATGTTTTCTAATCTCTTATACTTAGGTTAATAATGGCTTTCAAGTTTGATGTCTAATACGTTCAAACAATTAAGTACTCATATGATTTGGATGCTTTTCGATCTCATCAAGAATTTGAACAGAAAAAGGACTTCAATTCATTTTAAAATAAAATTTACAAGTCATTTGGCTGGAGGGTCTCCCCCAACCTGCTCTCTAGGTACATCATCATTTCTCTCATTTTCTCTCTCTCTCTGTGGCTCCTCGTCACTCTCATCTTCGGCCTCTTGGGCGAGCTCATTCATCCAGGAGAAGTCCTCTTTAGGATACTGCTTCCTCAGCTTGGCCAAAAGGTCATTATGTGCGTTCACATAAGCCCCGGCCTCCTTTGTGGTGCTCTCATCTTCCTTAGCTTAGAGCTCCTCATCCTTGGCTCGGAGCTCTTCCTCCTTCGCTCGAAGGTCCTCAGCATAACGAGCGAGATCGACAAACCAACCAGCTCAGGAGTCTTCAAGTTCTCGCTCCACCTCCACTATCCTCTCCTTATAATGATTCATCCGATCTTCCATTCTAGCGATGTAGTCGTTAGCAGAGAAGAGCTGAGCTTGTGCAGCTGAGGCATCTTGGACCGCCTTAAGGATCTCCTTCTTTAAGGCGTGGGCTTTCCCTCTGAGTACGTGCTGGTTTGCAATGGCCTCTAAGCTTAAGCTCATTGTCTGAGCTAAGATATCATCCATGCTCTCCTCTGCCAACTGGTTTCGATCTTCTTGGAAGCAAATGGAAGCTCCCATAACTTTGGCCAGGCCTGGATTCCCTCTTATAGAGCGGTTCCTTTCTAGCGACTAGATCAGAAGTTGAGCGCCCCGAGAAAGTGTCCTAACCGTAGGACCCGAGGATTCCCCTTCCACTTTGGAAGAGATCAAAGGAGGCAGGGGAGGAGGAAGCTCGATTTGCTGAGGAGCAGAAGCAACGACTTCTACCTCAGGGATCGGTTGCTCCTGAGATTGGGGAGGAGAGCTCGACACCTCTACTAATTCACGACGAGGGGTTTGAGCATCAGTAATGGTGGCCCCCTTCATCACCCGCACTTTTCTAGAGACCTCCCTCTTTCGCTTGCGGCTCTCCTTGGAAGCATCGCCGCCCGCCATACCTGCACAAAGAAGAAGTCAATGAGTTCGCTAAGATTCAGAAACCAGAGATATGGGTAGTACCAAGGCCAAAGTCAGAGAGCTGAAACTCGTATTCTTCGTTAGTGATCAGCCGCATCATCCAATATTTTAATTCGGCCATAATTGCATCAAAGCACGAGAATTTCTGGGTAAACGCTTGAGATTTTAACTCTTTCGCCATGGCGTCTTCATCCTTATTTAAGGCGATCTTCTTCGGGATCGATGCCACCAAGTGTTGCCAACTCCGTGGGATACCCTCAAAGCCATTCGGAATCTTACTCCTCAATATGAAAAAGCGGTCCTTCTAATTCTTCAATGAAGAAGGGAGATCAGTAAAGAGGGAGCAGTTCGGCTTAGCTTGAAAGAAACAGAACTCATCATCTTTCCTTCGGGCAAGCCTATGTAGCTCAGCAAAGACTTTAGCCGTGGATTCCAGTCCCTTAGCTCGGAAGAGGCCCCAGAAAGCTATTAGAGTCCGCCAGGAGTTCGGATGCACTTGAGCTACCGAGACTTGGTGGAACTTTAGGATGGCCTTGTAAAATTCATCCAAAGGAAAACGGAGCCCGGCCTTCAGCTGCTCTTCGTATACTATGATGAGATCGACCTCATCAAAGAAGTGATCGGTCTGATGGTCTCCATGGCACTTGATCAGTTCAAAGGAGTCGATCCGCAGGTTGTACTCTTGGCTTATAGATTGAAGATCAGTTTCTCTCAGGACCGAAGGCAACTCATCCACTGGTAGGTTTTCTCTTCTGGAAGATGCTCCTCGCTTCGATGTGGCAGCTGGACCAGTAACCGAAACGATGGTCGTGCTGGTTCGACCACCTGATCTAATTACATCGCCCTCTTTCGAGGTCCACAAAACATGGACGGAAGGCGGGCTCGCAGCCCTCTGACCCTCAGCGCCACTCATTTTCAAGGAAACAAAAGAAGTTTAACTAAGAAAAGAATCAAAATCCTTACCGGAATGTGATCAGTGCCGGAAAAACTTGAAGAAACGAGAGAATGCTGAGATTGTTAGCAAAGTTCTGAAAATGACATAAGGGAGCAACTGACCGACCCTCCCCCTATTTATACCCGTTTGAGTATTTAATGCTCACAAAGTCCTAAGCGGCGCATCGGTTAACGGAATCGGCTCGCTTTCCTGACACGTCGGGGGAAGATTCTAGAAACACAATAATAAGACCAAATTAAAGAGATCGATTAGCTAGGGTTTTCGGATTGAGCAAACTTTCAAAGCCACAAATCGGCTAATGATGATTTAGTTAGAGATCAGATCGGATATGCACATCAGAGATCGAAAAAATAACTAATGCAATAATTAAATAATAACCTTCAAATAAAATTTCATTTCATTTCCAAAAGGTCGAATTACATCATTTGGGCGATCTCAAGAAATCGGATTGCATCATTAAGGGAATCTTTAAAGATCATACTACATCATTTGGGCGATCTCTAAAGATCAGTACTACATCTTATCCAGTAAGGGCCTATGTCAAAGCCTAGTCTTATGGCTGAATCAAAAGATGTGTTTAATCAGAAAGCCAGCCACAAGTATTAGATAGATGTGCAACTCAGATAGGGCGACTATAACTCTCATGATGGTGAGCGGAGTCATCATCGATGTCATCAACCAGAACCGAGCTGTAGTTGGGACCCCCGATGCAGTGAGGAGCCAAATGAACTTCAAGAGGCGGTCACCAACATTAAGATTGAAATTAGCAGTCCTCTTGCTCGAGATCGGTCCACTGATTATACCGGTAGACCGATTCGAGATCGGCACAATTATCACTTTCGATCTTGTTCGGTAAATTAGTCTAGTTCCCTCACTGTCATTAGATGTTGTCCTTATGGTTTTTTGATTGCTGGGATCGTAAATTCTCAGGCGAAGGGCAAAGAAAACAGACAGAAAAAGATCAAAAGCAGTCACCATAATCAAAAATATTACCGAAAAAACTAGAATTGGAGAAATGGAGAAACTGAAGGAGGAAAAGTGAATTGTGGAGGGGATTTCCCTATTGGTACATATATATAGGGGCTGGACATTTATTGCATGTAAAAACCGAAGCGGATGCATCAGTAATAGAAGAATTAATGGCGTTGACCAAGGCAAGTAAATAAGGAAGAAAGATCTAGAATGGGAGAGATCGAGGAATGAGAAGGGACCTGATACTAGAGGGATCGGAAAAGGAGAGGGTCATAATAAGGAGATCGGAAGAAATAGAGATCGAAAAGTACGAAGGGATTAAAATAACTTTCAATCAACTCTTTTCATAATCAGAGCCGAGTTAGTTAAAGCGTTGCAGGCGGATCAAATCTTCACCGCACGCTTCAGTCGCAGAAACGCCTACCTAGTTGACAGACGCCAAAACAGTTATGGCAATTTGGTACACCTCGATCTCCACTGTTGATCATACTTGTAAGGACAAACCCGGAGCCCTTGGATCAAAAAGTAGACGACAGGATCAGCGCTTTTTATTCCCAACCTTCGGATCCAACTTGTAAGGCAAGACCCTGAGCCGTTGGATTAAAAGAAGAAAGGACGGATGTTCAGAATGAAATCTCAACCCTCCATTTTGATTCTCTTTAATTTTCAGACGTCGGATTGTGTCATTTTGAATCTAAACCCTCCGTCTCCCTTGATGAGATCCTGACCCTTCATAAGGAGCACCCGTTCCTAATAAATACCTGCATGCAATACTATAGAAGGGACAGACAAAAAAGGTGGTGGTGATTATAGTGGAAAGGCTTTGAAATTTGATTCAGTCTTGCTACTTTGCCATTCTAAGCTTTCATAGAATCGAGAAACTTCAGAAACCAGTTTTCTTAAGTATCTCCATTGAAGGAGTTTTGGACCCTGAAATTCTTCATTTTCAGTGTCGGTTCATTACTCTGCGAGACCATTTTTTTGTTCAGTTTTGTCTTCATCGCCCTAACATCAGCATATTATTCTCCAAGCTTTACTTCATTCCGACCCAGTTACCATCGCTTCGACTCAACTGCATTCGAACCTGGTTCTCGTTACTTCGAAGTAAGCATTAGTCCTTCGACCATCAGCTTTGAACTCTACAATATTTGTGGTTCCAGAGTTAATTCAATAGCCTCAACCTCCCACAGGTAAGTGTCTAAACTGTCATTTTGCCGAATGCTCGCGTTTTATTTTATCTGTTCTTGTTCTTGAAAATTCTATTATGTTCAGTCGCACTAAAATCCCAACGTAGATTATTCAGGCTGATAGTTATTTCCTGAGTTTATTTCTTCTATTCATTCGTAAGCTTTATTTATTTCTTCTTAGTTTTCATTTCTTTCAAAAATAGGTGTTCTGGTTGTGGGCAAATTGTAGGTAACTTAAAAAATATTGGTAGAAGTATCTTAACGTGAAAGTTTTCCAACAAATAAAAATAACAAAAGGCCGAATAGTAGATCAGAGGAACAAGTTATGAGGTTAGGCTACGAAACGAGCCCAGAAGATAACATAATAGAGCGGGAATCGAGATGAGATTGGGTCCCGGACTAGTAACCAAAAGAGATCGGATATCGCTAGTCAAAGAGCTCTGATGAGGCGATCACATAGGAGATCGGCGAGAAGTTCGGTCTTGTATCCACCCTCTAGTTATAAGGCATCAGTGGGTTAAGAGAAGCTTTGCGCGGGTTTCTAGCGCCTTCAGGCGCTAGAATTCTTAGTTCAAGGTCCTTACGACATGCGATCCTAACAAATACTCTAAGATATCGAGGGAGAGTTCTTACCTGATTCTCATTTAAATAAAACACGGAGATCAGAGGAGTGTTCTTATCCAAGATCCTCCACTTAAAAAAAAAACTGTAAACCAAATACTTTAAGAGATCGAGGGAGAATTCTTACCTGATTCTCATTTAAATAAAACACGGAGATCAGAGGAGAGTTCTTATCCGAGATCCTCCACTAAAAAAAAAAAACTCTAAACCAAATACTTTAAGAGATCAGGGGAGAGTTCTTACCTGATTCTCATTTAAATAAAACACGGAGATCGGAGGAGAGTTCTTATCCGAGATCTTCCACTTAAAACACTTTAGACTGAATACTTTAAGAGAGCGGGGGAGAGTTCTTACCCGATTCTCAGTTAAAACTTTAATAAAATATGTGGAGATCGGAGGAGAGTCCTTATCCGAAATCTCCCGCTTAAAACTCTTAATAAAACATATCTAGAGATCGGGAGAAGCTTCTCACCTGAGCTCTCTTAACAAAAACCCAAATTAAAATAACACAATACACAAGATAACTCTACACAGCACCTATTCACTAAAGGGTCATCTCATGAACTTGTGTTCTTGGGGCAACCTAAAATAAGTGAAATATCAAGTATTCCTTTATTTTGCACGAAAGATTAACATCATCACTATCCCAACTCTCTAATTATCTTTTTAAATTCATAAAAGGGCATAATGTTAAATCTGCTTACCCTCGTTGAAGGACGAGGTGGGGTGCCTGACACTTTTCCCACCCGTATACGGACCCCGAACCTAGAATCTCTATTTTTGAAGTGGTTGTTTTTTTAATTTACCTTCACAAATAGTTTTCTTTAATTTCCCTCAAAATTAAAGTGGCGACTCCTCACTTTTCCCACTTTAGTGAAGAGCCTCGTCCAGGCGATCGCAAATTATCTTGCGACAATAGGATGAGACCTTTTTCAGAATAACTTGCTTCTTTTCTCGCAGGTTATCAATAATTATTTAATTGTATTATTATTCTCTAAATTTGAAATTTAGAACTCCGCATGTACTAGTAGTAGTATTAATCCTGTCAGGGACTGCATGAATTTAAGTTTTTGTATTAACAAATGAAAAATTTTTATGAGTTTTAAATAGTTTGTAAATGATGTAATAGGATTGAGCTGGGCTCCCCTAATTTAGATTCGGATAATTATTGGATTAAGTTGGCCCGAAATAAAATTATAATAGTTTAATTTAAATTATTTTATATGCATATTGGGCCTAAATTGTGAGTCTGGTCATGGGTTTGGGAACAATAAGGTTTATTATGGGCATCGGGGGCTTTAGGCTGGCCCAGATCCTAGTGCCGGTCCGGTCCATAGGTTAAGTCGTGACAAAAATCATCTAGCTTGTGTTGACTTGAAATCCAAGAATGAATTTGTCATTATTTATATGTAATTTAAGCAAATCAAGCAGTCATTTATTGGTTTGATCGGTTTGGTTCGGTTTGATTATTCTTAGAATAACGATTCAGTCTGGTTTACATATTTTGACAATTTGGTTTTCAATTTTTCTTTTCCAAATTGAACTAATCAAATGCTCTCCCCTAAGTTTGACGGTAATGGGGATAGCTGAATGCATTTTATACATTATCTTTTTTAAGAAACTAATAAAATAAAGTAATTTTATTTTTAAAATAATTGTCAAGTCAGCAGATTAATTAGAAACTATTAATTTCTTATCACAGTGATATTTATGAGATGAAATTAAAATTTAATAAATTTTATGAAAATACTTATAAAATTAAATAATTAAGTATGATATTTACCCCATTCTATACTTGATTTTCATGTCAAGCTAAATATCATGATTTGAAATGATAATGATGATGATGACGACGGCAATGACGATGACGCTCTATGAATATATATACTTCTTCTTTTCATCCATTTTTATTTATTATTGATAAAAAGTTTTACATAATAATTAAAGAAATAATTAAATTATTTAAGTTATAATGAAATATTTTTTAATTTAATTAATTTATTTTTTCTCATTTAATTAGAAAGAGAAAGAAATTTTAAAAAATTATATAAATAATTATTATATTTAATAAAATAAAATTAAAAAAATTAATATTTTTATTTTTTTAAAATGATAAATAATTATAAATAAAATAATTTTAAAAAATTATAAATAAAAATAAATGGAGGTAACACGTAACACGTTGGTATATTATGAGTTTTTGGTCAATGTAATCACAGCCGTCCCTTGGCAGGTAGGCCATAGGAGTATTGAGCGTCCAAAGTCTTGTTGTAAGTAGTCCAAGTACGATTGTGAAGTGCACTTGGTTACATGGTTCCCAATAATTATTGTTAAAATCTGATATTTTTTACTAATATTTCATAATTAATAAAAGAAAACTCTAAAAAAAATCTCTTTTTTTATTATTCTATTTGGTATTTATTATAGGCTTTTAATTTTCAATTAATTTTTTTTTTAAAAAATAATATAATATTAAAATTCTAAATAAGGTTATGATATTATGTTATAAACTTAAATACAACCTTAAAAAGTAGGCTAAAAAAATTTATTAATAAAAATAAGGTAAAATAATTATTATATTTAAATCCTTATAATAATAATAATAATAATAATAATAATAATAATAATAATAATAATATAATTGGGGGAAATATTTAATGAAACTGTCAAATAAGAGATTTTAGCAGCTTGAAATTGCACAGAGGCAATGCAAAATAAACTAATATATTATATAATATTTAGCTATCAATTACTTGTTTTATATCGTAATTTTATTTCTTTTAAAATTTTTAAAATATAAAAAAATTATTAAATAACTTGCTAATTATAACCTAAAGAAAATTTAATTAATTATATCAAATATATTCCAAATAAGATCATATAAATATCACCTTGCCAATTGCTTAGTCTCATGATATAATATGCTCGAGTAAATAAAAAATATAAAATTAAAATAATTATAATGTTAGTATTAATCGTACATAATAACAATATCTTTCTCTGGTTTTTCATCTGGTTTCTTTTTGATTCTCCTGGTTTTCAATCTCCTTTTGGAGTTAAAATACTCCTCTCTTAAATGGGGATTTAGTGTTCTTTCAGTTGGGTTAGTGAAAAGCTCTGCACGTGGCAGTCAGCTCCCCATGCTATGTGGTGTGTAACTGTTCAGAGCTTGGTAAATTGGCAGTCACTGAGGTGGATGTCGTTCTGTGCCTCCTTGCCTAGTTCTATCCCAATTTGTCTGGCGTGGTCTTTGTCTTTGGATCCTCTCTGATTTTGTTGCTTTCCTTCGTTCTCATTGAGGAAGGAAAATTTTGTACTGTTCAAGTGCTTTATCACTTGATCTAATGTTGAAGTTCTTTCTCTGCATGTTGTTTTTCAAATTAACTCGAAGATTCCTTGTTTCAAAATCGGTGAAAGTTGAGGGCCGATAAAATTTAATAGTAAAGATTAAAGAGAAGTCGGTATAAGTGGCTAAAGTATATAGTTTATGGGTCATACCCAATAGCTTAGGAATTTTTTTTTTTTTTTTTTACCTTATCTAAATTGTTAATTTATATAAATTTTACATATATTAAATAATAAGATGTATATAAATTAGGTAAATTATAATATGCATTCCGTATATATGTATTTTTATTAATAAAATAATATATTATATTTTTTTATTTTTATTATATAATTATTTTTATGTGAATGCATAATATATTAATTAATACACTAAGAATATTCTATAATTTACCTATAAATTAACATACCACTAAAGTACATAACATCAAATTGTCTGATTTAGTGTAATAATTGGAGTTATATTTCTCGTATGGGACTCGAATGCTTACTTCAGTCTCTGAAAAAATAAATAAATAAATAAATTTCATATGAAAGTAGATTTGGCCCTTGATAAGGCGATGTTTGTTTTATAATGGCTTCTGTATATGCGAGAGATGAGCCTAGAAACCTGAACTGATCAAAGCAGTGGACACTTGGAAACACACAGAAGCTTGGAGTGGCAATTATAGAGAGAGAGAGAGAAGGGTCACATTCAATATTTTTATAGTATAAAACCCAAAAATGCTGGATTTCCCGTGAGTGCTGACAGGCCAATAAAGCCATAAACACCGCTATCTTCAACGTTGTTTCACGCATTTCCCTCTTCATTTCCACTTCCATATTCATCCATCTAAAAGCTTACTTCATCACTTTCCCCAACTCCTACGGAATTTTTTCATATCTGGTGATTTAATCTTCAAGCCACCTTTTGGTATGTGTTTTCTGCTTTGATCTTTTTATATTTTTAGTCAAAAGTTTGGCTCTTGAGCTTCTGGGTACTTAGATTCTTGATTATTAAGAACTTTTCTAGTCTTGGTACTCGGCAGATTTTAACTTTTACGAATTTTAACATTATTCTTGAGTGAGTGAGTTAGAGCATGTGACACAACTGTCATTCATTTTATATGTATATTCATTTCAATTTTAATGCATTAATCTTTATGTGATCTGTGCTTTATTTGATTACTTAAGTTTTGGAACTCTTCTTCATTGGGATTTGTAACTGCTATTTTGGGACTGAAGCATTTTTGAAGTGTGATCCATCATCATCGTCATCATCTTGTGGTTCTTGTGAGACTATTGCAATGGATTGTTGCAGTGTGGCTTTAAAAGCCAATACCCATGTGGCGAAAGCTAGCAAAGATGGTTTCAAGAGTGGAGATAAGGAGTTTTGGGGTGAAAGGATGAGGGGGAGTCTAAATAACAGTGTTTGGTCCAATCAGACGACAAGAAGCTTAAGAGCTAGAAGGAATGTTAGTAAGGTTAAACCTGGTGTTGCTTATGCTGTTTTAACATCAAATAATCACAAGGATGTTGTGGTAAGTTGTAATTTGCAATCTGTTTTTGTAGTTCTGACTGAACATGATCCATTTTTTGGATTTTAATGAATTGAAATTTGTATAATTTATGCTTTTGTTAAATATGATCTCATTCATAAGTTTTGACCTTAGACCTTACAACCACCAAGTTCTGAGAGACGAAAAGTGGACCCAAAAAATGTAGCATCCATCATATTGGGAGGAGGTGCAGGGACTCAATTGTTTCCTCTTACAAGAAGGGCAGCAACACCAGCTGTATGAAATTGTTCCCAATCTTCTTAAGGCTATTGTGCAATGAATAATGAATTTACATATGATGTATATAGAAATCTGAAAGCTTGCATATGTATAATCTTAGCAGGTTTGATTAAGGATGAACTGAGGTTTATTAAATTAAAAAAATAAATAAAGAAGACAAAGAAAGAAAATCGGTTTTTAAAGAATGAAATTCTCATGTAGTTCAACCTGAATAAGCCATCCAATCAAATTGTTGACCAGTCTATTTTTTTATTGAACTATGCAATTTTTTTTTTATGAAATTTGAGGTTTCATACTTTCATTATGCAATTCATGCTTTACTACAGGTACCAGTGGGAGGATGCTATAAGCTAATAGACATCCCAATGAGCAACTGCATCAACAGTGGCATTAACAAGATATTTGTACTGACCCAATTCAACTCTGCTTCCCTTAATCGACACCTTGCACGCACATACTTTGGAAATGGTATCAACTTTGGAGACGGATTTGTGGAGGTATGGTTGCTTTCAAGGACAATGAAGTTTTCACAATCAGATTCAGCGCATCATTTTTGTACTTTTTTCCTATTATATAGGAGTTTAATTCAACAATACGCAAACATGTGATTACAAATGGAAAATCAGACTTGTTGGAAATTAATTTTTCCCTTGTGATTTACTAAATAAATAAACTCAGCCTTAAGGAAATTAACAATCAAATGCCATTTTTAAAATCACTGAATAAGAAACTTTACTAAGATCAAAGGATGCAAACTTGTCAATGATAGAAGAGAAGAACTTAGCTTTTGATGAAGTTCATTCTCATGGTGATATAAGAAAAAACGGATTACCTGTTTTATTTTCTTTTCAAGTTTTACAGTTTCACTTGGTATAAGGGTCCCGTTAACAATAAACTATCCAGATTGAACTTGATGTGTAATAGACTTAAACTGCTTGAAATCATTTGTGTTCTATTTGTAATACTTGATGATTCCTTCATCATGAGGTAATAAATAGCATCTCACCTGCCAAACAGGTACTAGCAGCGACTCAAACACCTGGAGAAGCAGGAAAGCAGTGGTTCCAAGGAACAGCAGATGCTGTGAGGCAATTTATTTGGGTTTTTGAGGTGAATATGAAACCTTTGGTCTGCAATCATTGAATTATATTAAGCTTGCATGGATACAACTAATTGTACTCTAGATAGTAATTCAGCTCCTCTCTGAACTTGTGTTGGGAGTGTGATTAAATCTGCTGGTCCTTGTAGGATGCCAAGAACAGGAATGTTGAGAATATACTGATCTTGTCTGGAGATCAACTTTACCGAATGGATTATATGGACTTTGTGCAGGTGTGCTATTATTCCCCCAATATCATCGACACATATTTTATTTGAAATTTTTTAACATCTGGCTTACCCATTTGCTATGGATCAACAGCATCATGTTGACAGCAATGCTGATATCACAATTTCATGTGCTGCAGTCAGTGAGAGGTTTTTTTAGTCTTTATCTGTGCTTCAAATCATATTTTTCATATTTTGTTTATTTCACTGAGTTGTAAGTCTCTGATATTTCATCTAAGCTTGGAGTGTATACGTTGCAGCCGTGCATCTGATTATGGTTTGGTGAAGATAGACAACAGGGGACGAATTGTCCATTTTGCTGAAAAACCAAGTGGTGCTGAACTGAGATCAATGGTAAGGACTAGGGCTTAGCTCGAAACCCCAGAACCGAACCTTGTTTCTTTTTTTTTCCTCAAAACTAGAGCCAAAGATACTTAGAACCGAACCAAATCTCAGTTCTCTATACAGTTTGGTGCTCCAGTTCTTTTTCCGGTTTGGGCCTCAGTTCTTGATGACTACATTACAGGGTTTTAGGTTGTGTTAAGTTGACAAATCTCATAGCTAAGTAGTTTTGATCTATCCATTTAGTTTAAGTTTTGAAATTAAAATAGAATTTATTTTCTTAATATAAATACAATTTAAAATTTTAATATAATGTAATTTAATCATTAACTTAAAATATTTTAATATTTCTTTCACTAAATACAATTAATACAATTACATAGTACATTATATTATTTATAATAAATATATATTTACATAATTAATAATATCATATTTTTCATTAAATTATAATAAATTTATGTAACACTTTCATTCGATTTGTAGTTCTATTCATTACTAGTTTACTTCATTTTATCACATAATAGATTTGATCACTTAACTAATTTTAATAAAACATTTAATTATGTAATTTAACATGTGTTCAAGATTTGCAATAATTGTTTCATAATATTAGGTATCTAAATATGATATAATAATTAGAATAGTTAACTATGAATAAAGTCTAACTAAATTAATTGATTTAATACTTCTGTAATTATAGAATTATTAAGAAAAATTAAAAAGAACAAGAAATGGTATAAGGTCTAAATAAATTTATTATAAATTATCTACCAATATGAGTGTAATTGTATAGATTTTTGACATATACATATTAGATGTTTAATTTCATATAAGCATACATAATTAATTACATTGAAATTATATAATGGATCTAAAAGATATTTAAAAACACATGGAAAATCAGTTTGGTATGGTTCTCAGTTCAGTTATGGTAAAGAACTAGAACAATACCAAAATAATAAAAAAAGTTAAGTTCAATTTGGTTCGGTTCCTATAGTATTGGTTCTTTTCCTGTTTTGATTCTTTTCGGTTTGGAAGAACGGGAACCATGCACACTTCTAAGATGAGGAGTGCACAACTCTTATGCTTGGATATGTCTTCATCATAGTTTCCTTTGAATTAACACCTGTGAGTCTCTAATTTTATCAAAGATATGTAATTCAAGTACCTGAATCCTGAAATACCACAATGAAGTGATTCTTTACAAAGAACAAAGAGTACTGGCATCTGCATTCTGGCTCAAAGTGATGATTTATAAGTTTTGCCTTGTCAATCATTTGTTCTAATTAAGCATTAAACTGTGACTGTTTGCTTCTTTTTCTCAAATTCCTCAAATCTATAGATATCAGAACAGTCTAAATCCATAGAGTTTCCTCTTATCCCATGTTAAACATCATTGTAATAAGACCTTACATTCTGATTATCCCATTTCCCTATGTCATTACCTTACAATCAAGTGATAAAAGTAATAAAGAAACCTAAAATAACAAATGACATGAATTTAACTAGAATGTCCATGTTTAATTCCATGCAGCAAGCAGATACCACTCATCTAGGATTGTCTCCGCAAGATGCCCTGAAATTCCCCTATATTGCATCAATGGGAGTCTATGTGTTTAGGACTGAGATTCTGCTGAAGCTTTTAAGGTGGAGATATCCTACATCGAACGACTTTGGATCTGAAATCATTCCTGCAGCAGTTATGGAGCACAATGTCCAAGTAAGAATAGTCTAAAATGTTGAAATATATAGTCTTTAATCTGTTTTCTCATCATTTCTGTTAGGATGATGGACTTTCAGTCTAGAATAGAACAATTCCTCCCCCTTTTCCTTTTCTTGTTCTCCCTCTTTTGACCATGGTGCATAGAATACATAGCTATTTCATGAAGTAATATAAATTTGAGCACCTTGCTCGTTAAGATTTATGTTGTTCTACTCCTGTACTATGTATATGTGTGTAATGCCATAATTTTCTTGTGACTTCTAACAGGCATATATTTTTAGAGACTATTGGGAAGATGTAGGAACAATAAAGACATTCTATGAAGCTAACTTGGCTTTCACTGAAGACGTTGGTATTTTATAATTTTGGTAGTGGATATTTTCAATTCAATATCTCCTTTTGTTATCCACGTTACTCTATTATCTGTATACTAGTGGCATGCCACAAAAGGACATAGACATATGATAGCTCATCCCTGAAGAAAGTATGACACTGTTGCTTTCATTTACCCCACAAAATTTATTGTTCTTTATATATTGTAAATCATAACATGAGAATGTATGTCATTATTTATGCTAGCCAGCACTGATGCATGAACTTGTTTATATCGTGTATTTGCAATGAATCACATGTAAGTATCCATGATCTGGAACTTTCTTCTTTTCATTGTAGCAAGACTAAATGCTGCAAATTACTATATCTCTTTTGCAGCCTCCAGAGTTCGAGTTTTATGACCCAAAGACACCCTTCTACACATCTCCTCAATTCCTACCACCAACCAAAATTGATAAATGCCGGGTATGCTGCCATCCTTTGGGATAAAATTTGCAACATCATTGGGCTATCTTGTTTCTCACTTGTGTGGCCTCATCAAGTTATCTTGCTTCTCATTCTTCTGTTGGGTTTGGCAGATTATAGATGCAATAATATCTCATGGATGCTTCTTGAGAGAATGTACTATCCACCACTCTGTGGTTGGTGAACGCTCACGTTTAGATTATGGTGTCGAGCTAAAGGTTATCTATGATAGTCTCCTCACTTAATTAGATTTTGCTGTGATGACATGGTTGAGTGATTAGTAACTCTCTAATGTCCAAATTTAGGACACTCTGATGTTGGGTGCTGACTACTACCAAACTGAAGCTGAGATCGCATCTCTTCTAGCAGAGGGGAAGGTACCCATTGGTGTTGGAAGGAACACAAAGATCAAGTACTGTACTCGATATTAAATAAGCTACGATATAAAATAAGCTACTCAAATACAATATAGAAATAATGCTTCCCCCCTCCCCACCTTTTTTATCAGTTTGTGCAAACTAAACAAAGATATTGACGTTACAAAGATGATGAGTTTCTGATAATAAGCTTATGAACTCTTCTCTGCAGGAACTGCATAATTGACAAGAACGCGAAGATAGGAAAAAATGTGGTCATTGAAAACAAAGATGTAAGTGATACCTCTGAATTACAGAAAGTGTCTGTTCATAGATCTGTACAGGAAGTGTAAAATGAATCTTGATTTTTTGCTTTGCAGGGCGTGCAAGAAGCAGATAAGCCAGAAGAAGGATTTTACATTCGGTCTGGAATCACAATTATATTGGATAAGGCAACAATAGAGGATGGCACAGTGATATAAATGGACACAGAGCATGTTCAAGGACTGACTAGCTGTACAAGGGTGTTGAGATAGGTACATTGTTGATTGCCTAGTGAAGAAGCTGACTTGATGAGTGATGACAAGGGCAGCATTTTGGTCTCTTAAGAAGAAGCAAGCTGCACCCTTCTTTGTCGTGTAAAATTATCGGCTCCTCGTTGCACATAAAACTAGAGCTTCATTCTAGAGTTATGATCGCAGTAAGAGCCCAAATAAATCTAAAGGAGCCTATCAGTTGGCTACTTAGTTTCTTTATAGAGTACATATCTTTGGAAGACTAGGTAAACTCTGTATCAGTATGAATTTTTAATAATATAATAAGCCATTACTTGTGCTAATTCACTCTTTAACACTCATGATATTACTGTTTAAAAATGTAATCATTCTCCATGTCAATACTGAAGTTAATTGCGAAGCAGGAGAATCCTAATGTTTCTAAGCATTTTCTCATCTATTCATCAGACTGGTAAAATTTCCCAACACATACAGTTATTTATCAGTTTCAAAATGTCACTTTCATTCTGCTTCAAACCTTTTTATTAGTTTGATTAATTTAGACTGAAATTGAAATAAGAGATCTTTTAATTTTGGTAATGATTTTAGGTATAATAATATTGGAATATTTTTAAAATTTTAAATTTTAGCTGCAGTTAAAATTAATTATAAAAAAAATATTGTAAATTGGATATATATGCACGCTCCCTAAGAGGATTGGCACGTAGTACTGAGGCTGGGCAATAACTTCTCTTTCCTTTGCCGTGGCAACTATAGCCTGAAAGCAACAAAGAAACTGACACTTGGAGCTTTCCTGTCACGACACATTTCCAATATGCACAGAGAGATGTGGGTTTTGCCAGGCGAGGAAGGGGGAAGAGGCTTATGGAGATACAGAGAAAACAAGAAACCAAGGCAAAGAGAGAAGAAATTAAACAGAGAAAGCTAACAATGCAACAAGGAAAGAAGATGGATCTCAGGCAAGTTGAAGTTGGAATGAAAGTCCTAGAAGATGGTAGGAGGGTGGTAGAAAACAAGGCGAATGATCACGAACACCAACAACAACTCGACCCTGGCAGTGCTCTTCAAACGTTTCTTGACCGCATTCCTATCAGTTCTATTCCTGGCATCCAAAACTCTCCTGGTACATTCGACAATCTTTTTTCTTTTTTTTTTTTTTTTAATTTGAGAACAAACTGGTGTTGTTTCTATGATCCTGCTTATTTTAGTTGTGGAATTGAAAGCTGGGGATGGTGTAAAAGATGCAATACAATTATTGTACGAGGAGAATGTGTCTGGTGCTCCTATTGCTGATGTTGTAGAATCTGATGCCACAGTTGGAAGAATTTCAGATCACTATATGGGGTTCATAGATTTTGTCAGCTTGTTTCTTTGGTCTCTTGAGGCAAGTCTTTCCCTCCATGGCTTTTTTTTCACTAATATTTATGTAATAATACATTTCGACCAAACTAATAGGTTTTATTTTCACAAGGAATGTGAAAAAGTTGATATCCAAGCCAAGAAAAATGGAGGAGATGAGACTGGCAGAAGTAGCTTCTTTACAATGCTTGAACAAAGTCCTGACATCGGACAGACAAAGGTATTTTGGACACTGGCCTTTGATTGCAATTCAAATGTTTCAACATTGTGTTTTCAAATGTTTTTGGACTCCTCTCGATAAGCTGTTTGGGTTAGTTATGTTTATTGAATGAACAGGTGGGAGAGTTAGCCAAGTCATTCCTTTGGGATCCTTTTTTCCCTGTAAACTTGGACAACACACTGTTTCATGTTCTGATGCTTTTGTCGAAGCATCATCGGCTGCAGGCTGTACCTGTTATTGAGCAATCGGACTTTCAGATCATTGGTTTTGTAACACAGGTAATTAATTAGCAGGCTGCAACTTGTACGTTCTAAATTGTACCAGCATCTTGAAAACTGGTAAGTTTAGTAGTGCCTTCCTCAAGCAGTTTTCTCATTGAAACATGTTTTGAAATCATATATATCGCATCACCTCGTCAAAATGTTGCAAGAATGTATTTGATTATTTGTCGCTCTCCAGTTACTAGGTAGTCACTTGTAATTACTAGAGTTATCTTTCCTGAACAGAAATTACTATGTATATGAGATTTTGAAGTTTCTGTTATGCTTTAACACATAATTGCTGGATCTTTTGGTAGAATGCAGTGATCCAGCTGCTGCTTCAGTCGAGTGGACTAGAGTGGTTTGATGGTATTGCAGACAAGGCATTGTCCGAGTTTCGGTACACCAAACCAGAACAAAATTCACAATGAATATTCAAGCCATTGATTTATTTCAAGAGCTATGAAATATTAAGCTACTTGTTTACCCATCTTTCTTTCCTACACAGCTTTGATAGTGAAGGGCGAGTCATTCTTGTCTATGAAGACCACAGCTTAGCAGAAGCTATTCACATCTTGTGGGAAAGCCGAATAGGTTCAGTTGCAGTTGTGAATCGAGAAACTAAAAAGCTCATCGGTTGCCTTAGGAACAGTGATGTTTATCTTCTTTTGGAGAATAATGAACTATTTAATGATAGAAGGTAAGTGTGGCATAAGATTTCTTCTACCTCTGGTATCAGCCTACTAATAATATGGACAAAATAATGAGGATTTGCACTGTCACAGAAAACTAACCATGGGGGAATTCATTCACACAGCAACTGCAATAGTTAATGCTGATCCTACCATTGAACCAGACCTGGAGGCACTCCGCCTAAGAAGCAGCTTCCTTCCAAGAATGTACTCTCCAGTCACTGCCAAAAGAAGCAACACACTCAAGCAAGCAATGAACAAATTAGCAGATGCAAAAGGCAGTTTTTGCTTTCTAGTTGATGATTCACACCAGCCAACGGGCATGCTCACATTAAGAGATATAATCATTCAGTTTTCTCCCCCTTGCATTGATTCAGCCATTCATGGAGGTGGTTTTTTTGAATCTGCTCTAGAACAGACAGGTTGTCTGGTCAAAAATGGAACCATGATTTGTCATCATTAACGCTTTTTCAGCGTTGAAATTCAATATCCCAATTTTTGAGAAGCAAGATAATATCCTTGCAAGTCAGATGTTCAAGCCAAAGGAGCTTGATATGTTGCTGGAAAGAGTGAGAAAAGGGAATGATAATGAACCCTGGGAACATTGACTTGCCCTTATTTAATTTGTTATTATACAACTAAAGCTTTCAGCAACCAAATCTCAACATTCATTATTAATTCTCAGATCAGTTTCCTATGCAAGAAAACCAAATTACTGTTTAAGCAAAAAAGCAGTTGATCATCACTCGGAGAAAAAGAGAAATGCATAAATGCAAAGAGCACAACAACGTAATATGGAAACAATAAGTAAATAAATAAATAAATAATGCATTGTAAATAAATAAATAATGCATTACCTTTTTTCGAGAATTCTAAATATGTAGTATAATATCAGAGAAATATGAAAAAAAGTGCTGAATGCAACATTGAAAAGGAAAATTGTTTCACGTGGTTCATTCTTTTCTCATCTACCTAAGTTGGACATCCCTCCATTTACACCATCTACCTAAGTTGGACATCCCCCTTCCTACGGCTTACAGGATAAACAACACATTGCCTGCTTCAAAAATAGCTCATTATTGTTCTCTAATAACGTTCATCATGCATGTGCTTGACCCATTAAAATGGATTATAGTAAAATATAAAGACCAAAGGTCATATTTTTGAAAGTGATGTGGATTTGAGATGAGTTTCACCCTACTTGGTAAGCAATTATTGTCTGACAATGTTTTTTTTGTGTATATGTAGACTGGAAAGACGCATGCAAAACTTTTACGCATCTAGGTCTAAAGAAACGTGCCCCTATATTCTGTATATTTATATTTTCTCTTGATCCCAGGCTTTGCTCAAGCTCCATTGCAGTAAATATGAAGGATAAAAGGGAGTACATTTGCAACATCGCTAACTGCTGTCAAATTTACAATATCAAGAGATAGAGATTGGCATTGGTCCTTTCAACCCCTAAGAAACAAGGCCTCCACCGAATCTTTATCAAATGACCCATTCAAAATACTATTCTGTCCACATGGAGGGGCAAAGAAAGAAAAAGGGCCCAAAAGGGGAACAGATTCAAGCAGGGTGCTTACCAGAGCAACATTCAGGCTATATAAACTTCCACATCCTTTCCACTGATTTTATAGGTGCTTGATAGCCACAGATTTATTCCTTTTGTTGAAATACTATCAAGCATTGATATAACCAATGCCATCCTCAAGACTGCTTGGTCAACTGTTCATTCCCGGCATTAATTGCTCAGAACAACTTATCCCAATCCTCTGGTATTCCAAACTACAAACGACCCTCTTTTCCTGAATTCACATGGACGAAAACTAGTCATGGCCTTCCCCATCAAAGCCATAGCAGCAATGCTTGGAAACTGCTTCTTCTGGAAGTTGTTTACTGTTGCATTTGAACTCTGAGGTTGACAAATCACCACAGCTTCAGGCTTCTTTTTGGATGATGAAGCTGGCTTATGACACCATCTTTGGATCCAAGCATGCGAAAGTGTAATGTCTTGACTTTTCCTCACTGAGTCAGAGGAAGAGGATTCAGCATTCCTCATTGATTCTGCAGTCTGATCTATAACCATCTGTTTTTTACCAGAAGACTTGCCCATCTTTGGATCTGAACTAGTTTTGCTACAGTTAAGTATTTTGCTGAAGAACTTGTTAACTTTTTCATGGGAAGAGGCTTCCCCCATTTTTGAGCTCTTAGTACCATGAGCAAAAGACTCTGAAGCACTTGGTTTGAGACGTTTAACCCATCTGCTATATGGATCCAATCCCAGTGGACTATCAGCACAAGCACTAGATTTTAAATTTGTGGGATGTTCAGCATAGGAAAGAAAGTGTTCCATATCTAAACTCTGGGTTCTGGAGGTGCTTGTCTCTGCATCATCTGCTGAATTTGCCACTCCTGAGACTACAGGAAGTTCCTGGTTAATATCAGGTAACTCTACGTTAGGCAGTCTGCCTTTACTCCCTTCTTTGTCTGAAGCTATTGCGGTATGAGATATTGGTGACTTTTGGGCCACCTCAATGTCCTGCAAAATTCATAACTAATGAATGACTAAGAGCAAGCAGAATATGAGTATATGTAGCTTAAAACAAGTTATAAGACAAATAAAATTGCTAAGACTTTTTTATGTGTGGTTGAATCCAATCCTATTGCTTTTGGTTTGAAAAAAAAAAATCGCTGTTGCACTTGCACACTGTGGATAGGTTGAAAAATAATGATACTTCATATGTGATTAGTTTTTAAAGCACATATTCTGCTGCAAATGGGAATGCTTTGTATTTAGTGCATACATCTCACAGTTGACTGCCTTCTTCAAAGCACCTATATGCGCTTCAGGTTTGCCTCACATTCAGACACACCCATAGGCATACTTCTATTCTATTATGTATTTAAAAACATATACTATGACATTCAAATACCCCCATACATTTCAGCACTGAGTACTAAACTATGTTTGCCTGCATTTACATGCCTGTGTGTTTGTATGTTATAAATTTTCGGTCAAGTTGCTGTTCAGTCTAAAAAACAGAGAACATCATTATCAATGAACACAGAAATATATATCAAACTGTAAAAATATAATAGATGACATAAATAAATAAGAGGAGAACCAATAGAACACAATTAGTTGAGAATTAATAGATGTTGAGACTTTGTTTGTCATCCCCTTCTGAGAATTTGTTTCTCTTACTCTGTTGGTTCTACATCAAATAGTCAACCAAAATACCTAGAGAACTTAAGTGTATATAACAGAATTCTAAACAAGAAAATATTAGTCCAACACTAATTAGGAATGGCAAATCAACAATCAATTCATAAATAATAAAATACTGCCTAAATTATAATAAAATGCAAAACAATATAAATCTCCTAATTAAGGCCCCTTTTCACTTAGTTTTTGACAATGAATTTAATTATTTCCAATGGACTTTTTTTTTGTAGAAATTTTCCAGTTGACTCTAAATGTCATACCAAACAAAAAAAAAATTAATTTATTTTTTAGAAAATATTTTTCACAGAAAATAACAAACGAGCCTAAAAGAAACGTAAATTTACTAATTTCATAATGAAAAATTAAATTAAAATAATTCATAAATATATTCTTCCTATACTACACATCAAGTGCTGCACAGCACAAACATGTTTGAGACTGGTAGTACATTTTTGGCAAAGCTCAACCTAACAACCCACCCATATCCCTTTAATTGCAACTACCAAGGCGTATAAACTCTTTGACCTAAACCAAAGGAAAAACCAAAAATTATGTTAAAATTTTTTACCTAAATAGAAGGAGAATTCATTATCTACTTGTTTTTGAAGAAACTTCCAGAAAACGTTATTTTAATATTTTATACTTTACTCTGTTTTGAGAATGCAACTGATTTTCAGGAAGCACTTGAGGGTACATACTAAAATGATTAAAATATGACAAAATTTACCTTATTTGAGAGGGATGAAGCCACACCTACAATAAGAACAAAAAAAGGGACTTAATAACAAACCAATACAAGCACTAAATTAAGCAAAATACTAGACCTTAACAAGACTATCTATATTTGTTATCATAATTTTCTATCTTGGGTTCCAAAACATGGAAACACATCTATGTCCACGTGACACTATGTCCTCAACATGTGATGTGAGATACAGTAAACACGTACCAAAGAGATGGTTCCCCGGGAGAGTATCCATGTCCATGGTATGAGTTTCAGCTGATGATTCATTCTTTAAATCAACTGCAGAAGTGTGGACATTTTCAATGTTTTCTTTTCCTTCACTATCTGTGGAGCTGTCCAGAGTTTGCAGTTTCACTCCTTGCTTAACATTCAAACCATAATCCGGAGATAAGCTGAGGAACTCACTCGTTGGTTTTCCTTCAATTTTGGTGGATATCATGGATTCTCTGAATGTTTGACCTCCATCAGATAAGTTTACATCAGTCTTTTTAGTGAACAAGAAGTGGTGAGTAGTTTGTGCAAATTTTGAAGGACCTGTGAAGAACTCTTTTACAGAGTCAATAGTGGTACATATTTTCATAGTCTTCACATCATGAACAGAAGAGGGAATTCTTGGTGGTTCATAAGATCCATGAAATAATGTTGCCTCTGGGGGCCTGATCTGGTTAGGGAATAATTTACCATCAGAATTATTTAGCATCTTCTGGAACTGTTCACCATCAAAGTCTCTTAGGCAATTATCATTTGTTGAGGGATTATGCATTAATGGAGCTGCATTGCTATTCATTTCCTTCTCATCAACAAAAAAGGTACCACTTGGTTGATCAATGTATTCTTGCCTGTGGAAAAAGAACTCAGTTGGAGTCCTTCCACTGTTAAATTCAGATGGCATAACTCTAGAAGTTGACCCCATAAATTCATCCTTAAGAGGTGCTGAAAAAGCTATTCCATTATTTTCAAGCAATTTATTGGATTTGACCTGCTGCTCTGGATTTGATGTTGTGCCCCCAGACTCAGAATGAGATCCTGTTGATTGAGTGTCTATTTTGGAAGGAGTCGACTCAAGCATTGAGGGTAAACATGTATCAGTTACACCTAGAGAAAAATCACATCCAGAGGTAGGACCAATTTGTGACCTTATGACTCCATGATGGCTAGAAGAATCAACATTCTTCAGAGATAAAATGCCCCCTCTATTTTGAGAAGATTTGAACATTGGAAAATGCTGGCCTTTGAATGTTTCATGTTTCAATTTAGAGCTCTCATTCATAAAGGAATTATTATGCATTTTTCTAAATTCTTTCACAAATTTAGAGCTGTCTGCATCCATCTCTGGACCACCAGGTAAAGGATGATGCTTAGCTCTGCAACTACCTTCCCCAGATTCATAACGATGTGATAATTGATTATGGATATCATTCACTGACCTGTAACTTGTGTGGGTCCAGTGAGACATCCAAATAGATTTGTGGGGCTGCAAGCACTTTTCAGGAATTTTGTCCTTGTCATTTTCTGATTTTACAACCCGATCAGACATGATAAGGAGGAACTGCTGAATTATGCGTCAAAAGTATTACTATCCCTCAAGCGCTCATCAAAAGTGTTACTTTCCCTCAAGCGCTCACCAAAAGTCACCTGAAGATGCAGTCCAAAAGCAATGTTAAAGCCAAAATTTTGAGGAGCACATGATTGCTCTACCTAGCAAAAAATGGGAATGAAAAGGAGGAAATGACGATATTCAAATTATATTTGGCAATTACCTCAAATTTGCAAATTCTAAGTTTAGCATTGACCTAGCTCATCATATAATCACAGCCTTCTTCCTTTTACCTTAGACGTTCCAATCATAATCACACCCTTCTTTCTTCTTACCAATTTATTGAAACCAAGATATATTACTAATAATAATGAATGAATGAAATTATAAATTATAAATTATAAATTATAGGAAACTAGAAAAAGTATCACCAACTGAGGACAGGATTGTGTAACCACCCTATGGTTTGGAACTAGTTTTGATGCAATTTTCAAAGAATTCCAAACTTTCAAATCCACCCTTCTGTGAAAAGAAATTATTCCGGCAAAGGACTGAATTGGAATTGAAGTGTGAATGCAGTTCCATCAGTGCGGTTGAAATTCTTCGAAATGCGTTAAGCTTTACTATATTTTCAACTTGAAACAAGCTCCAAACTACAGGTAAGTAATTTTTTTACTTGCCATTATTGAAACAAATGTCGAACACAAACTATGAATACTTCCCATGTCATATGCGAAGAACCCAGATGACCAAAAGAAGCAAATGGATTCCTCTACATTCAATTTGGAAAAGAAACCGCAATTTTCAGTAGTATCTCTTCAACAATTGAAGATAATCAAGAAATTAAAAAAAAGAAATTGCAAAACACAAACAACAAAACATGTAATTGCCTCTTCCTCATAGTATAGAATTTTGCAGATGGAACTAAGCCTAACACTGTATACATAACAGATAATGATACGCCTACGTGTATTCATAAAGAAGCAAGAAAACAACGGAAAGAATATTAACATCTAACAGCGGCAGCATCAAGAAGGAAGTAGGAAACAGCAGCAGCCACTTAAAACAATAAAGAACAGACTAAAATTAAAATCGTAAAACGAACTTACGAGTTTTACAAAGAAACGCATCGAAGGGACGACGAAACAGGCTCAGAAGTGGCAGATCCAGACAGAGACTAAAAGGAGGATAAGGAAAGAAAGAGGAGGCGTGTCGGCTTCTTGGTTTCTTTTTTAAGTTAGGAATTCTGAAATTTGTGGGAATTTGTGGAAACGACAAGGAGGTGTGAAGAAAGCAGAGAGACAGGTTGTGAAGAAGAAGAAGAAGAAGAAGAAGAAGAAGAAGAAGAAGAAGAGAGAGCAGAGAGCGAGCAAGCGAGCAAGAATCTACGATCTACCTACCAAGGTCAAGAGCCGAGCTATCTCTGCTCCTCTGGCCTCCTTTCTTTTTTACTATTGTGAATCTCTTCCATTCGATTAAACGCAAACTCGCAAGCCGACGATTTAAGAGAGAGAAGGACCCCACACCCGCACTTTTTCGCAATTGGTGCCTCACTTTTTTAAAAAAAATTAAAAAAATAATGCTAAATGTATCAATTATAATTTAAATTATTATTTATTTTATTTTATTTTAATAATTTAAGTTACATTTTTATAATTCACTTTTAGATATAAGTTGAAAAATTATTAATTTTTAAAATAATAAAATAAAAAACTGGAAAAAATAATCAATATAATTAATTTTAATAAATAATATCATAATAGTCATTGAATCTTCTAAAAAAATTTATTATATTCGTCGAATTATTTTAAAGATGAAAATGATTAATTATTAATAATTGAATTTAAGATGTTTTAAATAATTTGAAATAAATTTAAATATTAAAAGTACTAATAAATTCAAATACAGTGGCTTTGGTGAGTGCCATGGTTGCCACTGAGATACCATTTGTTTTAAAAAATATCTTCATCTTCGCTTCGCCAAGTGGAAAAAATATCTTCCATTGCTCCTCCGTTGGAAGTATTTATAAAAAAAAAATGTAATTCTGAAAACAGAGGCGACAGTACAGCAGCGGCGCAGGGTTTGACATTGAATTTAGAGCATTTAAATTATTTTTTTAATAAAAATTTTATTTTAAATATTATTAAAATAAATAATTAAAAAATATATTTTATTATTTTAATATTTTGGCCTTTTTTGAGAGCAAGCCGCGTGAAAATAATTCTCCATTTTAAGGCCAACCAAGAACCAACCCCAAGTCAATCCTACTTATGACTCGGCTTGTGAGAGTCGAGCCGACCCTAAAATAGTAAAATGCGATTGCCCAAGGGTCTGGGTGGGACGGTGGGTTCCATTGCCACGCACATGCTTTGCTCACCAAGCAATTTTGATTGTGGTTATGGTTTGTCCACGTACCTTGGAACTTCGTGTACAACGTTATATAATTCCGTTTATATGACATCTTTTTAGCTAAATTATATGCTATTTTTTATTTTTAATTTAAGATTTTTTTAAAAAATTTTTTATTATATAATAAAATATTTTATTTATTTAAATTTACTATAATTCATTTTTAATAAGACAGAGTGAAAACTAAAGTCAAAGGAATTATATAAAATAAGAATTAGGAAATTATTTATATTAATGTGTATGATTATTAATAATTTTAATATATAAATGATTTTAATTTATATATTTTTAATTTTAATATATGAAAATAAATAATATTTTATTTTTTATTAATTATTTGATAATTTATTTTTTATATATTTTATTTTTATTAATTAAATATCATTTTATATTTTTATTAATTTTTTATTTTTTAAATTTTTTTAATAAAAAATTATAATAAAAATATAGTTAAAAATATAAAATTATTTAAAATTAATTTAATTATATAATTATTTTTATTATTTTAAATATCAAAATTTTATTATATAATTAAAAAAATAATTAAATAAAAAAATATTATGTGAAAATATCATAAACAATACCATTAAATAATATCATAAAAAAAAATATTATGTAATATATATATACACCACATAATATCTTATGATACTAAAAGAGTTATTTTCCCTTTTCCATTCAGTTGTTAACAGTTGGCAAACTCCAAGCCAAGCGTTTGAAAAGCAAAAGGAAAGGGGGAATGAAGGTAGTGAAGCCCTGTTCTTGCCCTTGCCCTTGACAAGCCATTTTTGGGAAAAATTCTCTCATATTTATATTCATTCTTTTTCTCATACATATAATTCTTTTTCATTCTCTCTCATTTTCTCTTAAAACTTCCCTTTTTTTTTCTTCCCCACCCCCTTCTTCCATCTTCCCAACACCAACAAAACAGATTTTTTTTGAAAAAAAATAATCACATAAATACTTATAATTTTAATAGAGAGTTAAATAAATTTAAAATTAAATTTTGAATTAAATAAGTCTATATATTTTTTAATAAAGTTAAATAAATTCATACTTATTGAAAATTTTTTATTATTTTAATTAAAATAAAATTTTTTAAAAAAATTGAAAAACAAGATGAACAAAAATTATTTGATATTAAAATTATTATTTTTAATATATTATTATTTAAAAAACTAAAAATAATATTATTTCATTATTAAAAAATATTTTATTAGGTATTGACTTATTTTTATTTATTTAAATGACCTATTTTTTTCCTATAAATGGAAAATATCTCGAGTTACTTTTTTATGTACTTTCTTCTCACTCTTTTTTCGTTAAATATTCTAAATTTTTTTTAATTTATTTTATAAAATTTATTATTTCTTTCAAAAATTATTAATTTCTATTCTTAAGTTTTTTAATATTTTTATTAATATTTAATTTTCTATAATATTAAAAAGAATACGTTAAATCTAAATTATAATATTTTGTGCCATAATTATTTTTAAAGATAGTGTTACGATATCTTGAATTAATATTTTATTGTTAATTATTCTATTATTATTTTTAAACAATAAAGCCAAGCATTGAAGAAATTTCGATTGACCGCCGACAACACATGTAAGTTAATTAAATTTAAATATAGTTAATTAATTAATTTATGAATTAATTAATAATTAATAATGAATGCAATATAAAGAGTACAATATAAAAACAATTAAAATTTTTTAAAATGCATGTATATATATATATAACCACATGAAAAAATAATTTTTTAAGAAAAAACATTAATTCAAATAAAATTTAATTACAATTTTTTATCCATATTTAAAGAAAAAGTTTCAAAAAAAAAAAAAGAAAAAATTTTCTAAAAAACGCTTCAAAGAAATAATAGTTAAAAAACATATATCACAAAGTACAACATTTTTAAAAATCTCTTAAAAATCACTTTTTAAATATTTTTTAATAAAAAATTTTCAATAAGGAATTTTTTTAATAAAAAATATAAATTAATAATTATAAACATCATTATTATTAAAATCAGAATAACCAATTAGACGAATGAATCAAATTTTAAAATGATTTATATTTGTAATATTATCGGATTAGGAATAATTTGATGTAATCTAATTTATTTAACGGTAGAATTAATAAAATTTAAATTTTTTTGTGCATAAATTAATTGTATTATATTTTAAATAAAATAATTATAAAAACTATCATTATTTTTTATATAAACAGAATTAATTAATAAGTTATTTTTATTAAAAACACCACAAATTAATTTAAAAATTACTACTAAAACAAAAGAAAAATTAATTATTTTGCTCGTGCGTGGCTTATTTATTTTTTTTAATAATATAATTTAATATTTATTTTTAATATTTTATATTTTAAATCATATTATACAAATTTATTAATGATAAAATTTTTATTTAATTATATTAAATACAATTTAAAATTGAATTAAACTTTTTGAATAATTATATGTCTATCAAAATCAAATTAAGTCTTTATTTCTTAAATAATTACTAATTATTTCCTTGAAATATTCTTCACAGGAATGAAACAATAAAATAAAAAATTATTAAACTCTTTAAATAATTGTATTTAAAAAATACCATATATTATTAAAAAGAATTTCTCCACAATAGTAAATATAATAATAAATATGCTCTGAAAATCTTAAATATGATTTTAATATTCAATAAATAATAATAATAAAATTAAACGTCAACAATTTACTAATTTGTGATATTTATTTTTCTATTCTCTTTTTTTTTTTGTCTTTATCTTATTCTTCTAAATTGAATTTTTTTATATTTTTTAGCAATTATAAATTTTCATTATTTTCCTATATAATATTTTATATTTTTTTAAAACAACATTTATTAACTATATAAATCATAAAAGTTATACGGTTAATATCAAGCCTCTTATTCTAGTTATTTGATTTTCACACTCTACTTCTTTTATAAGAACATTATTTTAAGAATAGTATATAATTATGCATATAAATAAAAAGGATTTGAAAAACATTCTATCATTGTTAATACAAATACAATGGTTTTGAAAAATAGAACATAATAAATAATTAAAAAATATAATTGTGCATCTTTAAAAAAAAGAAAAATTAAATTACCAATATAAACAGGTGAAACTAAAAAAAAAAAAAAGATTTAAATAAGCCCTATATTCAATATTTAAGATAAGTAAGAAATAAATTATTTATAAATACCATTCAATCTAAAATTTTGAAGTTTAATTATTAATAAATCATTTATATATTTTTAAAATTATTTCATGCATACCAATTAAAGGATAAAAAAAAAGTTTACAATATTTAAAAGAAATAAAATGATAAAAAGAAAAAAAAGTAAAAGGAAGATATAAATTTTAAAAATAAAAAAAAATAAATTAAATTTTGAATTAATATTAATATCTAATAATCAAGTGATGTCATTTCACAAATTACTTAAGCCAAAGTGTCCATTACAATCAAATTCATGGTTTGGTAAATTGGAATGTTGATTATGTCTATTCACAGGTGATTTAATGTATGATTTTTAAAGGAGACAAAAAACTTTAATGGCAAGAATAATAATAATGATAACTAAAGAGGGTTACACCATTAATTGAATTCTCTTTCTTTTCTTTTCTTTTTCCCTTTTGTTAGTTCTCCTCTCTCTCTCTCTCTCTCTCTCTCTAAACCAATCAATGCCCCTCTCTCATTGGAGAGAGAAAAAAAAAACCTAAATTAAATTTATTTTAAATTAAATAAAAATCAAAAAAATTATGAATATCCCAAAAAATAATTAAATACCAAAAAATTATTTAAAATATGCCTATCAAACTTAATGTTGCTCAAAATCACAAAATTCCAAAAAAAATGTAAACTATATGCAAAAACACAAATCAAGAGAAAGCAAAAAATAGAAACAAAAATAAATCAACTATAAACAAGTCCACAAATACAGCAAAGCATCCCAATAACAATTTTGAAATAGACAAACTTAGAATCTGAAATTAAAAATATTATAAAATGAACGACCAAGGAAGTGAGCATAGGTTCTCAATACTATAATAGTGGAAGTACGATAGGGATGACATGGCTAGAGGCTTCCAATAACAAAGGAGTCGAAGGAGGGGACCATAGGAGGGAGCTTAACAAATTGAGCATCATTAAGGCCATTTAACACCTAAGAAGCGCTTCTTATCATTAGATTTCGATGAGGTTCGAGCCTTTACACCATTGTTGAGGTTGAGCATTGGGTAGGTGAACAATAGAGAAGGAGGTGGGGATTGGGAGCTACAGTAAAGAAAGGGATAATATAAGGATTAGGGGAGGGTGGATTGCGACAAAAGAAGAGGGTTTTAGTAGAAACAAGCAAAAGGAGGGGATGGTTTGAGTGGCTCTTAAGATAAGCAAATAAGACGTTGGATGAATGGAGACTAAAGAGAGAAGGGATGGAGATTTGGTGCAATGCTGAAGTCTCTGAAAGGGCTTGCAGGAAGGGGTCGAGCAATTGAGGAGGGATGGGGTGGAAACATGGAGCAATATGTGTCAATGTGAGCCATGCTTTTTTTTTTTTTTTTTTTTTGGGGGGATGGGGGGGTGTGTGTGGTGGTGAGAGAGAGGGGAGGAGTGTAGAGAGAAGCGTAAGGGGTGAAAGCATGAAGTGGATGTTTGGGTGATTAATTGGCCATTAACTTTCAAACTTAATACGTATTACTTTTTCAATTTATTCTTAAAAATGTTTTTCATTTATGCATTTTTTTTTTAAGTTAATGAACTCCTTTTATATGTGAGTAAGCTCCAATTAATCAAGAGAAACTCTCTCTTTTTCTTCTAATTTTTCTCGAGAACTTGTCTTGTTCTTCGTTTATTTTATCATCTGTCCCCATCCCTCTGGGCAAGTGATGGCTTCCCTTTCCACCGCCCAGATGGGGTTTATCTCTTCTTACCTCCCAGTAGGGCATTTACATAGTTTTTTAGTGTTTCTGTAGGTGTTATGTTGAAATGGTGAGGGTTATTATTATTGTCCTGCACGAGTTGTCGTCAGCGCAGAGGCATGAGGGGATCTGAGCGTCCTTTTGCTGGTTTGGTGTAAGGTACGGCACAAGTGAGACGACAACGATCTATGTCATCATTGCCCTCTATAATTTGCCAGTGCCTTCTAATTGCTTCTCTTGGCCCCTATAGCTTTTAGTCTTTTCGTGAATCCTATTGTCCTTTGGTTCTAATTTCGATTGTACCCCTAATTCTATTCTAGTGGTTAGGCCTTGTGACTCTTTTGTTTGGCTGAGGATGGTATCTTCTTGCATTGCATGCCGTTAATTTAGAGATTTGCCTTTTTCTTTTCTTGCACAAACACTATTTGCTATTCTACACACATTTTTTTGTATGCTTTCCTATAAAAATGACATCTCAACGACACTGTGAAGATAAGATTTTAAAACCCACCAATGAACTATAGTTCTATTCTTTAATTACAATATCAATAAATAGCTTAGTCAAGAAAAAAAAATAAAAGATAAATAAAATATGGCCTTGGTTATATTTTCATTCTAAAAAAAAAACATAATATTTTATTTTATGAAAAATTATTTCACATGATTAGTTCAATTGTTATGCCTACCATAATTTATGATCATGTTAATATCAATTCAATGCCTCATTTCATTCGGCAAACCCTTTTGCAATGAAATTTAATGGTTAACGATTTTTACAAATTAGTGGGAATGACTGCGCGTGTCAGGTTTTTGTGGATACTCGATTTGATCAAATTTTAATAGGACGAATTTAAATAGTACGTGATCAGGTTTGAGTTTGAAAATAATACTCATGACGAGTTTGGATTAAATTTGAATTTTACATATTGTATGTCCATTACCTGAACTTATTTATATAAATATTTAATTAAATATAAAATATATATTTTTCTATAATTTATATTTTAAAACTTTAATAATTTCATAAAATATTTAAATTTTATTTTATTTAAAAAAATATAAAATTTATAAATATTATTAAAATCTTAAAATATAAATTATTAATAAAAAATAAATTTTTATGTATATTATTAATTAAAATAATAAAATTAAACAGATTTAATTATTTTTCAGGTAATAATAATCGGGTTTAAGCCAGGTTCGGATAGTTGATAATAAATTTTAATTGAATTTGAGACGAATTTAAATTTTAAAAATATTAATTGGGTTTAAATATAGTTTTTCATAGATAACCTACCATTGATATTCCTACAAATTAGTGACTAAAAAATGAAAGTATTAAATAAACTAAACTAAATTAAATGGGTATGTACATCTAAATATAAATTAATATAGACTAAATTAAATAAACTTTAGTTATACAATATTAGAGCATTTTTTAAATTGTGAAATTTTAATTTTGAGCCATAATTGGAGTCAATTGTATAAAAAAAATATTATGGTAAAAAATTAAAATTCAAGAGGCATGACTGTTATAAAGTCGAATTCATATAAAAATAAATTTAATAATCAGTAGATTAAATATTTATATTTAAATTTATATACTCTTTATTTTATATTTGAATTAATTTTATATATTTTTTAATATAAATATTTAATTTAATAATTGATAACTAATACTTATATGAGTTGAAGATTGTATTAAATGCTTTCAATAAATCTAAAATTTTGGTAAGATTTTTAACTCATGGCCACTTCATTTATTTCAATTAATTACATATACCAAGGCCACCAGGTCCTATGGGCTACCAACCCTATTAACTTGTCCAAAAGCCCAACAAGATTTTGCCTAAAGAATCACAAAGAAGGGTAGAATAAAGTACAATTGTTTCATAGTAAGCACAAAGGATATCCCCTTCCTACATTCTCTCTTCAATAAAAGAACTTCCCTTGACTTTCACCTTAGCCGTGTCACAGACAAATCAAATCATTTTCTCACCTAATCTCAAACCGCTGTTCAACCGCGTCATTGTCGGTAAGAAACTAAAATTCCTCTGAAGAAATAAAATACCGAATCTATCCCCAAATGCAAAAGGCCGCCATTACAGATCTGCTCGCATTTCACCTCCAAAATTTCAGTTCGTTCTTTCGCCTTCGCTCCCTCTTTCCTCTATCTCATAGATACTCCTAAGCTGTAAGCTTAAGAATACAAGTCCATTTAAGGTCAGCTTCTTCCATCTTCAGAAATTTTCTTTTCTGGTCAAAATTTCCCTTCGTGGCAGGTTACTGTTAGCAATTACGATTTTGATTTCAGGTTATTCTTTGATTCTATCTTTTGCATCTCTATAACTTGTATATAAGTTTATTGTCGTATTTGAAATCAGTTTCGAAATATAGGGTTTGTGATTTTTATGGTTTGTTTGTTCCAGATCTGCTTCTGGTATTGGAACCCCAGCCTCTTTATTGGTTTGGATCTTCTGTTTTTCTTGGGTTTTTAATTGACGGTATATAGCTGCTTTAAAGGAAGCTTGTTAGCTGCATTTGGGTCCTGAAAAAACTGGGTAGTCGTTTATTTTATGCTTTATTTTGGATTTTTTTTTTTCCACATTTGATAGGCATGGAGTTACATTGGGCTTGTGTTTTTATAGATTTTTAGTTCATGTAAATGGTGGTACCGTAGGCATTATGCTGGTGGTGTTTCTTACAGTGGTAGGTTCTTAATATGATTAGAAAATCAAACGTTTTATGTCAAGATTGTGAAACTACAATTGAATGAATACTAGCACATTTAAGCTTTTATTATTAATGCTGCAAGGTCAATTGTTCATGATTAGTGCTTGTTGACCATTGATTCTGTTTATGCCAACTTGCTAAGCATGAATATTTTGTTTTATATTTTGCTTCTGTGAATCAATGAATTTGCAGCTTTGTTTGATTGGTTTTATTTACAAATTCTGCAGGACTGTGATACTTATTTACTTATATCCAATGGAGGGAGTAGGGGGTGAGGGTGCCTTAGCAGCATCACCTGCAGCCCAATGGGGACATGATGCTTGGAGGATGTATCAGTATTATCTGGATAAGACTACACCTCATACAATCTATAGGTGGATAGGGAGTCTTGTTGTAGCGGCTATTTACTGTTTGCGGGTTTATTATGTTCAAGGGTTTTACATTGTTTCCTACGGGCTTGGAATATATCTACTGAATTTGCTTATTGGGTTTTTGTCACCTTTGGTTGATCCTGAACTTGAACCTTCGGATGGGCCTTTGTTGCCAACAAAGGGTTCTGATGAATTCAAGCCATTCATTCGACGACTTCCAGAGTTCAAATTCTGGTATGGACGTTTCTTTTAAATATTTTTATGTCTTATAATCTTAGTCAACATTTCATTGCAAGGTATGAGGTTTTTATTTCTGGTGTGAAATCATTTTACAGCTAATATGTGTCCTTTTTTTTTTTTTAAATTTTCTTCATTGCCAATGCCTGCTCTCTCAATGTAATTAGAGTTTTGTAATTTCACTTTCCACTTGTTTTTTTTTATCTTCTGCTTGTTCAGTGAAACGTTCTTTCTTGGTGTGGGTTAACTATGGAGAAAAATGGGAAATTTTGATTGGAAAAAATCATCTATATTGGGAAACCATTGTAATAACTTTGGAGTTTGAGTTATATGGAAGTGTACCTATCACATCAATAGTTATAAATTATAGTGAATGCAACATATGATTATTTATTTGCTGCAGATGTTTATAGAGAATCTCTGAAGGTGGTGAGATATTTTTTATTCGTTGTCGCTGTTGTTTCTAGGGAACATGCAAGGTTTGAGATTGCAACCTCATATGACATGTTGTACTGCATGTGTCACTTTTCTGTTAACGAAAACAAGTTTACTTAGATATTCAAGAAAACTGGTCAGTCATTCCTTTTTGTTGCCAATATATTGAAAAATGAATTGTTCTATAAATTTTGGTTTGCAATTGTCTTTAACTGTATTCTTAAATTGCGTAGAAGAAATGATATCCTTTTTAAATACTTGTCTCTGCAATTGAGGTTCAGATTCAGAGTGAATGACATATTATTCTGTAAAAGGTTATGCATTCCTGTAGTGTGGGATCTGCCTGTAATTTATAGGTTATGGATGTTTTGAACTTTCTTTGAAGAGGATTTGTTTTTCTCTTTAAGGATTTTAGAACATGAGGTGAATTCATTTGGTTCTATTTATTAGGAAATTGATGCTTTGATGCTTGTGAAAGTTACTTTTCCACAGGTACAAGTGGAAGCTTCTACTTTTACATATTTGTTAGCAAGGCTTATGTTGTTGGAATTTTGTACATAAATGGAACACATTTGTTATGTTTAGTTCTTTGGCCCTAAATTGTCATGAATGGATTTTGAAATTTTCTCAGATAAAATTTGCATGTAAATGGAAGACCCTGAGGAATTGGACGAGTTCTAGTCATTTTGCAGTACAGTATTGAAAGAATTGTAGTGAAAGAGAATAGTTCATGACAACGTTTGCAAGATTCTTTTTCTCATTGTTAGTGTTGCTTATGCTTCTTGAAGTATAATAATACAACTGTTCCAATGACTTTTTCAGCTCATTGCATAACTTCTTAGATAATTTGGCCAAACTAATCTTACAATCATTGTTTATTTGCATTAAGATGTGTTATTCTGTTCTTTGGGATGGAACTATTTTGAATGCAACAATTTTTATGGCCATTCTTCTCAAATAGATTACAAATTACAAAAGGGGTAAAACATGTGCTGAAATCTTCATCTAGTTGATGCATCTTTGATTCTCTAATATTGTAGCTCATCTTTCAGAAGTCACAGTTTGATGCATTACATGTATGTGTTGAAGGAAATGATTTAATGGTGGTTTTGCCTGTTGGTGGACATCACCAACTGTTTGATTGTCTATTTAGCTGTATGTTTTGGTCTTGTCAACCGTTGTTGACATTGCTCAACTCCTTTCTTATGACTGGTCATATATGCCTTTGAACCAAGTAAAATCTTCCTCAAATTGCTCTTTTATGCATATAGTTTTATAACTGCTTTCAAAATATACCATGCATGGTTTTTAGGAGCTTATATTTCTGTATTTTGTATCCATCTACTTGTTGGAAGTTGAAACATAGGACAAAACTGTCCTCGCATGTGCAGTGGCATTCAGCTTTTTATTCCTCGTATTCTGTTGATGCACTGATGCACACGTTATTTAATTGTTCCGCTGTAGTAATAGAGCCTTTGTTATTTTTACCTTGATGAATGATCTCCAATTGATTTTTGAGAATTCAGTCATGAACAGTTTATCCAACATTGTTTGTTACTAGTAACTTTTATTCATGTGGAATTTCTGTTGTGGAACATGGCGTCGAAACATGACATGCTGGTGTTTGCCACTGTGGCCTGCATATGTTAGTTGGCTTTCAAGAATAATCAGAGAGAAATTTAGTATTTAGCAAATTAAGATAACTTTCTCCCCTTCCCCAACTACACGGGGCTACTTTTGCTGGTCCTTTCTTGATCTCTGCATGGCATTGATCTCCTTTCTGTTGTTATGTTTCCAGGTATTCCTTCACAAAGGCATTCTGCATAGCATTTTTCATGACCTTCTTTTCCATGTTTGATGTTCCTGTGTTTTGGCCAATACTGCTTTGTTACTGGATTGCTCTTTTTGTCCTTACGATGAGGCGCCAAATTGCACATATGATCAAATACAAGTATATTCCTGTCAACATTGGAAAGCAGGTGAGTTTCAAGTGTTTTTTAGCAAATCTATGTCCCTTAGATTGAATTACGTAGGGCCATCATTTTTTACTAATACTGTGCTAGCTGGAAGTACTGAGCAAGCAAAACTTATTGCATGGTTTTTCAGTAGATGACTTTGGTTTTTTGGCTTTTGACAGAAGTATGGCGGTAAGAAATCATATGCTGGTAGCAGTGGTTCTCGTGGGGATTAAACATTGACCTCTTTCATAGGGCATTTAGAAATGGACCGAATGGGAAAATTGTAAACGTGAAGATTCATGATAATTATTTTTTCCCCCTTCCTTTCAAGGGACATGCGTTAATGTTATATGATGGATTTTATGATGGCGTAGTGCTGATGTTGCAAAAGTGAAATTTCATTGCTTATAGTAATATGAAGAAGATTCAGTTATATTTCTGAAAATGGGTCTATGATTAGTTCACTTTCTGGTTTCCTCAATGTTAGACATGTAAATTGTCACTAGAAGTAGGTGAAATTTTCTTGCAAATCAGAAGTTATCACAGCCACTGGAATACAATAGTTCTTTTCTCCAGGTAACAATCAATTATGCCCCAGTTCTCTCTCCTCTTAGCCCCGCCAATGCCTCCTTTTCTTAAAGAACTGTGGTTATCATTTAGAATTGGGTTGATTACATGAAACTTTCCCCTTTTTTTATAATATATGTTTTTGTTAATTATTTAATTGGCAATTGGGGCTCTGATGGAGTAACTAATTTTCATTATTATAAAATTATAATTTTGTATTATATTCGAGTTACTGTTTTAAAATGGATTATAGTTTTTGACTTTTAAAATTTACTTACTGTAATTTTTGAATTGGTCGATGGAAGTACTGAGAGTTGTTAATTGACTTCTGAGACAATGGGGATCAAATTGTAATTAATCCTTGAGGATTAACTTTGAGCCTTTGGCAGAACAGCGTACATTTTCAGTCCTTCAAACGGTTTGGGGACCGACTAGTAAGGGCGTATTTCAGTAGTCAAGACTGATGATCTTTTAATGCTTTAAACTTTCAAATAAGAATTTCCACTCATTTTCAAAACGTTATTATTTGAGATTAAAAACCATGAGAATTTCAATTTTAGGTACATTCTATGGTCGTTTTCACTTTATTTTTCCTATTCATAAGATGTAAATTACTTTTATCAATTAAGAGTGGTTATTGATAAGGTCATTCTTTGGGTTCATTCTCCTTATCCTTGAAGTGGTTGGGTACGTGTATATATCCATCAATTGGTTATGGCAATTTGGGCTTCAATGAGAGTGGTTCTTGTAGGTCTGCCTTTGTTCTGTTTTGGGTCTGTGTATGTTTGTATTGGACATGCAGGATATCTGAGATTGTTGGGGTTAGTCGTGGTGGTCACAGTTCAGGAATTACGAGTTACAATTCTTGAATTATCGATTTAGGTTCAATAAATTTATGAATTTAACTCAAATTATCATGAGAAGATTTGAGAGACGGTTTCTGAACCTTAGTTTTTGTTCAAACCCTAATTTGAAGAAGGACGATTCAAGACAGTTTAAAATGAGGTTTGGGAGCAGTATAGGGGTGATTTAAGGACAGACTAAATAAAAAAGTTAGAGAAAAATTTTATTGTTTTGAAATTAAATTATATTTGTAAAAATATTTTAAGTTTTCTTTGAAATATTTCAATTAAAATAAAATAAGAAAAAGAGAATCAAATTAATTTATCTTTAAGAAAAATGTAATAAGAAAATACTTGACTTACTTAAAATTTAGAGATGAAATTAATTTTTTGTTAAAGAAATTAAAAATAAATTTGTTATGACCCAACCTATGGGCCGGACCGGCACTAGGACCTGGGCTGGTATAAAGCCCCCGAGGCCCGTAGTAAGCCTTACTGTTCTCAAATCCATAACCAAGGCCCAAAAAGTTAGGCCCAATATGTAAATAAAATAAAATAAAATAAAATATTTTTATTCAGGTCAACCCAACCCGATAACCATAAAAAAACTGAAGTAAGGGGAGTCTCGCTCAACCATGTTATCACCACTTATAAATTATTTAAATACCACACAAATCTTCATTTATTAACCTCAAAAATTTAAATTAATACGGTTTCTAAAAAGGTTCACACTATTACTAACACATGCGGAGTTCTAGATTTCAAATTTTGAAAAATAATAAAACAATTAAATAACCGACGTTAAACCTACAAGGAAGAAAGCAGGTTGCTCTGTAAAAGAACTTCTCCTGTAGCTTGGAAAAATAGGTGAACAGGAGTGAGCGTTCGACTCAGAGAGTAAAATATCAATTTTAACCATAATCTCTATAACTATCTAAAGCTAATGCACCCTGTAGAGTGAAATGCAACATCAGCAATTTTTTCACATCATAACAGCAAAAAGGTAATTTGGAGCACTCACACACCCGATAATGTTAAACAATACATATATGGGAGCTGATCTCCTATACAGCTCTCTTATTCCAACCTGTGACAGCGAAGAACTCAACTCGGACTTTCACTTAATAAACCAAATCGGGGTCCCAGCGAAGAACTCAAGCCGTGTCTACCCCGAAGGACCGGGTCCCAGCGAAGATCTCAAGCCGTGTCTACCTGTCCTATCCATAGCCAACACCACATCACACGCACGCCAACGCACGCACACTGCTCCAAATTACCACAATAACATACATGGCACTTTAACAGTTGTGAATGCAACATAAAACGAGCCTAAAGTTTAACTACATATATATATACATATAAGTGATGCATGGGCATGCTTGAACATATAATAATATTGAAATTACAATTAAAATTATTATTTTACTCACAGTACACCGATGACTATTGTGGCTGCTGGATGCAGAAAAATAGCTGACATCGATCACCTAATAATTAAATTATAAATTTATTAATAATAAATTAAGATAAGACTCTAAAGAGGTAACAGATAGCCTATTTCATGCCGAAAATCCGACAGAGTTTCTCCTATACCTCGGACCTACCCAACCTGCAAAAAAATTCAAATAACACTTCTAAATTCTCAATTTCCACAATCACATCTCATCAATATTACATGGCTCCTCCTGGGCCCTTTAAATTAGACAATACTCAAAATCTTAAAAATTATGTTTTAGTCCCTGTAATTGGCATTTTACAAAAATCCACTCAAACAAGCTCTAAAAATTCTAAAATTTTGCCCCGCGGTCCCTAATAATATTATAAGACTATTGCAAAAGGAATTATAATTTTTTGATCATCCACGAATATTTTATGAATTTTAATCTAAATCAATATTAGTAAAAAATGAGCAACTTGGAGTTCGGGTTTACCTATGCCAATTCTGATACCTGGAACGCGTCCAGAACATCTAAAAATGCTAGGATTGACTGTGATATTGATCACGTTCTGAGATGGGCCGTTGGGCAGCCAGATCCGGCTGAAAATACAGTCTCGATGTCGGTGAGCTATCCTCGCTTCGATCGCACCTAAATTAAGTCCAAATTTTATTAATAATTATCATAAAATTATTTTTAAATTTTAGAAATCGAAAAAGTTCGAAAATCTCACCAAGCGATCTGGACCGTCCGATTATCGCCTTTTTCAAACGGTGTCCGATCGGAGAGGGACCAGTCCTATCTCGAAGATCTCGTCGTCCTGAGTCCATCGGTGGCCTCGGATTTTCGATCCGACGGTCGGATCGCCGGAAAAGTGACTGGAAACCGAGAAACTCATATGATTTTCTTCCAACTTTCCCTCGCCAGTTCTCTTTCCTCCGACCACCAAACGGGGTGCCACTGGTCTCATCTGAAAGTTCATCATCTTGGGAGTCCGTGGCACTTGAAATCACCGGAAATGGCGGTCGGAGTCGGCCAGGGCGACGCTGCGAAGTCAGGCCCCCGGTCGCGCTCTCTCCCTCTCTCCTTTCTTTCCTCTCTCCTTCTCTCTCTTTCATTGTCTCTGCTGCGGCAGCACTGGTAGTTGTTCCAAGACGGAAGGTGGCGGTACCTCACAGTAATCTTTGGCCGTGGGACGAAAATGGGAGGGAGAAATTGAGGGGGGAGAGTGGAGTCGGGGAGAGACAAATGGGGGGGGGGGGGGGGGGCTGCTGCGTTTTTATTTTCTGCAGTTTTTTTTTTAACTTCTAATTACACAATTAGTCCCTCAACTTTTTAGGAGTTTTCAACTAGGTCCTAAATTATTTTATTATGTTAAAGTTTAATTTTAGTTTTTAATTAATTAATTAATTTATTGTTATTATTATTTTTAAATTTTTGGGTTGTTACATTCTTCCCTCCTTAAGAGAAATTCGTCCTCGAATTTTTGAATAAACAAGAGATAAGGAAAAGAAGATTATTAGAACAAGCGCAATCATTACTCCTCCAACTATGCAGAGATTGGTAAAATATTTATTCTTCAAACACTTCGTATATTATATATGACATTCTACTGTTTTCTGATTCTACTATAGTGTCCTATTTGTCATCATTTCTTTCTAGAGGGCTCTTATCTCTTGCCTATTCATTGACCATTTTTCTGACATATCAAGTATTCATTATAACTCCACTACTCTCGACTTGATATCTGATAACTTTAATCAACTTTGGCGCTTCCCTCACTTTTATTACGTCCTAACGTGTCTCTTGGTGACTTCAGTCTTTATTCCTTTATTTCGATAATCTCTGTTTCCCCAAAACATGACTTATGTTCCTTAACCTAGAGCATCCTATGAGTAGCTTTCCTGCAACACCTATCATATACATCTCGTTTGAAACATTTACTTATCCTTTGACCTTAACGGTTAGCGCTAATGCATCTTCTCACTTTCATGATACTTCAAATTTCCAATCTATTTATGTCATTACTGAGGTACTTAGACTAACCTCTGTCCATCTTATATAACTAGTCAGGTAGAGTCTCCTCCGTGGGCCAAGTGTATCATTTATCAACATTGAAAAGTGAACTAGGTCTCTCCTTCTAAGTAACAAAAGTGTTTATATTCCCTGACAACTCAATCCATGTAAATTTATCAATTCTCACTCCTCCTTTGGAATGAGAATATTTGGACTTCTTCCTAAAACTTCTTAGTATGTGGCCTACTTCTGACACATTGGCACTTATATCGAGGCTCTACTACTCATTTAATCTATCATTTCATAATAACTTGTTTTAGACATCTCTTGGTGTGTTCCTAGCATACCTATTCCTTCTTATCCTCATTATTATAACTAGCTTCACTGAGCTTTCTTCCTGTCCTTTGGATCTTATCCACTTCCTTTTTCCTATTTCTGGTATTGTTGATATCTTTTCAACCCGCTGTACTTATTCATTAATCTTAGTCCTATTTCACCCTTACTCCTTTTTCCTTCAAGGATGTCCATCCCATCATCAACTTTAACTTTCATTTTATTTCTTAGTCTTATCTTGATTACTAGTTCCATTACTTCGAGAAGTCTAACCTTATGGTTTACTCCTACCAGCACATTCTTCATCTTTTGTAACACTTATAATTAACCATAAAAAAATTCTTTTTGTATACTCTTTCCCAACTTAACTATCAGAACATTATCATTCCCCACCAGCCTCAGTAGAAAATTGCTCATCCTGGATGGATAAAAGCCCTTGAAACTATAAGTTCCATCTGAACTAACACGGCTGTGGGAAAATGTGTGTCATGCCTTAATTCTAAACAAATACTTCATGTGTTCATTTTCGTTAATATAATCACATATACTGCCTATAGCTTTCCAAACTTCAGCCTCAACTTTTCCCATTAGTGACAATTTCATCTATTGAAACTCATCTATAAATACTACTTCCTCTAGCTCATAGTTTAAAACTGTTGCAAGCCTTGGTAGCTAACTCAATTTAACTCCTGTTATTACTCTGATCGTCCTTTCATACTTAACACTAGGTATGCACTTACTGTCATTCTCATATCAGGAAATTGTATATGAATTGGTGCCTATCAAAATCTCAAATAACTAGGTCTCCTTGACTCAGTCTCTGTTCCTTATATAACCCTCTAAAACCAATTGCACAAGCTAAACTTGAAAAGAAAGAAAATATCCTCTTATACTCAACTACGCCCGATTGTCCATATAATAACGTTTAACCTATGTTTCTTGGTATTTCTCTTCAAATTTCATCATCTCCTAGCACAATTGTGCTCTACCTATAAGGTATCATCTGCATGAACCCTTTACCGTACCATTGTCCTTCCTGACATAATATTTCATAATTTATTAACTTTACTTATACTCGACCTATGATTCATATCTATCATCATTTATATTGTGCCCTTAGCTTTTGTTGATTCCTGAAAGATTTCTCTCACTAATAAATTCTTCCAACACTAATTTCACCCTTATCTATGGTCATTAATTTGATCTTTGAACTTTCTAGTGATTTATAACCACCCAGACTTGTCACCTTTCGTTCTACCCCTACTGTTGTCCTGTCGTTATTGCTTCACTGCAAAGTGATTCTGTTGGTCACACTAAAAATGTTTGCCTGACATTCATAATGAACCTCTAACTACCTTCTCACTATCTCAAAAGTCTAACCTAAAGCCTCTGTGTCATCATCTATCATTCTTTTCCTCTCATCATACCTTTTTGATCCCTTAGATTAACTTTTATTCAACTTACTACTTATTAACTTCTTCTTCTCTGCCTAATTAGATAGTCCGCAATATCATCACACACCTTCTAGCTTTTGCTCATTATTATTGTATTCCTCGCCAAATCTTCTTGATACTGTTAACAAGTTAAAAGAATCTTGCCCCATTGCTATCCACTTCACTTTAGGAATAGGGAATAGATAAAGTATGATCCAATCATGTAACTCCAAGCTCTATATTTTAGCCCCTGGCACTACCTCAACTACATCATGCTATGAGTATCACATTACTAGATTCCACACCTCCATCACTATCCTCACTAATGTGGTCCCATTTTGGGTTCTCCATCCTTGTCATTCACCTTGCCAAGAATAACACTTAGCTTTCCCTATATCTAAACTTTGTTCCTTTTATTATGCGCCCTTCAGATTGTCCTTTCATTTATTTCCTTTGTCTTACTCAAAATAGAACTTGACTATTCTATCCCTGGTTCCATTCTTCTTCCTAACATGACAGCTGTACTTGCTAACTATATCTTTCAGAGTCTCTACCACGTTATCATATGTCTGTGCTACTCAGATTTGGTCCTTTGACCACTCTAGCTAGTACTTCCACTGGCATTTAGATTATATTGCATCTGCAATCAATTGTCCAAACCTTCATTCTGCACTTTCTTTATCCATTGGCCTTCTATGATTTATCTTTGCTAATTTATTACTCTTAACACTATTATAATTAGATTATACTATTGTTTTGAACAATATGAAGTTAGAAAAGAACTCAGGAAATTGCAGTCATACCTTTATCGTATGATTTCTATTCTTATCCTTTAGCTTACATAATACCCTTACTACCTCGAGAACTGATTCTGTAGTAATTTTATTTATTTGTTATTATTATTATTTTCCATGTTTACTCAATTAGCCAAAACTTAAGATTTCGGGCACCCAAACCCGTCATCCAATTCAAAGGATTTACATCCATCATGATCTGATTATATAGGATTTCTATAATAGAACTTGTATCCTCTGCAGGGTACCCGAGCCAACTACTCTCTACCACACTCTACAGTCCCATCTGGGACACTATTTCATAAGTCATCATTATCAGCAATAACCTTCGATCCCTTCTGAAAAGATAGGACTATATCCTAACTTGCTGCAACAAAGGTACTACATTTACCACCTTGCCAAAACCATGTCAAGTTAATGACTCTTTTTATCATATCATAGCTCTATAAATCATCAATTCATAGTTTCGACCTTCTCTAGATAGTAGGGTTGTACTTTACACCTTACTGATACACACAAGGTATACTATTCTCACTAAATTCTAAGCAAAACGTCTATCGTACTACAAAAATGATCCAAAATTCCATACTGAAGACTAGATGATTTCACTCTATAAGTGTCACGTTTACTTTGCAACTAATCCGAAACCTTTGGTCTGATGGCAACTCTTGATGTAACTCTAGCTCATGCTAGGGTAACTGAGTCACTGACTCTAGTTATCACCCAACTGTGACCTTTCAATATTCTAACTCTAGACCCCTAACTAGGAGTTCCCAACTCCTCTGCAGATATAGAACTCTGTTCTGGCATAACTGTACCAAAACAGAAGCCATCCACAAACACCCTCATTATGGAGCACCACGGGGATGCACGCAGCTCTACACAATAATCTCATGTCGGTACTATAATTTGCAGCTTACAGAGCAGACATCGAGAACATTGCATAGTTACTACGATACGTCCTAACAGACTAGGTCTCCTAATTTTCTTATCTCTCTTGAATCTTCTATTATCACAAACTTATTCTGACTGGATCATCCACTGATGACTGCCAGCAGTGGTATCCTCATCCTTATCTAGAGCAACTGTACTTTCAAGACTCACCTTTATGTACTCGTGCCTTGCACGAAATGGGCATACCATTTAAACCCATACAGATAGAAACATAGCATTTCTTGGAGTACTTATCCTCATGAGAGACCTCAATATGTCTACTAACTCTATTTCACCTTTCTATGTACTCCACGGAAATCAAGACACTAACTGAGGCACTTTTATATTTCCCAAGGTATAACGCAGAATCTAGAAACAAAGAATTACAGAAAAGACAAAATAGAATCCTATACTCCGCATGTAACATCCTAACAAGACTCCCTTTTACACTCCCAATTATATTCTTTCCCATGAATCTAGAGCCTAAGCTTTGATACCAACTTTGTCACGACCCAACCTATGGGCCGGACCGGCACTAGGACCTGGGCCGGTATAAAGCCCCCGAGGCCCATAGTAAGCCTTACTGTTCTCAAATCCATAACCAAGGCCCAAAAAGTTAGGCCCAACATGTAAATAAAATTAAATAAAATAAAATATTTTTATTCAGGTCAACCCAACCCGATAACCATAAAAAAACTGAAGTAAGGGGAGCCTCGCTCAACCATTTTATCACCACTTATAAATTATTTAAATACCACACAAATCTTCATTTATTAACCTCAAAAATTTAAATTAATATGGTTTCTAAAAAGGTTCACACTATTACTAACACATGCGGAGTTCTAGATTTCAAATTTTGAAAAATAATAAAACAATTAAATAACCGACGTTAAACCTGCAAGGAAGAAAGCAGGTTGCTCTGTAAAAGAACTTCTCCTGTAGCCTGGAAAAATAGGTGAACAGGAGTGAGCATTCGACTCAGAGAGTAAAATATCAATTTTAACCATAATCTCTATAACTATCTAAAGCTAATGCACCCTGTAGAGTGAAATGCAACATCAGCAATATTTTCACATCATAACAGTAAAAAGGTAATTTGGAGCACTCACACACCCGATAATGTCAAACAATACATATATGGGAGCTGATCCTCTATACAGCTCTCTTATTCCAACCTGTGACAGCGAAGAACTCAGCTCGGACTTCCACTTAATAAACCAAATCGGGGTCCCAGCGAAGAACTCAAGCCGTGTCTACCCCGAAGGACCGGGTCCCAGCGAAGATCTCAAGCCGTGTCTACCTGTCCTATCCATAGCCAACACCACATCACACGCACGCCAACGCACGCACACTGCTCCAAATTACCACAATAACATACATGGCACTTTAACAGTTGTGAATGCAACATAAAACGTGCCTAGAGTTTAACTACATATATATATACATATAAGTGATGCATGGGCATGCTTAAACATATAATAATATTGAAATTACAATTAAAATTAATATTTTACTCACAGTACACCGATGACTATTGTGGCTACTGGATGCAGGAAAATAGCTGACATCGATCACCTAATAATTAAATTATAAATTTATTAGTACTAAGTTAAGATAAAACTCTAAAGAGGTAACAGATAGCCTATTTCATGTAGGAAATCCGGCAGAGTTTCTCCTATACCTGGGACCTACCCAGCCTGCAAAAAGATTCAAATAACACTTCTAAATTCTCAATTTCCACAATCACATCTCATCAATATCACATGGCCCCTCCTGGGCCCTCCAAATAAGACAATACTCAAAATCTTAAAAATTATATTTTAGTCCTTGTAATTGGCATTTTGCAAAAATCCACTCAAACAAGCTCTAAAAATTCTAAAATTTTGCCCCGCGGTCCCTAATAATATTATAAGACTACTGCAAAAGGAATTATAATTTTTTGATCATCCACGAATATTTTATGAATTTTATTCTAAATCAATATAGTCAAAAAATGAGCAACTTGGAGTTCGGGTTTACCAATGCCAATTCTGACACCTGGAACGCGTCCAGAACGTCTGAAAATGCTAGGATTAACTGTAATATTGACCATGTTCTGAGATGGGCCATTGGGCAGCTGGATCCGACTGAAAATGCAGTCCCGACGCCGGTGAGCTATCCTCGCTCCGATCGCACCTAAGTTAAGTCCAAATTTTGTGTATAATTATGATAAAATTATTTTTAAATTTTAGAATCGAAAAAGTTTGAAAATCTCACCAAGCGATCTGGACCGTCTGATTATTGCCTTTTTCAAACGGTGTCCGATCGGAGCGGGACCAGTCCTATCTCGAAGATCTCGTCGTCCTGAGTCCATCGGTGGCCTCGGATTTCCGATCCGACGGTCGGATTGCCGGAAAAGTGATCGGAAACCGAGAAACCCATATGATTTTCTTTCAACTTTCCCTCGCCGGTTCTCTTTCCTCCAGCCACCAAACGGGGTGCCACTGGTCTCATCTGAAAGTTCATCATCTTGGGAGTCCGTGGCACTTGAAATCACCAGAAATGGCCGCCGGAGTCGGTCGGGGCGACTCTGCGAAGTCGGGCCCCTGGTCGCACGCTCTCCTTCTCTCCTCTCTTTCCTCTCTCCTTCTCTCTCTTTCTGTTGTCACCTGCTCGCTGCTGCCGCCGCTTGGTAGTTGTTTTGGCACGGGGGAAGGCCGGCGGTACCTCATCGGCACTGATGCTAGCCGGTCGGACGAAAATGGGAGGGAGAAAGTGAGGGGGGAGAGTGGAGTCGGGGAGAGAGAAATTGGGGGGGGGGGGCTGTTGCGTTTTTATTTTCTACAGTTTTTTTTTTTACTTCTAATTACACAATTAGTCCCTCAACTTCTCAGGAGTTTTCAACTAGGTCCTAAATTATTTTATTATGTTAAAATTTAATTTTAATTTTTAATTAATTAATTAATTAATTAATTTATTGTTATTATTATTTTTAAATTTTTGGTTGTTACAAAATTCTCAAAGAAATTAAAAAAAAAAAGCACGAACTTAATTTTGCCTATGTATTTTCTTAGAATTTAGAGGAACTAGAATTTCTAGTTCTAATGCTTGCTCTTTTTCTAAGAATTGCATGATAAAATTTGATAATTAAAAAAAAATATACAAGAGAAAAAAAATTAAAATAGAGTCTTGAAAATTTTATTAAGAGTATAAAAAAATAATAGAGTACTTGAGATAGTATTAAAAAATTCAATGAGTGTATTAAATAATAAAATAGAAAAACTAAGAAAATATTGAGAATTAAAAAGATTATAAAAAAATAATAATCAAGAGAAATTAGAGAGTACACACCCATATATATATATATATATATATATATATATATATATATATATATATATATATATATATATATATGAAAGCTGATCTTTCAAAATGGCTTTATGGCAAAGCCTCCTTTTTTTAATTGTTTTTATTTTTATATGAAAATTATCTTATTATATTAAATATCAACTTCTTATTTAAATGTATTTAAATTTTAATTATTAAAATTATATCTTACAAAAAATAATAATTATTATCTAATTTTCTTATTTTATCATTTAAGAATTTTAAAATTTTAAGGGTACAATATCAAATATTATAAAATTATATTTATCATATTGATTATATATATTTTAAAAAAATTACTTCTTAAATAAATTTTCAGTTAAATTTAAAAAACTGGTGCATTATTTAAAAAAAAAAAATATATATATATATATATATATATATATATATATATATATATATATATATATATATATATATATATATATATTAATATATATAAAAATAATTATTCACTAGAAAATTATTTATAAAATTTATTTATATATATATATATATATAAAGTATTTAATGAAAAATTATCCATAAAATTTTAAAAAATAATTTTAAAAACATTTCTCATAATTAAAGTTTTGAAATTTTAATAATAATATTTCAAAAATCTTCATGGCGTAAATTCTTTTCCTACATTATTTATCATTTTATTAATATATGACTATGTTAATTAATTTTAAAAATAATAAGTTATTTACTTATTAACACTTTAAATAAAATTATAATTAATTAAAAAATTTTATCATAACAAATTTTTGTAATATAATTATGAAAATAAAAATATAAAAAATACATAATAAATTAATTTTAAAAAATAAAATAATAAATAATCGGCCTATCGCGTTAGCAAAATAACTAGTTAAGAATTAAAAAGAGTGTAAAAAATAATTGTTTAGTAAATTTGAGATTACATAAATAAATTAGGTGTAAAGTGAGATATTTATTAAGCTCTTTTTTATTTAAAATGTTGGTTGATCTAAGTCGGAACTGCTAATTCAATTCAGTTCAAAATCGTTGGTTTATGATTTTCCAAAAAATATAAATCTAAACCAAAGCATGGAAGGGTGTTTTGGTTCGATTTTCGCTGAGTCGATTCTAATTAAGTTTCGATTCAAGACCAGACCGTGACTACCCCAAGTTGGTGTGAAATGCTTCTCATTGAGGATTTGGTTGATTGACTCTCTTATTCGCTAGTTCTATGCTTATGTTGTTTGGGCGAGGAGAAAAGTTTGTTTGATGGCGATATTCTTTGGGGTCATTTACTAACTTAGCCACTAAAGTCTTGTTTGGCATTGAGTTTCATAGCCTAAAATTATATTTCTGAATAAAAGCACCATTTTAGATACTGTTGAGAAAAATAATTTGGAAAAAGCTGTTTTGTTATTTTAGTGTTCTTATTACTAAAACTGATCAAATTTAATTTTTAATTATTTTTTAACACTCTTTAACTAGTATATTTAAAAAAGTGATTTTCTCAACAACAGTTTCAATAATAATGCCAAATAAGCCCTAAGGTGACTCGTAAAGCATGTGTTTGCTACGGAGCTTTGCCCCATCACCCCTTGGCACTACAACAAATGGTTTGGTTCTTGTCCTACAATAGTTCCTTGACCCTATATTTTTTCATGCCTTTTTCCTTTTGAAGCCCAGTTTAATGAAGATGTGTGATCTCTATTTGGCAGCTCTACGTTGATCTAGTCATGCATGGCCATCAAGATGGATGCCTCTCGGCTATTCCTCAGTTGGCCTCTTAGCGGCGGGCTCTGCATTCCATTGTCACTAAGGCTTTGTTTGGATGGGGTGAGGGAAGGGTAATTAATGGAAGGATAAGGGAGGGTAAGGAAGGGGAAGGTGAAGAAGGTTACAATAAAAAAAATCTCATGTTTGGAAAGAGGTGAATTAATGAAAAGGTAAGGAAAGGTAATGTATATTCTTCATGTTTGGAAAGAGGTGAAAGAAGGATATGTAACACCCCTATATTCGGTAGTGCGTTCTACTGTTCCGATGACCAGTGTCTATCCGGACAGCTAGGATGCCTGAAACTACACTTAAATGTTAGTGAGGAGACATGAAATAATGAAATACAATAGAGGAAAATACAAGAAAAACAAAGAAAAAATAAGAGCCATGAAATGTGATTAAGTTAAACGAGCCAAAAACCGTAACGATGGGTGACAGCATCGGGAAATTGTGGCGAGGACCGTTAAATAGCCCTGGACCGCGAGGAACTTTGAAAAATATTTTTGAGACTTAAACAAATATCTATTGTGGTATAATTGACTTAGAAAATGTCGAAAAAAATTTAATTAATTAGTATAAAGAAAAACGAAAAATCGAAAAACTGATAAAAATCGGTGTTACTGAAAAATCAGGAATACAAATTGAATAGGGGCATTTTGATCAATTGACACCCTGAGTTAACTTTTGACCTAAATGTCCATTAAAAATAAGTGATATTAAACATTGAAAAGGTCATGAAAATAAGAAATGAGGTACCTAATATAAATAGTGAAAGTTTAGTGGCAAATTTACAAATTATGGAACTTGGAAATTAATTAAATATAAACTAAGTTTAGTGCTCCACTAACCTCAATTTATGGAACATATAAAAAGGCATTTGAAAACAGAAAATTATCATCTTCAACCTCACTTCAAAACCAGCCGAAACCAAACTCTCTCAAAGTCCATCCATGGCCGCCCCACTTGTTAAGCCTAAATCTCCATGATCCAAGCTTCAATTATTATACTTTCCTTCACTAAACTTTATCCTCATACCTTGGGCAGTATATTGGGAGTAAAAAGGGAAGGATTTGAAGAAGATTTAACAAGCTTTGAAAATAGGTAAGTGCTTGTTTTCCATTGTTGCTTCATTAAAGTTGTAGTAGAGGTTGTGGTGTGTTAGATTATGGAAGAAATTGTGAGATTTGATGAGTTATGGAGATGCTCCATTTTTGGCAGCCATGGATACTGAAGAAGTTTGAATTGCTTTGACTTGAAATTGATTGGTAATGAAGTTAATTAGAGTAATTAAATGTATAAAAGTTTGATTACCATGTATATAGTTTGAATTATGAGTTTGTGAATTGAAAATGGAAGCTTGATGTATATGTGTAATTTGGGCAACCTTGTGGTGAAGTTGGAAGTATTTAATTGCATGGAATGGTTTGTTAAATTATGGTACTAAAGGTGGCAGAATGTGTATGTAATTATTATTGGGAAAATTATATGTGTTAATGAGAGATATTCATGTGTATATATTGTTATAAATCGACTTTGTAATTTGGGATTATATTTGATATATTAAAGGTCATTGTATTCTGCTCAAATTGACTATAATGTAAAGTGATTGATAAATATGATAATGTATAAAGTCAGAATTAGGTATGGAAGGTAAGCTAGAATAAGTTAAATATGCATTTGGATTGGTGTTTGAGAGAAATGTAAAAGGCAGTATGCAAATGAGTCTATAACCCTAAATGTGAGACCCCAATTGATATAAGGCCAATTGGAGGTGAAACTAGGCACAAAATGTGCCAACTTTCATGTTGAAAGCCTACCAAAATTCTGTCCAAAAAGTGACACTAAAACTGACCTAATCCGAATTTGTAACCTTTCAAACTTGAAAATTTACCATTTGAACAGCAATTACGTAATTAGCCATAACTCCTTGTACATAGGTCCAAATGACCTGAATTTTATATCGTTGGAAAGCTTAGATATAGGGCTACAATTTTGGTTAAGACCACCAAACCCATAAATGACCATAAGCAAGTCAAAAGGCTTGCACAAGTTTGGGTATAAAACCTGCCAGAATTAGAAGTGACCTAAAAATGACATAAGTTTACAATAAAAAGGCAATTTGATCAGCAATAGTAAAATGACCATAACTTGGTCCAGAAAACTCCAAATGATATGAAATTAGTGCCAAAATATCACTAAGACATAAACCTACAATTTTGCTCTTTTGACTAGAACCTAAAAATCAAGGGAAATAAGACATTTAGCTAGAGCAATCTAGTATACAAAATCTGAAAAATTGAAATAAAATGCAATAAGCTTTAAAATGAAATTGGTAACATATACCAATATTTGAGGACTATAAAATGTGACATATTGGTAACATTAAAATTAATTCACCTAGTGTGCATTAAAGGTCAACATTATAGATTGACTAGTGAAAGGAATAGTATCAATAAAATTTAATTATGGAACCTTATGATTAGAAACAATTTAAATGAGTACTTTTTCAATACTCATTTAAATTGTGTTTCAGTTGAAAATGATATTGATAAGTATAAGGGACATTGAGTCAAGGCCTAGAGGCGACTCAAATCAGGTCTGTGCACAATACTTTTTATATTAACTGCTTTTACTAGAAAATTTATTTGGAAAAAAAAGTTATGAATAATTTTTTATTGTTTTGACTTTGAGAATTTTATTTGGAAATTATTGTGTTGCTTACTTTGTAAATAGAAATTTTGAAATAAAATGTGATTTGTGGTTTTCATGAAATATTTAAATATTGTCATTTGAAATTGTTTTGATTCACACTTGGCATGACAATATCACTATGTTCTTCCTCCATTTATGGGGTGAGTATGACTATATTCCTCCCTCTCTGACTTACCAGTCTGAGGTGAGTATGGATGAGTACTTATTATCTAGCTAGACATCTCCCTCATTGATTTCAATTAGTGGGATAAGTATGCCTTGTCGTGGTGTACAACACGGCATGTTCAGAAAATTTTGTGTCATGACCTAAATTGTGTTATTGATTGGCAACGCTATATTTATTAAATTGTTTGATCAAATTTGTGTTATATGAGCTTTGAAAATTTTGACATGAAATTATGAATTATTTGAATTGTAAATTGTCAATAAATATTTTATATACGGCATTTTAACTTTTTATTGTGCACCACTGAGTAAATTTTACTCAGCGATAGCTTTTTCATTACTGTCGTAGGTAGATAAACAGATAAAGTAGCAGACTAGGTTGCTTGTGCTACACTTTTGGGATTTTGCCTGGTATTTTAAGTATACTACCTCCTTATAATTTTTGTTGTAATGTATGTAAACTGTATGTATATATTGTACTTGGTCTTGAGCAGTTGTAAACTAAAGTTGTAAATTATTTTGACCTGTAAAAATGTTGTACTATAATTTTCTTATTTTAGCTTTGAATACTCAGTTATTTTACACTTTATCTTTGAAATTGCTGAAAATGATATTGAATTGAGTTTGAATTGTGTTAAAAACACTGATTTGAGTTGAGCCATATTGGAGTTTGAAATTGAACAAATATATTGGAGGTGCTTTTTACAAATTTTTGAAGAACTGTTTTGCTTCAAATACAGACGGTATTCTTCCAAAATTTTTACAGAAATTATTGATACTTCAGATTTATTATTTGATTTCACTTTAGTTAAGAAAATGTTGGAAAAAAAAATTTAACACATGTCAAAAGTGCTCACCACTGTAAAAAGAAATAAGAAAATATTTAAAATCTCTTGTAGTGTATTTAATGGGTTATCAGTAGACGAAGTTGGGTAATTCATTAGGTATACTATGGGATCATGTTATGCCTTACGGAGGGGTAAGGTGTGACAGGATAAATAATTATTAGAAGTACAAAAATATCATTTTTTTAGATAATTTATTAAATGGTAAACTCATTATAATAAATATTAAATTTACAAATAATAATGGTCCACTATAAATAAATCATAAAATTAATAAATCAAAACAATAATGCACAAATCTAATAAAGATTGAATAAAAAATGGATTATTTAGAAAAAAAAATAATAATTGAAACAAACTATTGAAAGAACAAATATGATAATTGAAGTATAATAATTGCAGCAAACTATTTAAAAACAAATGATTGAAAACAGAGAAACTATGTATGGCGACTTGAGAGATAAGACATTTATTTGTAGTGGTGCGCTGGGTTTATTTTTAATGGGTATAATTAGATTTTTAATAAAAAATTAAGGATACAATAAAAAAATAAAAAATAAAGTAATTTTCAGCTCTTATCTCCCCCTGCTTACACCACAATTTGGGGTGTAAGAAAAATTGAGATTTGAGGGGTAAGGGAGGGTAAACCTTACTTTTATTTACCCTTATCCTTTATTAACTCACCTCTTCCCAAATAAGGGTATAATAGTTACTTACCCCTTCTTATCCTTACTTGTGCTTCCCTCACCCCTACCCAAACAGAGCGGAAGGGTAATCTTCCTTAGGTCTACAAACCGGTTCAATTTAGGATTTCAAGATGATGGGCTTTAGTCCTGATTGGTTTTTTAGATTTTATGGGCTGGGCTTTTGTTGGGTTATTTGTTTTTTGGGTCTGGAACTGATTGTATTTTTGGGGTAGATTTTTTTTGTATTTTTAGTTTTGTGGGTGCTTTCCTATACCTCTTGCATAATTTATTAATTTGATCAATATAATATGTTATATTTAAAATATAATTAATATTTATATAAATAAAAAAACATCATATTACTCAATTTTTTTTTTGAAGCAACTCAATTTTTGATTTAGTTAGTATAATATTTACCCATAAAATTTTATTATAACTTATGAAAAATTATAATTATAATCCTTCTAATATTAAATGTTTCTTATTACATTAATAAAAACCTTTTTTTTAACTGTGTTACATTAATACATTCTTATAAGTTTATAAATTATAAATACGGATACAAAATATGATACAACACAAATATTTTAATACATCTATTTTTAATAATTTAGGGCACTCTACATAAAGAATATCTTAATAAAAAAGACTATATTATATATATATATTATATTCTAAATATAATATGTATAATTATTTAAATATGTGTATTTTATAATTATTTACTTTTTATTATAAAATAAAAATATTTTATTTTGAAAAATAAAAAGATTTAGACAAAATATTGTAATAATCTAATAGATAAATTATATGTAATAAGTTTTATTAAAAAAAATTTATAGAAACAAATTAACTATTAATTATAAAAAATTTTGTTAAATTAAAATAATTAAATGCTTTATATATAGCATTTGTAATTATTATTTTTTTCATTAAATTAATAAATTTTTTTATTTAATAATTTTATGAAAAAATATTAATTTATAAAATCACATAAAATAAATTATAAAATCTTTAAAATCATTTTATTTTTTTGTAACAAAATAATTTTATTTTATAATAAAAAATAAATAATCATGAATATCATAAATATAATATATATTAATTGTTTAAATATAAATTTGAATTATTTTATTAATAAAATAAAAATTCAATAACTTAATTGTTTTAAATTAGGAATAGAGTTTTTTATCTGATTTTTTTAATATAATTAAATGTAAATTGGTTAAATATGAATGGAAGGATTAATTTGTCATTTATCCAAAAATTAAAACAAAAACCCTACCCGGAAGTCGAAGGTTTGGGCCGACTCTGCCTCTACGTTTTATTTCCTCTTCCTCTGCTCGTCTATTGAGAGACACACTCGCTGAAAACCCTAGATAAACCTCAGCTTCTAGATTCATATGAAAATTGATTGATAGAGGTTGAACAAATCTCATTTTCAAATCCAAGATCCCTACCATGGGTAAGGCGAAAGGTAAGCACCGCTTGGATAAGTACTACCATCTCGCCAAAGAACACGGCTACCGTTCCCGTGCTTCATGGAAACTCATCCAACTCGACTCCAAATTCCACTTTCTCCACTCCTCTCGCGCCGTTCTCGACCTCTGCGCTGCCCCTGGCGGTTGGATGCAGGTGGCGGTTGAGCGCGTGCCCGTTGGCAGCCTTGTCCTTGGCATCGATTTGGTTAGGATTGCGCCTATCCGTGGGGCGATTTCGATCGAGCAGGATATAACCAAGTCTGAGTGTAAAGCTAGGATTAAGAAAATTATGGGAGAGAATGGAGTGAAGGCTTTTGATTTAGTTTTGCACGACGGTTCCCCTAATATTGGTGGTGCGTGGGCGCAAGAAGCAATGGCTCAGAATGCACTTGTGATTGATTCTGTGAAATTGGCTACACAGTTCTTGGCTCCAAAAGGCAACTTTGTTACCAAAGTAAGTTTTTTATTCACTATTTGGTTCAATTATGTTTGTTTTCTAAGAAACTTTGAGGAGAAATTCGTTTTCTGTGTATGCTTTCGTTTTATTTGTTTGCTAGAAATGATTAGTGGAAGGTTTAATTAGCTGGATGATTTTGAGTTTATATTTAGTTTTGGATTAGATGGGATTTGATTTAAGGTAGATTTGTCATTTGAGTTGAGAAAGTGGAGGAAAAGGGGAGAGAATTTCAACCGTGGTTTATTTATTTTGTTTTATAAATTTCAGTTTTGCATTGTAATTTACATGCTGTTTTGTGGTGCTAAAGAAGAGTATGAATCCTTTGCTCTCCAACTCAGTTAACTGACTTAGCTTAGACTTAGATATTTATGTCTTATAGACAGATGAACCAAAGAGTTTGTATCTCGTTGAATTGTTTTAAGATCGAAATTTCTTGTAGGGTGAATCATAGTGCTTACCTTTTGTTTTTTGTTTAACTAGGTTTTCAGGTCTCAAGACTACAATTCAGTCTTGTACTGTCTCCATCAGGTGAATATATTCTCCTTCTATAATCATGTCTTATCTCTGTTGTCTACAGCTGATTTTAATGATCATGGATTTTGCTTCGTAGTTGTTTGAAAAGGTTGAGGTGGATAAACCATCTGCAAGTCGCTCAACATCTGCGGAAATATTTCTTGTGGGCTTGAAGTACAAGGCCCCTGCAAAGATTGATCCACGACTTCTTGATGTGAAACACCTATTTCAGGGAACCATAGAACCTGTTCGAAAGGTTATCCCCAATTCCCTCACCCCTCTCTCTCTCTCTCTCTCTCTCTCTCTCTCTCTTCCATGGTTGTAAGTTGGTTATATTTTTTTTGTTTTTTATGAATCCTTAATGTAGGTAATAGATGTACTCAGAGGAACAAAGCAAAAGCGACACCGTGATGGGTTAGTCATCTCATCTCATTTAATTTGTGGATGTCTTGATACAGCCATAATAACATAATTTCATTTTTCACAATTTAATTCAAGACCAGGTTGATTGCTTTTGCTTTTTTTATTTTTTTGACAATCTTTTTTGGCTTTGTAGTTAGAATATTGCAAATTGTAGTATATTTCCTGCCTATCAGTAGCAGATTCCCGAGGAGGGCAAGTAGGTGATCATTCCCCCTCCCGATTTTTTGGAAAAATGCTTTATATTTTATTAAGAAAGATCTCTTCTCCCCCCCCACCCCCCCCCCCCCCCCCCCCCCCAACAAAAAAAAAAAAAAAAAAAAAGAAGAAGAGTGCAGAGGCCTAGATCTGCCACTGCTGCATATGACGAGGGAAATATGGTGCCTTTTCCATTCTGATTAAGCATATGCATATGCGAAGTTAAATGAAGTTAACATATTGAATTAAGCATGGATGTTATGGTTGAAATCCAACTACAGGTATGAAGATGGGGAAAGCATTGTGAGGAAAGTGTCTTCAGCTGCTGATTTTGTTTGGTCTGACACACCTCTTGAAATCCTTGGTTCAGTTACTTCTATATCGTTTGAAGACCCAACTTCTTTGCCAATAAGGGATCATGCTTTAACAACAGAAGAGGTACCTCCATTTATTTTGTTCTCTTTCTTATGACTATGCATCCCTTTTCTTCTTAAGGTTTAACTTTTACATGAACTTTGTGTGACCAGGTTAAAACACTTTGTGATGATCTTCGTGTTTTGGGAAAGCAAGACTTCAAACATCTATTGAAGTAAGATGCACGTTTTCCCTTTCCTTTTTCATTGAATTTTTTTTCATAAATCTTCTGCAATTGCATCAAGTAAGATAGAAAACAAACTATTGTTTGTGGTTCTTCTTATGGGTATTATTTAGATCCAATCATGGGCGGATGGGCCAGACCTGAGTCTCAGTCCAAGCCTGGCCCATCCAAAATAAATGAAAAACATTTTAAAATCAAGTAAGATAGAAAACAAACTATTGTTTGTGGTTCTTCTTATGGGTATTATTTAGATCCAATCATGGGCGGATGGGCCAGACCTGAGTCTCAGTCCAAGCCTGGCCCATCCAAAATAAATGAAAAACATTTTAAAATTAAAAGGGATATTTTTAATATAAAAATATTAAATATAGTATTTATATATAAAAACATATTTTTAATATAGAACACTATATTTCAGGCCAGGCGCAGGCCACCTAAATCTCGTCCAAGCCTGGCCTAAGTGTCTTGGGCTGGGCTGGGCAGGGTGGATATCCCAACCTGTGATCAGGTCTAGTATTATTCAAGGGTACAACTCACAGGGCAGCCTAAAGAAAAAAGATACATTTTCATGATTTGGATTTCCTTTATCATTCCTGCTGGATTTGGTTGCCTACGCTGCTCTACTTTAGATTATGTTAAGCATTAATTTTACAAGGTAGATATACTTTATGCATTAGCTTACCAAATTATATATTACTTGTTCTCTTAGACAAGGCACAATGCAGAAGTATTATTATTATTTTGATTCTGCAACAGGGAAAAAAAAAAACAAGGATTTACTGTCTGTTGTGGAGCAAAAAAAGTTATTTGTAAGGAAGTAAAACGCTTGCCTTTAAGCGCAAGTGAAAACCTTTTCTACTTTTGAAAGTTCAAGTTCTGTTTCTCCAAGGTGGCATCTTGAAATTCTGACTTCCCTTTCTGATGAGATAATATAGTATCTTTCCATTAATTGGAAAAAAGTGAAAAGTTTGGCAAACAACAATCTTAATTTTTCTTTTTTAATATATCATGAAAGGCAAAAAATTAGATTTTTTTTTTGAGAACTAAGCCAAAATTTATGCCTAAGATACCCATATTTTCCTTTTACTATTTAGATGATGTTGGTAATATGGTTAGAGATGGCTTTGGGGGTTAAATTTCCCCGCTCTACAATTGGTACTTATATTAGTTATTGGGCTTGCCTGATTCAACTGATCTTAGATGTGATTGTCCTATTCTTGAAACTGCATAATTAGGTTTCATTTTTTTCCTTTTTTTCAGATGGACTCAACTTGATGGGTTCACTCTTTTTGTGAGCGAAAGAAATGTCTGTGGACTTCATTGGGCATTCAATTTAATAAGCTTTTTATGATTTTCTGATTTAAGTGTCGAGGATTTAGCTGACTGTTGAGTAGCGCCTAAGATGCTTGTGGCTTGGTCGCCCATAGTTATTAAAGGCTCAAGGCACAGCACCAGGTGCAAGGCGTAGGCGCAAAAATAAAAATAAAATTCATAAAAATAAATTATATGAGCACTTAGAATTTTATTTGTAATTTATTAATTAAATTCTAAGTAATATATTATTTATTTTATTGCTTATTTTTATTTTATTGCACGGCTACAATTGTCAATTAAATTACATATATGAATGAAAATTATTATTAAACTGTATTATATTAATTTTATTTTTAATCAAATATAATATTAAAATGATAATTTCAATTTTCTATTGTATTAAATTTTTAATATTTACTATATATTTAATTAAAAATTTAATAATAGTTAAACATAGCTTAAAGTCATTTAAATTGAATTCTATATATAATTAATTAACTTTTTTCTTGAATTAAGCTTCTGAGAGTTAGATAACTAATTAGGAAAGTTTGGGTCTGAATATTCATATACATAGTGCCATTAGATATTTTATTATAATATTGTTAAATCAGATCAAAAACCTGCCCTGCCGAAAAAAGAAAAAAAAGGCAGAGAATGAAGTTATTCAATGGCAAAAAAAACTATGGGTGTGCCTTTGGGAGGCTGGGGGCCTCTTCTTGCCCAAGGCTCCACCCACTGTGCCTTGCGCGCCTTGTGGTGCACGTTTGATAACTATGCTGTCACCAGTGTTTTTAGGTTTTATATTAAATGGAGTAGGTTTGATTTTGTAGCATAGTCCATGGCATAAAAATAAAAGAATTATGTGGCTAATGTTTATTCATGCGCAGCATATATTATAGATTTTGTTAAATGTGCATTGTATGATTTCTTTCTGTATTTGTTGTGTAGGTGGCGGATGCATGTAAGGAAGTCCTTGTCTCCTACTCAAAAGGCTAGTTCTACTACTGCCATTGATGGCGAAGAAAAGAAACATGAGGATGAAGATGATAAATTATTGAATGAAATGGAGGAGCTGACTTGTGCTATGGAGCGGAAGAAGAAACAAGCAAAGAAACGAGATGCAAAAAGACGAACTAAGGTTTGTATGAAGCCTCCACCAAGAGCTTTATCTTTTGTTCTTTTTGAAGTTTCTGAACTAGATATATTAGAGGATGACCAATACATTTAATATTTTTACAGAAAGATGTATATGATGCTTGAGATTGCTTTTAATTTTTTTTTTTGGACCTATGATGGGAAAAAATTTTGTGCATGTTTATCTATAATTGTAGCTCATATATTGTTTCACTATGTTCAAATATTTCAGGACAAGGCACGGAAGGCAACAGGAATGCAAATAGATGCAATGGAAGATGGCTACACTGATCATGAATTGTTTTCTCTTTCTTCCATCAAGGTATGCATTTACCTTTTCTGTCTTGCATTAAAACTATGTTTAGAGAAACAATTGACTGAGTTTCTCTCTATCTCTCTCTCTCTCTCTCTCTCTCATATATTTTTTTTTGGGGACAGAAGTTAGACTGGAGAACTATGATTTAACTATGTGGTTTCTTACTAGAACTGAATTTATAATTCTTTGTAAATAAAAATGGCTTCCTAGTATACCATAGTACTTTCCAATTCCTAATATTAAATGAAGATATTTCACTATTGTATACATCTAATCATAGAATTTAATATTCCTGTTATACAGCCACTATAATGACCATCCTCCTCATTTTGCTTGTTTATAATATAAAATTTTTTTCTTAGTTATGGATTTAAAAGTATGGCTCTCTGTGACAGTCCCTTGCTGGGGCTGAGAATGAAATTTTACTAATCAATAAGCTTAGTAGCTGTTGTAATTACAATCTCTCTTTAATTTTCCTTAGGGAAAAAAAGATCTTGTAGCTGTTGATTCTGCTGAAAATGATGATGAGAATGGTGAGGTAAGAGATAGTGAAAATGATGATGAGAATGATGAAGCTCAGGAGCATTCATCCAGTGTCATAGATTCTGATGAAGAACAGAGAAGGTTGTTCCTAATTTCCTTGCATTATTGATGATATTATTTGAGTACTCTAATATCTGAAATCTGTAATTTAATATTGTAATTTGATGTTAGATATGATGAACAAATGGAAGAGTTTCTCGATCAGGTGTATGAACGGTTTGTGACCAAAAAGGAAGGAAGTACTAAGCAGCGCAAACGTGCAAGGCAGGCCTATTCCAAACAACTTCTGGAGGTATGAAGCTCTTCCATTGCTGGATCAACTCATGAATTTTGGACACACTACTTCCTAAAAGTCTTCACTTGACCAAACCAAAGATGCTATTGTTTGTCAGTAAATTGAGTAGTTTATTTTTGTATTGCTGTTAAAATGTGTTGTTCATTTTGGTATAATGTGTTCTATTGGCTCTTGATGGGGTGTTTGGCAATCTGCCATAATTTTGTTTCCCATGGTGTTGTTTGCCATCACATGCTTAAATGCTCTTGCCTACTGCAGGGTGATGGTGACGATGTTGTTATTCATTCCGATCATGATTCGGATGAAGACCTAGGTGATCAGGAAGCCAATCCTCTCGTGGTATCATTGAATGATGGGGAGGTGCCAACCAAAGAAGAGATAACAAGCAAATGGTTTGCGCAGGGTGTCTTTGCTGAGGCTGCAGAGGATGGAGACTTGGAAAAGTATGATAGTGAAGCTGAAATGCAGGTAGATAGGCAGGAGGAAAAGCTTGCTGTTCCGGAAAAGACAGCAAAAATTGCTGCAGGGTTGAAACACAATCAACCTGAAACTTCGAAGACAGAAGAAGATTTTGAGATAGTCCCTGCTCCAGCTACAGATTCTAGTGATGATTCATCTTCGGATGATTCTGACAATGATGATGTTGAAACAAAGGCTGAGATATTGGCTTATGCTAAGAAGATGCTGAGGAAAAAACAAAGGGAACAGATGTTTGATGATGCCTACAACAAGTATATGTTTGATGATGAGGGCTTGCCCAGCTGGTTTGTGGAAGAAGAGAAGAGGCACTGCCAGCCAATGAAGCCTGTTACCAAAGAGGAGATTGCTGCAATACGAGCACAATTCAAAGAAATAAATGCCCGACCTGCTAAGAAGGTGGCAGAGGCCAAGGCTAAAAAGAAACGGGTGGCAATGAGGAAGCTTGAGAAGGTTCGCAAGAAGGCAAACACCATATCAGACCAGACAGATATCTCTGATCGGTCCAAGAGGAAAATGATTGAACAACTATATAAGAAGGCAACGCCTAAAAGGCCTAAGAAGGAATATGTTGTTGCAAAGAAAGGAGTTGCAGTGAAGGCTGGAAAGGGGAAAGTACTTGTTGATCGGAGGATGAAAAAGGATGCAAGGGCGCGTGGTATGGGTAAGCCAGGAAAAGGTGCTTCAAAGAAGGGTAAGAACGCAAAGGGTCAAAAGGGTAAAGGATCAGGAAAGGGCTCAGCTAAGAATGGAAACAAGGGAAACAAAGGGAAAAAGATGGGCATGCATGAATAGGATTACACATTGAAGAGTTGATATAGTGGATTGTTAAATGAATGTGAGTGTTCTGTTTTGCATGTTCTTTACTGGGTCATTATTTTTTTATTATTGGTTTTCATAAAATATGAGTTGTTGACGGTATTTTCAAACTGATTTCATTTTCATTTTGGTGGCCTTCATGGAGGAGGTTCTGGTTGTATTCCAACATTTAAAGGAATTGTATTTACCGTGGAAGAGGAGGGAATGTGATTCCTCCAATTCATACAGATGAATTCAAAATTGCAAATCTCTATGGATTGTGCAACAGAATTATTCACATCACAAAGTCAGCAGTTCCTCTAGTTTTAGGAGCTCTTTAATCTTCACTTTTTGTGATTGTCAATTCCTGATACAATAGGTTAGAGCTTAACTGTTTTAATGTTGGGACATTTGTAGATATATTTTCCAAGTCAAATGTCCCACATTGATTTAGGAAAAAGATTTTATGTTATATATAAGACTTGAATAAATCTGTCTTTGACTAGAGTTAAGTTTGGTCTATTCCTACAGCCATGTCATCCCTTAAATTTTTGAATTTTAAAATAGCCTTGTATAACTTCCTTTCCAAAGTCTAATATTTTGTCCTACTAAAAAAAAATAATATATCAGAAACGCCACAAAGAAGGGGAAAAACACATTTTTTTAGCCCACTGAAGGCTGCTTAATGTTGAAGAATCAGACAAACTGATTAAGGTACTCATCGACAGTAGTATATTTTACATCGGGGTAAAGTTGTGAAGCTTCTACTCCAAATGATGGTTCAATTTCAAAGTTTGTCTGACCTCCCTTGACAAAAACTGCATGACTAAGTGCTAACTTCACGTTGCCTGCCAACAATCATAGGTTTGCTAGGTAAATTTGATGTGTTTTCTTGAGTTCAAAACAACCAAATCAAGAAGTTTATCGCTAAAATTTGAGATTTAAGAGAAAGAAAATGAGATGTTTACTTATCAAGTTAGTACTAAACATTCACTAACCTGGAGCATTCTTCAGAATTTGATCTTCAGGAATGTAATTCCTTTCAAGGATTTTGCCTATCTTTTTCTCCCACAAGGACACAAGATCATTAAATGAGTAGATGTTCTTAGGAGGCCTAATATAGAGGATTTTATTCAAGGTTCTTGGATCATCGACTGCTCTTACTGTGTACGTGCCAATATCAGCTTCCTCGTTGAAAATTGCTGTTGACCAAAAGATAAGTAAGCATCTAAAAAAATATATTTGAGCTCAAAGTAATATTCCGCTTTTGTTCTGCTAGTCATCCCGTAAAACAAACTTACAACTGATACTTTATGAATAGGTAAATAGAATAATCTCTAATATGATGTGCTTGTTTTAGAAGATATCTTCACCAGATGTGCCGAAACTGAATATGATATACAAAGAGAATGCATCAGCTAGGTTACTCTACTGTTTACTCTAGTTCATTCTGCGTTTACCTTTTGCAGTTCCATTTCCTAGTATATCAACTGTGAATCTTGGGGGAATAATGGCTCCAGGCTGTGCTAAATTGCTAAGAAAGTAGCCGGCAAAGAAGTTGCATGACACATAGGTGTATGGAATATCTTCAGACTCAATAATTCGCCAGATTTTAACCTTGGTGTCATATGCTGTTTTTGCAGGTTCAACAGGATGAATGCGATCCACATAATTTCCAAACTCGGAAGGCAAGAACCTCTGGGTAGAATGAGTTCTTTTCATAAGACAGCCAAAGAGCTCATTAAATCTCAAACAAACTAAACACATTTAGCTAATTTCTCCCATCCTAGAAAAAGATATAGAGATAGTAAATCTAGTGCTAAGTTTGGATAGAAAAATTTCAAAAGGAGGATTTGGATGTGATTTCACTTTAAATTGCTTCAATAAAATTAAGCCAATTCTTTAATTAATTAGATTCATCAATATAGATGAGAACTTAAAGTTCATTAAAAATTGACACATTTTTAGTTTTATTACATATTTTCAATCAACACTTAATATACTCACAATGACAAAATAATCAGAATACAAAGTTTTAAGCGGTTCCGCAATTGGCCTATTCAACAATTCAATGCACTATTAATGGAAAGAAAAAAAAATACAACTAATTTCTCGAACACTCATGAAAACTTAACTCAATTACACTCAACTTTGTTTAGTGCTTTATCTAGTACAATCACAAAATACACTCACACAAACAAATACTCTCATATGCAAGTAAGAAGTTTGCTTCACTCATGGCACACGCCTCACTATTTTTCAAATTTGTGCCTACTCAAAACTTTAGCAAATGGCCATTTATACCCATGCGACTAGAAAGAGATTCTTTAACAAAAAAGATTTCAGTTCAAACATAGGATACTTATCCAGAAGTTTCACAATTCAATCATGTATGATGGAATCATTAAAGATTTGACCTTTTTGAAATCTGTCTATACCTCACTCAGGAAACAAAGAGAAGATGTGTCCAAACAAGTTATCCAGCAATGACAAGAAGAAAAAGGATTGAATAGAGAACTACTGAACGCTTGGTGATCTCATATGTGTAAATATTAATGGTAGCTTATTATTTTGATGAATCATTTCTTCAGAAAGAAGAAGGTTATGTAAATACTTGAAATCCCACTGATCAGATTCCATTGTCGAAGACAATTTTTTCTAAGCAAGTTAACACTGTACCCACCATGCTTCCAAGAAGCTTCTGTTGGTTCATGTGCCTTTGATCAAAGGTCCACTATTTTCCTTGAGCCAAGATTATGGGCTGGTTTGTTCTAATTGATATAAGTATATAATCATAGAAAATTGATATAAATATATAATCATAGAAAACATATGCATTATCAACATCAAAATCTAGTGATTTCAACATTTTTTGTCCAATACACAACCTAGAGGAATGCTTGGCCAGCATAAGTCATGACGAAATAGAAAGATGAAACCCAAATAGCATACCTGAACATTACCAGCTTCTTTAATGGCAGCAATGATCTTGACTTGATCCGGCAACATAGCATGACCTACTGTAGAAATCACCACGTCCACTTGCTTGACTGCCTTCACCAAGCTCTGGTTATCATTTAAATCTCCCTGCATAACAAACAAAAACCGCTAGCTAATCAAGATGAAAATTTGACAAAGTCTCAAATGCTCTACTGGGTTGCCAATCAACAAGCCCAGACCTTCTTATCAAATCCACAGAAAAACCAAATTTCAATAAAATTCCTCTGATGAAAGGATTCTGAACATTTACTTTGTGGGTTGTCAAAAATTACCAACTATGCCAAAATCAGAATGAAAGAAAATCAACTTAAACGATATTAATAATCTACTTCTACTCTGAACCCAAAAGAAAATACTAACAATGAGAAATTTGACACCTAAATTCTTGAAGCTGTTTATGATAATGGATCTTTGAGGATTGGAGAGCGTGGAGTGTCTGAGAAGAACAAAGGTGGGATGACCAGCTCTTGCGCTTGCTTCCACTATGAATTTGCCAATGTAACCTGTGCCGCCAATCAACAAAATCTTGCATTTGTCGGCCATCATTACAAAATTTTGGGATTAAACTATGGCCAGAAGTGGATTTTCTAAGAACAGCAAAGAACAGTAGCAGAGAGTTTGAACCCGGCCCGAGGTTGAGCCGGTGAGGGATCGGTGAAAGGTCAGCGATTCTGGTCAACGGTTGAAAAATTAATTAAATATATGAATTAATTGAAATCAATTAAATATAATACCTCTTAATATAAATAAATATAATTAATTAATTTTTAATTATTTAAAAGAAAATTTTAATAAAGTTATATTTAATAAATTTTAATAGTATGTTTAAATTTTACATAAAAATATTCTAGTAATATAATGCATAAAATTTTTTATAAATATGTATATTTTTAATATTTAAGAAATATTAAATATATATTAAAAAGTAAATGTATTTAAATAAAAAATATATAGCTATCAAATTAACTGGATTAATTTTGATTTTAAGGTTTTTTTTTATGAGATTTTAAGTTTGATTTTCTATACTAAAGATAAAAAAATAAAAACAGAGAGATTTTATTGAATAATTGAATAACTCGAGTTAATTAGGTCACACCGTTTTACCGGTTCAATTATTGGGTCAATCGGATCACGTCGGATCACTTTCTTGTCTAGTTCAATTAAAAATTCAAACCGATTTAAGAGTATATTTACCAATTTACTAGTTCAATTAGTCAGTTCAGTTCGAATTTAATAATTATGATTTGAACTTTCACTAAACATAGGATCAATTACAAAAAGGTCCCTATGTCCTAATAAAATATAGTTTTTTTATGATATCAAATTTAATAATATTTATTTCAACACAAAACTGTTTTTAGAAATAATTTTTATGTTAGAATTTAATATAATTAAATTTACCAAATAAAATTCAATTCAAAAATTTAAATAATTTTTATAATAAAAATTTAAGAAGGCTTATAATAGTAGAGGACTAGTTACCTAACGGGTTAGTCTTACCATTTTAGCAATTGTTGGTTCAAGCCTGAATAAGTTCATCTTACAATTCATGAATTCTTGTCTCAACCTACTCGGTTGCCTTGCCCATTCAATTCAATTTAGTAGTATGGTATTAGAGCATGTTTGACTCGATTTAATTCAACTATCAAGTTTCTTGGTGTTATCATTGCGTTAACTCAAGATTCCAAGATTTTAGAGGAAGGATTTCTGTAACACCCTCACTATAACAATTCTGTACATTCTACTGTTCAGGTGACCGGTGTTGGTCCGTACAGATAGAACGTCTGGAAAATATTTAGACTAGAGTGAGGAATCATAAATAACTCAAATATTAATAAGAGAAAAATTTTAGAAATAAAATACAATCAAGTTAAATGAGCCGGTGCCCTAGCGATGGGTAACTCAGTGGGAAGTTGCGATCCTCGCAACTAGGAGCCCTAAACGTTGGAGAAAATTCATAAAATAATTTTTAGGACTCCATAGAAGAGTCATTGAGGTTTCTATGGCATTAGAATGCCAAGAAAATGCTTAGAAAAATTTTTAGATCAGTACAGACGATTTTGGCTTAATAAGCCAAACGGAGGGTATTTTGGTCATTTCGTCTTCAGAGATGATTTTTGACCGACTTGTCTAGTTAAGTAAATAATTATTATGATATAAAATGTGAATAAATATTGCTAAAAATTAAATTAAAAATGAGTAGAAAAGAAAAAAAAAAGAAAATGAAATAAAAGTCATATTTATGACATAAGCATGATGCAATTAAAATATTTTCACACAATCAAATTTTGACACATCATTATAAACTACTTAAACATGAATAAAAGGAGATAAAAATAAAATAACTAAACAGCTATCTTAAACCTTTGGGCAGCCAAAACGTAGAGAGAGAGAGAGAGAGAGAGGAAAGAAAACTTCATGAAAGCTCCACTAAGCTCCAAACTCCACTAAATTCCACCATAAATCTCATCCTCCCTTCATTAAAATTTACCCTTATCACTAGATCAAGCTTGGGGCAGCCATTAGAAGGAAAAATATTGAAGAATTACAAGCTCAAGTTGGGACTCAAGTAAGGTTAGTGTCCAATTCCTTGACTCTTTCCTTTAAATTCTTGTTAGAATGAAAATTTGAGTTAGAATATGTGTAATTTCTTTTAAAATAAATATGTTATAGTGTCAGCCTATTTTTTTTTACAGCCATGGACTTGTTATGATGTTGATGATTTCTTTGGATTAATTGAGTGAATAGGCTGCCCTTGATATGATTATATCATTCAAAATATTAGTTTATGAGTTTAGTGCAAGAGAATGAAACTTTGGAATTTTAGGGCTAGGGTTTGAAACTCAAATATGGGGGTAGATGCAAGTGAACAAAAAATGATGTTGTAATGGTCATGTAGTGACCATTTGGTGTAGTTTGAATTAGAAATGGAGTGATTGGTGACATTAACTAATGTAAAGAATGAGACTGCCTTAAGTATGCATTCTGGACCCTTTGAGTCCAGTGTTTTCTTAGGGTCATAACTCAAGCTAGGTAACTCCAATTGGTGCAAGGCCAATTGGAGGTCAGACTAGACACAAAATGCAACAATTTTGATGCAGAAACTTGTCCTAGAAAACTAACCTAAGTAGCTCTAAAAGTTGACCTAATCTAGGTGACCAATAAGTAGTCTGTGGAAAATGACCAAATGAACAATGTTCATTCATTTGGTCATAACTTAGTGTAGAAAGGTCCAATTGACCTAAATTTTTACCAGTAGAAAGCTGAGACATAGTCCTACAACTTTTATGAAGAAAATAAACCCAAATGTTGACTATAACATGTCCAAAAAACTGACCTGCAGTCAGTGTACAAAAACTGTAGAATTGATTCTTCCCAGAAAATTTGGAAAAATTACAATCCGGCTAGTTATAGTTTTTAGGTCATAACTTGAGCTACAAAACTCTAAATGGAGTGATTCAAAAAAGAAATGCAACTAGATACAATAAGGAACAACTTTGATGAAGAACATTTAGCCAAATTCTCACTGTAGAATGGCCTAATGGAACAGTGAACTCTAGCACCCAAAACTGAAATTTCTGATTTATTCACCATTGGTTAGAAGTATGGATTGACAACTAATCCCAACACTTTTGAAAATAAAATATGGTAAATTTATGTGATTAGAACTTATGTAGCTATTATGCATTGGAAATTCAATAATTTGACCTAAATAGTAAAATGAATAGTAACCTTACATGTAAAGCATGACAAATTCAATCAAAAACTTGAAAATGTGCCCTAGTACACCTAGTAAGATTGGTTTGGATAGGTTGGCATGCCAATAGGGTTCAGTTAGCAGTACTGCACATGGCATTATGCCATTCTGTGATTTTATGGCTTTTAGCCATTCTGAAATTATGGTAATACTTGACCTTGTGCCTAATAATTATTACAGCTTATTAGCTATTCTGTTGCACATCGGGAGATACATATGTGACCGATGGTATGACGGCCCGAGGTACTTGGTACCCAGTGCCAGTTTACCCGTTTATCCAGTCCAGTCATCTAGTATAGGTTACTTGGGCAACTAAAAATGGAAGTTGATAAATTTAATGAAATCATTGATATAACAATTGCCAAATAAATAGACTATAAATAATTACCAAAAAATTGTCTGCATGAGACATCAATATACACACTGCATATTTATTTTCTTTTAGTTCTTTTATTTTATTATTGGCACCACTAAGCATTATTACTTAGCGTGTCGCTTTTTGCCAAGCGTAGGTTCTGGAGAGACAGACAGAAAGCCCAGCAGACCACAGACTGGGTGAGGTCACAGATCTGTGTAGAGTCAGAGTCACCTCTCATCTGCACTGCATTAGTGGTAGGACCTTTAGGTCCCTTTTGAAATTTTGTTTTGCATTTTGTAATGGGTAGTAGTTTGTGATTTATAAATTATGAACTCATGTAAATAGTAAATTTATGTAATCATATGTTGATGTACATATTTTGTAAAATTTCGTTAATTAATATGGTTTGAGAATATCTTTATGAAATTAAATTTGATTTTGGACCTGAATGAAATTGTGGATTTATATTGAAAACTTGAGATGGTTCTAAATGTTGAAAATTATTGAGACCATGTTGATGGTTATTGGAGTTTGAGAATATGGATGAATATTTGGGAGTATTTTTCACAGGTTCCGAAGAACTGTTTTCTCCATTTTTAGCCGGCACTCTGCCGGATTTTCTATAAAATTTTCAGAACCTCAAATGAATTTATAATTTCTATAAATGACTTAAATGAGTTAAATTTCACAAATTGCACTTCATAACCATGAAGAAATAAATTAAGGAAGGATAAAAATAATTGAGATAAAATATGGTGTTCTGGTACACTGTGTGGCATATCTTGTTCGGCTACATGTAGACGGGTAAGAGGTGTCACAATTTCAAATTTCAAGTGTCAATCAAAATGGTTGTTTCTTATGGAAGTGTCACGATCTAATTCTATGAGTCGAATCGATATTAGGACTTGAGTTAGTATAAAGCTCTAAAAGCCTGTAGTAAGTCTAATTGCAAAACCATAACTACACCCAAATTCAGAACCCACCATACAAAGACAAAATGAAATATCATAATTAAATTTGGGTCATCTGAGCCCAAAAGCTATAATATATATACAATCAGAGGAGTCCAGCTCAACCCTAATTCTCAACATAAATAATTTATTTAATACCATTAATTAAAAATAATATATTTATACACTAATGTCATTGCGAAACTCTAAGAAATAAATAAATAACACAATAAAAATTAACAACTAAGTTGTACAACAACTTGTATTAACCTGCGAAGAAAAATGTAGGTTAAATTTTAAAATAAAATTTCTCTTCCTGCAACCTAGGGAGAAATATTGAAAAAGAGTGAGCGTTCAATTTACTAAGTTTAGATATTGATTATAGATGTAATTTTTATAACTATCTAAAGTTAGTGCAATCTTACCGTAAAATGCACATCCATCACATATAACAAATAATTCATCCAAGATTTACACAAGAAGATAATTTAGAGCTACAAATACATTTACATAAATATGAGAGTTGATCCCCTATAAAGCTTTCATAGTCTAAATCTTGCCAGTGAGTTCAACTTAAGCTGGACTTTCATTTAAACTCCAAGTGTGGATGCCAGCGATATCAACTCAAAGCCGTGCCTAATGACGATTTTACATATCCATAAGGATGGGGTTCTAGTGAGACTAGCTAAACTTGTGACTACCCATTCACATAGCTTCAAATTATTCTCAGGGTGGCAAACACAAATATTAATAATAATTAAATATACAATAGGAAAAATGACCATTTATATATATATATATATATATATATATATATATATATATATATATACACACACACACACACACACACACACACATTGAGCTAATTGTATGCATAAATAAATACATATTAAATGCATTAGCATGCCATATATATATAAATAATATTGAAATTATAAAAATAATCAATATTTAATTCATAGATTGATCGAATCGACTGCAACTAATCTGGCTAAAAGGAGGAAGAAAGTTGGCTCAAATCTTTTATATAGACACACTGATCTTCATTGACCAATCGACAAAATAACTAGTTAATTTAAATTACAGAAGCAAGAGTTAATCTTAAGGTCTTGTCAAAATTTTGCAAAATCTCCTTATAAATAAACCTAACCCTTGCAAGAAAATTCAAACAAACATAACATACAGGGCCTCAAGCCCATAACAACAATCACAATGCCCATTCGGACCCTATAAAAAAATTAATTTCGTTCTAAATGTCCAAATTCTAGCTCGATCTCTTAACTCCTCTACAGTCTAAAATAATTATTTTCAATGCTTCAAAATTACAAAAATATTCTTGGAGGTCCTCTATATCGTCCTTATATTAGTTGAATTCATTTTACTTTATATCACTTAGCCATGAATATTTTACAGATTACATCAGCTAACTTAACCAAAGTAAGAACTACACAACTTGAGTATGGGATTACCTTTGCAAATTCTACTACTTGGAATGCATCTAAAGCATTTAAAAATGCTGGAAATGACTATGAAAATGACCACCTTTTGAGACAGTCCACCGGATGTCCAAACTAAGCTGAAAACTCAATCCCAAGTGTCGGTGATAACTCACCGATCAGATTGCACCTAAAAGAAGCCCATAAATTGTTAATAATCATCATATAATTATTTTTAATTTAAGAGAATTTAAAAGGCTTGAAAATCTCATCGAGAGATTTGGATTATTTGATGGTGGCTTTTTTCAAATGGTGTCTAATCAGAGGGGGGTTGATCTCATCTAAAAGGTTTCAACGTGCTGAACTCATCGGTTGTCTTAGATCGCTGATTTGATGGTCAGATTGAAAGGTTCTATTTCTCTCTCCTCTCCCTCGCCTAAAAACTCCACGAAAATAGGCGAGGGAGGTCCTAAAAGAACACTAAGGTCTCCAAGACTCTAGCATCGCTAGTCTTGTGTCCAAACAGTACTAGAATTTGCCAACAATGGCAAGAGAAGCTACTGCAAATGGGTCCCCTCTCATCATCATTTTCTCGCTAGATTTGGTGCTTGATGCTGCCATTTAGGGTCCTTGGAGCTTGTCAGCTATCATTGGGTTGGGGGAGAGTTTCGCCTGTCGGTGGTGCAAGGGAAGTGAACCAAAAACAGAGAGAGAGAGAGAGAGAGAGAGAGAGAGAGAGGGAGAGGGAGAGAGAAAGTGTTAGAGGAAGGGGGGGGGGGGGGTGGGGGCACTGCCGAAAATTTGATTAGTCATTTCATTTTTTTTCTAATAATAATAATAATAATAATAATAATAATAATAATAATTTGATTTGGAGAACACTATGATTTAGATAAATATTTAAAATAATATACAAATAAAAATATTAAGGTGGTAACAATCCTAATGTTTTTGTGAGTGTCTCTAAGCCTTATTTTCTTCCTTATAATGTAAACTATAGAAAATTCTAGCATTGCCTTATGATTTAACATACATCATCTCACTCTTTCTATATCTACAGATTTCTCCAGTTTGTTCGTATAGGTACAGTAGCTCTGATGACAATCCAAGAACAAAAAATACTGTCACTAGTACAACTACCAAACCATTCAAAATTCCTAGCAACAGTAACGTCCCTATGTTAGGGAAAGTAAGTGAAGATTCCACTAGTGAAAGGGTGACATTGAGTTCAACAAACAACATAATGTCAGCAGATACTAGTATATCATGGGAATTCTTTCCTCCAAACTTGGCAAAATTAGGCCAGGTATTAAGCTAGAATCAGTTCTGCAATATTTTCTATGACTCTTATATGTTAAAGGATTTTGTATATTATATGCTCTACAGAAGGTGTTAAGGCAGGGAGAAATTATTTTGCTTACTGCTGCGGAGGATTTACAAAAGACTTCTGCTGCCGAGAAATTGCTCAAATGCCTAAAGTGTGCTACTTAGTGTGATAACTATTGCCAGCAGAGGTGTTGCTGATGTATTTAGGTAATTAATGACAGGTGTGAGAGAAGTTTTGACTGTTTTTTCTGGTAATACTTTCTTATGATTTTTCCAGTATTTATTCTCTCAGTCAAGGAGGATAAGCAGCCTTCATTAGTAGATAAATTTTTTAGTCTTTAGGATGACTTAGTTCAGGCCAAATTAATTTCTCAATCATTAACCAGTATTATTAATCAAGGAATAGCTAATACTGATACAATTGCTCCTTATTCTATTAGAGAAGAAACAAAACTTTGCATGTGACAGCCTTTACCCAGTCTACAGTGTAGCCGAGCAAGGGCTGTCACACTCTGTGCCAGAGCACCTTATCTTATCTTACTTTATTCCTTTAATAATTTTTATTAAATTATATTTCAAAATCAATTACATTCAAAGGAGAAACTGACGGAGTTTCCCCTATTTTATTACCGTTTGAATTCACCTGTTTAAAATTTGAATAATATTTTCCAATAATAATCTCATCCATATTCATCATAACCAAATAATTTCAACTCATTATCCCAAATATCATTTCTTAACATTATCATTTCCATAATTTCAAATGTCATCTCAAAATTTCAATTCATGTTTTTCCATCACAATTTCAAAAATTTCATCAATTTTGATTTATAACAGCTTACAATCCTCATTACATATAAAATAGCCAATTTATTAATTTACATCATATACATCTTAAATACAATTTTATAATTTACATTACAATATAATAAATATTTATAATGTACAAAAATACATTAATATGATCTATATGGGCCCTATCTACATGCATTGCTGAGGAGGTGAAACCCTGGACACTTCTGCAGATCCGGACTCCAAAATTCCAATCTAATGTCCACTGGGCTTTATCTTCAGTACCTATGCGAGGAAACTGATACAGTGTTTTCTCAAGTATACGGGTTGTACTAAGTAATAAAGTGATAAGTCAAGTATCATTCCCACGAGGATTTGCCGTTTAAGTACCAAACTATGAATGTAACGATTATTTGGGCTTATGATTGATGAATAAATGGTGAATGTAAATGAGCAAAGTAAATTGATAAATCTAATTAGAATGGGTAAAGAGCAAATAAATAAATTCTAAATCTAAGTACAATTGAACTAAATTAATAACAGGTAATTTGAATCAAAGTCTAATTATGATAAAAATGATTCCAGAGTTGGGGGTTTATGCATAAATTAATTGGGATTTGTCTTGGGTATCCAATTTTAAGAAAAAATAAAGTTTGAAGGTGATTGATTCTAAATTCCTCTGATATCTTTTTCAAGTAAACCAAAGTGTGCTTTAAAATAATCAAACCTACTTTCGTATGATATTGGGTTACTTTAAAACCCATTAAGTTTTGTAACTAATCATTAATTCCTCTTAAAACCCTAGTTTATTTCCAAATCTAGGTAATTTTAAGTTCCAATCCTTGATTATCTATCAATGACCTTTACCTTTTGATCCTTAAATAAAAGATTAATACAATACCCAATGGGTATCAACATTAGGCTTGTAAATCAAGCACACAAGGAAGGAATTAAAACTCATATTTATATAAAATATGAAAATAACCAATCCAAATCCATAAATTAATCTAAAACATATTTTCCAACTCTCAAAATCCAAAGAGTTTACTCACTCATGTTGGTATTTATAAAAGAGATTGATGGAAAAGTAAAAATAACTATGATAAGAGGACTAAAAATTGAAAAACTCAGGTAAAAGAATCCAAAACTTTGAGTCGTGGAGCTTCCAAAAATGGCTGCAGCAGCTCCTCCTCTACAGAATTGATGGCGTCCTCCTCCCTTCTCTTTTTGTAATTTTTCTTTCCTTTTTTTTCTTATTGTTTCCTCTTCTTACTTCTTGAGGCAAAAACTAAAAAATGATGCTTTTATATGGCCCCCAAAAGTTATCCTAAAAATAGATAAGAGCCAAGGAGTGGATAGAAAATGTGGTGTAAAAATATCCAGGTCAACAAAGTTATTCATGTCCTGGGTAGTTTGCTCAGGGTACTGCTTACCCTAAGCAACATCTTCAGTAATTTTCGGCCTCTGCATGTACTGTCTACTTAAGGCTAAGCATACCCTTAGCAAATCTCAGCAGGCTTAGGATAAAAGGAGTTTTTCTACTCATACTTGACGTTTAGCTTAACCTGAGTTGCACCTTAAGCACTGCCGCTTACCCTAAGCAAGTCTCAAGCAGGACCCTAAGCAACTCTCAGCAGGTTTACGGATGAAAGCTTGAATGTGTTGGATTTAAGCTGTGCTTGACTTGCGGCTTGTCCAGGCTTAAGGTTAAGCAATATGACATACCCTGAGCAACATCATAAGCAAAGTCTCAAGCAAATTTCGGTCAACTTGATCTTTCAAGGATTGATTTCTTCAACTTTCTTCCATGTTTAAGGGACTCCAAATTTCTTCAAATCACTTCCTAATGCACTCATTGACCCTCAATTTGCCATAAAAACCTATTAAAAATAACAAAATTACAAAAATCAAATATAAAGTAACTAAAGTTAACAAATAAGCTAAAAACATAAAATATACTAAAATATAAGGGCAAAATGGATGCAAAACTATCCTAAAATGCCTATATGAAATAAGTGCAACAAATTTTCCCAAACTCAAACCTTTGCTTGTCCTCAAGCAAATTAAAAACAGTTAATGCAATTGGGATATCTTCCCTTAAATTCATGAAAACTACTTATCCAAGCTCTCAAGCTTACCTTTAACCACCAACAAACCATTACTCACTTTCAAGGTACAAAGAATTCAATCCTTACCAAAGTTATGATCACTTAGCCTTGGATTAATAATCCATATCATCAAGCCCAAACCAATCAATCACAAAGAATAATCATGCCTAAATAGACTCTAGAGAAATCCATAGACTAAAGTGTCTCAAATAATGATAGAGATAAATGAATGGATGAATGATATCCCAATCCCATAGGCAATTCTCCCATTCTAATCTCCACTAATGTAGCAAAATACCATCAAAAGATCAAAAGGACTTTCAAGGGTTGTAATGGCACTAAGGGGGTGATAATGTGGGTAACAATGAAAGGATAAAGGTAACAAAACATGAGAATAATCAAATTATTAAAAGATCAAGACACCCCCCCCCTTTTTTTTTGAAATGGGAGAGGGAATTTTACAACTATTCACCAATGCTAGTATATAATTTTGATGCTTTTGGAGGGACTGCATAAATAACATTGACTTTGAATTACAATCGTCCCTTTTATTCACCCCCAAACTCATTTCTTTGTGTACTTGGGAGGTGAATTACTTTACATACCATAATTGAATTTGCTGGCCTTTTTACTTTAGTGACTTCTCCCAACTAATTATTATATATATATTTTTTCTTTTTTTTATATTTTTTTTCTCTTTTTTTATTTTTTTTTAAAGTGTATCTATCACTCAAAGAATTATTCACATGAAGGGTAGGTAAGCGTTTGGGTTTATGGCTAGGCATTAATGTGGGTTCCAAAGAAATAAAAGGGATAAATGTAGGCTCAAATTGGTTCCAAAGGGAAATTTTAAAGTGAGGTTGGCTAAAGCTAAAATATGGGTTTAAAATTCAAAAAATGCCTAGATCATTTCTTTCTCAAGTGTATGCTATGATTTTGCCTTGAAAGGTTTAGGAGGATTTTTCTAGGATTGGTGAGACATCAATTAACTACTTCTTACCCTAGAGTTTTCTCTAGGCTCTCAAACTCAATGCAATTGATTAGGTGGCCCTTGGCTAAGAAGATATAAACTAAGGCAAGAATCTAATAACCTTGCACCTATCCAGAACTTTCAATCCATCAAACCCTTCTAAAGTAAGCTCAATCACTCTTCAAAGCAATTCTCAATCCTCTATGGATAAGGTAAAAATTTATTTTTATGATATGTATGATCCTAAAATGAATGCATAAGTCAAATTAAAACTAAGTATAATATATATGAAAACTGTATGTAAGTGTATGTATATGAATATAGACATATGTGTGGTATAAGTGTATAGATTAACTATGTATGAATGAATGAATGAAATGCAATAAATGAATGAATGAAAATTTTAAAAAAAAAATTTTGCAAAAATTTTGCCCTCACCCCCAAACTCAAATGAGATATTGTCCTCAATGTCTAAAATGAATGCAAAGATGGGCAAAATTGAGCAAACTAATTAATTAATGAAATATATACAATTGGGAATTAAATCAATATATGCTCAAGAATTCCAAAATTAAGCTCAAAATAATATTAACAATGACATTTTGGAGAGAAAAATGTGAGAAAGTATCCCAAATGTATGAATTTATAGTGCTTAAGAAGGTGCTTAAGATGGTACTTAACCTGTTGCCTAGGGTTAAGCAAGGTTTGCATAAGATTAAGTAAGATCTTAAGCATAGGACCATGCTAAAAATATAAAGAACTGCAAGTGATCCAGTACCTCATGATGAAATTAAACAGATTTGGCTGAAGGTAAACTGTGTCACTCATTAATATCCATAAAATTAGAACTGAATAAAAAATTAAGTGTAAAGATAATGTGCAGTGTAATGAAATAAGAGCATTCATAAAATAACTATATGCATAATTGTAAAATAAGATAAAATAAAATAAAGTTTGAAATATGTAAAGTGCAAGCATAGCTACAAAATAAAGGAAACCACAACTATTACCAAAGTTTGAAATTTAATAGACAAATTACAAAATGAAACCCAAGACATAAACAAATACAAAAATAAAAACTAAGTCTAGAACAAAGTCTAAGCTACTGTTAAACTAAAGAAACTGCTGCTACTGCTATGCTGTCAACGCTTTGCTGCTGCTGATGAGTCTGCAGGTGGCACAAGGGTTGCTGCATCGGGTTCTACAAGGGCTTCATGGTGATTTGAAGCTTTAGAGGTAGTCTCCAAGTTTTCAGTGAGGTCCTTCATTTGCTGGAGCATGTCTTGGCCCCAATGATATAAATTGTTAAAAGATTGGGCCAATTTATTGTAGAGCTCCAACATTTGAATTTTCTACTACTTTTGCTTCTTTTTAAGAGACGAAAATCTCTTTTTAAGCCTCTTTTCTAGCTTCTTCTGCTGTTTGACCTGCTACTAACCCAGAACATCAATTTTAACTTCTAACCCTTTCAAGGTTTCAAGAATTTCTATGGTTTCAAATGGAGGAACAGATGGTTGGGCAGTGAAGCTGGCTACTTTGGATTCTAAGGATCTTAAAAGGGACAGAATTTCTGATGGAAACTGCTGTTCAGTAGTTGTTTAAGGTGCCTGCATAGGTTCTGCTGGTGCATGAGCACTTGGTGCTGCAGAACCACTAGTATCACCATGCTGCTGTAACAATACATAAGTGTGCCCTTTCTTCTCACAAAGATTCATGTGAAGCAACATTATGCTGTCTAAAAATGACTCACCAGAAATTGGCACAAGCTTATATAAACTAGCATTAAAGCCAAAGGAATTGGCTATGGCAGTTATATAACCTCCAAAAACTATGCTACCTGTGGTGTGCCTTGTTTAGCTAAGAAGTAGGCTGAGCTAATTGGTTTTCTCTCCTTCATACACCATAAGAAAAATAAGTCTCCAGCACCCACAATGCTATTACTGTGCCCTCTGCTTAAGACAGTGTAAAAGATAAATCTATGAAGATATTTCAACATAAGATCCACTATCCTGGTTGCCTTTGCTGTCCTCTGCCTATAATATCCTCCATAAGGAGCAATTTCCTTCCAGAATTTAACAGGATCCTAAATGGTTTGTTGCCACTCAATGTTTTTACATCCAACATCCTGAAAACCAAAGATTGCGCTCATAAAGCCCATATCTAACGCTCTATCAATACCAGCACATCTGAAGCAAATTACATCTCTATGGCTAGGGACAGTAGGTTTGAAATTCAACCTTAGGGAACTCAAAAACTCCAAAGTCAATTCTTTATAACTAGTTCCCTAATCCTAGCAAACTCAGTCCAATTGACAGCATCTAAATAAGCAAACACAGAATCATAAATTCCTAATTTTTTTAAAATTTGCTCATCCATATATTTATTTGCTGAAATGGGCTTGGAGGCTAAAATCTCATATGCATTTTTCATATCTATGTCTTTGAAAGCCCAAGGTAATGGAAAAGTTACCTCCTCTATGTCATCAACAGATGCTGAAGGTGCCGCTGAAACGCTGGCAGGTTGAGAAGATGTTAAGGGCGACTGAAATGCAGGAATTGGAGCAACTGGTGATGGAATTGATGATGCTGACCTTGTTCTCTTACTAACTGGCTCTGAGGAAACCCTAGGTGAAGATTGTAAGTCCATAGGGATAGGGGATAACCCTTTCCTTTTCGCAACAGAGGCTTTCTTGGTTCTACCTGCAACCATTTTGGTTTTTGTTTTAGGTTTGGCTTGTGTTGGCACAGGCTGAGGCATTAGTTCTTGAACTTGGGTTTCGATAGTGGGTGTTTCTATTGGGGTTTCGATGGCTGGGGCTTGGATGGGGGGTTTCTATAAAGGTGTTGGCGGAATGAGGGAGGGTTTTTGGTCTTGGGGTAGTGGTGGTGAAGGTGGTGGTGGCGATTGTGGTGGTAATGGTGGGCTCGGTGGTGATTGTGGTGGTGGTGGTGGGCTTGGACTGGGGTTAGGGTTAGCGCTAGCAGAAGGTGAAGAAGGATTTGCCATTTTCAAATTAGCAAAAGCTTTGGATTTTCGGGGTTTGTGGGTAGACCAAACCTTGGTTCTTACCATTAAATAAGTAGAAATAATCTCTTTAACTTCATAAGAATAGCCTGAAGAGATGGCAGAGGGAGTGGTAGTGTGCTTTGGTTTTTCGGGAGAAATAATGGGATAAAAGTGGTAGAAGTTTAGGATTTTTAAAATTTAGGGCAAACACTGGTGGCTTGAGGTAATGCTTGAGGTTAAGTGTGGATTGCAAAGGGTATAACTTAGGGTAAGCACGTAGCAATTTCTGAACTAAAGAGTTTGGAAATGTTTAGGGTCAAGCATGAATTTGCTGAGGGTTAAACAGGATTTGCATAGGGTATAGCTTAGAATAAGCAACATCATTAGCAAATTTCGGTAAGTTTTGGGAAAAATTGTGACTTCACTTATCAAAAATAGTCCAAATGCTATGGAATACTATCATGACCCTCAACAATTATCAAAAACACATAAACACCATAAAATTGAAGAATTTAAGCTCATCATCTCTCAAAAACTTATCAACCATAGTACAAGCATGTGGGAATTGAGAGACAAATAGCTCAAATTAGGCACAAATTATGATTACCCTTCGCAAACTTAATGAAATGGTCTTATTCCTAAGCTTATACCCAAAGCACATTTTCAACAACATTTGAGACAAATTCCAAGCATTCAAAAATTGCAGAAAAGATATAGAAATTGACTTCTTAAGCAACATGAACAGTAGCATGAACAGTAACATAAACAGTAACTTAAACAAAATTATGCAAATTCTAACAAACTATAAAAACTATATATACACTAAAAGGTAAAACTCAACAAACACTATTTTTGCACTTCAATAAAGTTCACATCAGTCCTAAATATCAAAATTGATCATCATTCAAGTTGCATTTCACAAAATTTACACAAGACACAAAATCAAACATGTGCTATCAAGTAGATTTCAATATCAGCAATTTAGCACAAGTTTAAAAGTGTTACTGTTCATAGGGTGTGATGCCCCTTACCCGTCTACTGTATAGCAGAGCAAGAAGTGCCACATTCAGTGCCGGAGAACCCTATCTTGTCTTATCATATCCATTGTGAATTTTTAATATCATTTAAAAACAGGTAATCTAGGTGTAGAAATTTTTTTTTTTTGCAACGTGTTTCTGTGGAGACCCGGACAGAGCCTCCTCTATTTTGTAAGCATCTGACGGGTTTCACTAATTACCTGTTAACATGTTCATATTCATTTCACACATTTCCATATCATATTCTATTGTATCATATCATTCACAATTATTTATGAGATCTCAAAAGGTATTGTCTATTGCATTCATATAGAAATTCATAGATAATAATTTACAAGTTTACTTACAATCTCAAAGTTTAATTACAATCCAAAATGAAATACATCATGCATTTATGCACAATGAACAAAAAGAACAAAATCTAGACATACATGGGCCCTACCAACAAAATTACAACTATCGAGGTGACTAGTAGACATTGGAAAATCTGATCGGCCTTTGTATGAGCACTTCTGCTGCTGCTACTGTGGTTGCTGAGAATGGTCTGTAGTATTTGCGCGATGAAAAATCAACGCGCTAAGCATAATACTTAGTGGTGCATAATTTATGATAACAATAACTAAACAATTGAAGAAATAATTCTATATGACAATTCATAATTTCTAGGTCTTTTACATTTTTATTGCACTTTGGAAACAATTGAAATTATTGAGATCTTTTCTTTTTACTTATTGTATATTAAGTCTTAATTAATTATTATCAGTGCCCAAGTGACCTATAACAAATTATAAAAGCTGGATATATGGTAGTATACTAGTTAGACAGCCATATGTCTATCTAGTATACGTCGATCATGTCAGGCATGAGGCTTGCGGGCAAGCATTTTAAGCCAGATATAATATTAGGCACAATGACCAATGGGCAGGCATAAAGCCTGTAGAACAATCATGTCAGACAGATTTTATCTGTTAATGATTATTCTTATGGGCGGTACTGCTATCTGTAGTCCCTAATTGGTATACTAATTGATCCAAGTTAAATAACTAAGTCTAGGTATACTATGGGCAATTAACATTATTACTTATTAATTTGAAATGTTCATATTACTTTATAGTGGGAAAATAGGTCTGACATACCCCTTTCATGTGATTTAATGTTTAATGGCTTGTTGGGGTTGAATTCCTACCATAAGATAATTTATCTCATGAACCTTTGTTTAGGTTCGGTTTTTGTGTCTTACTTTTACCTATCCATTTGATCAGTTTGTAGCTACTGTTTGGCTATACTTCATTAATGGAAGTTGTTCCTCTATGTATTGTCTTTATTTTTCTTTTTAAATCATGTCAATTAGATTTTTAGAACTCAAGTTATGGTCGGATAACTATAACTGATATCATTTCCATATTCTAGTTCCTTAACTAGGCAGCTTTTGGACTTAGAGTTTACCTAATTAATGGAACATGTTTCAGTCACTTTTAGGCATAGTGATCTCCATAGAAATTGTTTTCCTATGTCTTGTGGTCACTTAGAATTTTTAATCACAATTTTTCAAGTTTTTTGGAATTATTTATGGCCAATTAACTGACTTGGACTCATGTACCCTGTGCCAACAGGAGTTCAGCTCAGGTCAGTGATTGCAGGTTAACTTTTGATGTTCTTACTTTTATAATTTGAGGAAGGTTTCCGAAACAAAGTTGGAGCCCTATTTCTTAGGTTTCTAGAAAGGTATCGCTCATCGCAATTGGATTTTTCTAATGGGAGATATGACTAAAAGACTATCCTGGGGTCAAGTGAAGTTTGGTCAGATTCCAGGTTTAGATGTATTAATTTATTCTAACAATTTGACCTAGTTCTCTTGGTTTCTGGGTTTTGGTCCAAATACCAATTTTGTAAATCTATGTCTTGTGAAAAATTTTGCACTTGTTTCATTACATTTGAATTCTCGTAGACCAAGTTATGGCCATTTTGCCAAAACTGGTCGAGTAAGTTTATGTCCAGCAGTTTCTGGACAACCTAGTTCTGGATAGTTTTGTGACCTAAATTAGGCCAGTAATTTGGTTTGGTTTACGGGATTTCTGGGTTCTTTGCTCATCATGAAAATTGTAGCCCTATGTTTAGTCTTTCGAATGGTATAAAATTCAGGTCATTTGGACCAGTATAGAGGGAGTTATGACCAAATGAATACATACTGTTCATTTGGTCATTTTCTGGGTTTTGTACAGGGTTATCTGGATTGGGACAGTGTTTAGGTCAAGTTTTGGATAGAATTTGGGCATGGTTTCTCCATGGAAAATAGAGTGTTGTGGGTTTGGTTTCACCTCCAATTGGCCTCATACCAATTGGAGCAACACAAATTCAGTTATGGCTCAAAACTCAAGTTGGACTCAATGAGTCCCAAACCTGCAGAAAAAGCACTCTCAAATTTTCAATCTCCTCCAACTTTCTTACTTCAATTAGCATATATAGCACTTCTATAAGCAACAATTTCATCTCAATTAGGTCAAATCTCAAGCAAAGACAAAATCCTCAATTCATGTACACAAACCCTAATTTCAAATTTCAAACTCAATCAATTCAATCCCTTTCACTTCCCATACATATACTCATACCAATCACCATCTTTAACTCATTTACATCATTTGAGCACATCAAAGCCCAACAAATTTCTTGGCTGCCGAAAATGGTGACATCCTGGGTTCATGGATTTCTTTTTAATTTCTTAAAATTTCTAATTATCTCAAGCCATTTTCAAGGATTAAAAGAAGAAGTAAGGAAGAAAAGCACTAACCTCTTGTGACCCAACTTGTAAACCTCCCAAAACTTCAACTTTCCTTCTTTTTATGGCTACCTAGAGCTTTCTTATGGTGCGGGTTAAATTTTTAATGAAGGGGACTAAGAGTTTTGGTGAGTGAATGAAGGGAGATTCAAGCTTAAAGCTTGATAAAAATGGTGAGAGAGAGAGCATCCATGGTGCCGGCCAAGGGAGAGAGAAGAGGAAGAAGAAGACTTTGGATTGGTGGGGTTTTGTCTCTTGTGTCTTATATATATATATATATATATATTTGTTGTACTTTAAATTTTTATAATGTCATAAGTCTTTTTTTTCTTTTCTTTTCTTTTCTTTTCTTCTTTTTTCTCTTCTCATTTTCCTAATTCAAATTCATAAATTTTAATTTATGTTAATTATTTTATTCTCTCAAATTTTAATTTGACATTTAGGTCAAAATTCACCTCTGGGGGTGAAATGACCAAAATGCCCTTCATTGTGTTCATCGGGTTATTGTTATTATTATTTTTTTTGTACCAATTAATAAATTCTCTAAATTTTATTTTATTTTCTCTAAATTTTTTCTATATATTCTTAACATTTATTCCATCAATTTGTGTTTCCTCACTATAGTTTAAGTGTAGTTTCAGACATTCTGACTGTTCTAACAGACATTAGTCGTCAGAACAGTAGAATGTATGGACTACCTATGGTGAGGATGTTACAATTCTTCCCCTCTAAATAAAAATTTCATCCTCGAAATTTACCTGATGTGAAGAGCTGAGGGAACTGCTGCCTCATCATTTCCTTGCTCTCCTATGTTGCTTCTTCTATGTTGTGGTGTCTCCACAAGACTTTCACTAGTGGGATCCTCTTGTTTCTAAGTTCTTTCACTTCCTGTGCCAAGATTCTGACTGGTTCTTCTTCATATGTCAAATCAGGTTGTATAATTATCTCCTCTGCTGAAATGACATGTGAAGGATTTGATCTGTATCTCCTGAGCATCGACATATGGAATACATTGTGAATCTTGTCCAACTCAGGGGGTAAAGCTAGCCTGTAGGCTAGTGGACCCACACGTTCAATGACATCGTATGGACTAATAAACCTAGGGCTTAACTTACCTTTCTTACTAAATCTTAGCACTTTCTTCCAAGGTGATACCTTGAGAAACACCTTATCGCCAACCTCATACTCTATATCCTTCCTCCTCAGGTCGGCATATGACTTCTGTCTGTCTGAGCAGCTTTTAAATTGTCTCTGATGAGTTTCACTTTTTCCTCAGTCTGTCTCACCAAGTCTAGGCCCACTACTTTCTCTTTCCCCATTTCTGTCCAACATAAGGGAGTCCTGCATCTCCTCCCATACAATGCTTCGTATGGAGCCATTTTTATGCTGGCTTGGTAGTTGTTATTATAAGCAAACTCTACCAGAGGAAGGTACTTCTCTCAACTTCCTTCAAAATCAATGATGCAGCTTCTTAACATATCTTCCAATACCTATCATATCATATCATATCATATCATTCATGTCATTAATGTCATGTCATTGTTATCATTCCTTTAATAATTATAGCAATTCATTAAGTTCTAAGGGTTACCTGAATCACCCTTTTTGACTGTCCATCCGTCTGTGGATGAAAAGCCATACTAAAGTGCAGTTGAATGCCTAAAGACTCCTGTAGCCTCTTTCAAAACCTTGAAGTAAATCTCAGGTCTCGGTCAGATACGATCGATGTTAGCACTCCATGTAGCCAAACTATCTCATCTGTGGTAGGAAGTGAGCTGACTTGGTCAATCTATCTACAATCACCCATATAGTATCATACTTTTTCTGTGTCAATGGTAGCCCAGTGAAAAAATCCATGGTGATGCGGTCCCATTTCCACTCTGGTATGGATATGGGTTGTAACAACTTTGATGGAACCTGAAGCTCAGCCTTAACTTGCTGGCATGTCAATCATCTGGTCACAAAATCACCAATCTCTTTCTTCATTCTAGGCCATCAATAATGTGTTTTCAGGTCTTGATACATCTTGGTACTTCTTGGGTGCATAGCATGAAGCTACTGTGCACCTCTTTCAAGATATTCTTCTTCAGTTCCTCATCTCTTGGTACACATATTCTGCCTTTATAATACAGGCACCCATCTCCTTTCAACTCATAATTAGTCTCCTTCCTCTCTTGAGTTCTGCCCATAATAGTTAGCAACTTTTCGTCCCTTAGCTGTGCTTCTCATATTTGCTGTAAAAAGCTTGGCTTTACAAGGAACTCAGCCAAAATTTCCCCATCCTGTGCTAAAGACAACCAAGCATTCAGTGCTCTTAAAGCCATCATGGAATTCCTGCTCAGTGCGTCAGCCACTACATTTGCCTTCTCAGGATGGTAGTCAATCACACAGTCATAATCTTTAAGGAATTCAATCCATCTCCTCTGTCTCAGATTTAGTTCCTTCTGAGCTGGCAAATACTTCAGACTCTCAGATTTAGTTCCTTCTAAGCTTTAGACTCTTATAATCTGTATATATGTAGCATTTCTCACCATAGAGGTAATGCCTCCATATCTTCAATGCAAATATTATTGCCGCTAATTCCAGATCATGAGTTGGGTAATTCTTTTCATGTGGCCTTAGCTGTCTAGAAGCATAGGCAACTACTTTCCCTTCTTGCATCAGAACACACCCAAGCCCATTGTGAGAGGCATCACTATAGATCACATAGTCTTTCTCTGACTCTGGCTGTATCAACACTGGAGCTTCTGTAAGCATAGCCTTCAGCTTCTCGATATTGGCTTGACATTTACCATTCCAGTCAAACTTTGCATTCTTATGCAGTAACTTAGTCAGTGGGGCTGCTATAAGGGAGAATCCCTTCATAAATCTCCTATAGTATCCAGCTAACCCCAAAAAGCTTCTGACCTTTGTTACATTTTTGGGAGGCTTCCATTCAACTATTGCTTCAATCTTCTTTGGATCTACCCTGATCCCATCTGCTGACACAATGTGTCCAAGGAAGGATATCTCATCCAACCAGAAGTCACACTTGGACAACTTGGCATACAACTACTTTTCCCACAGTCTCTGTAGTACTACTCTCAGGTGTTCATCATGCTCCTCCCGGTTCTTAGAATACACTAAGATATCATCTATAAAGACCATAATGAATCGATCCAAGTAAGGATGAAAGATACGATTTATTAGGTCCATGAAAGCTGCTGGTGCTTTCGTTAGTCCAAATGGCATCACTAGAAACTCATAGTGTCCATACCAAGTCCTGAAAGCAGTTTTAGGAACATCTGTCTCCTTCACTCTCAACTGGTGATAGCCTGATCTGAGATCTATCTTGGAGAATACTCCAGCTCCCCTCAGCTGATCAAACAGATCATCTACTCGAGGTAAAGGGTATTTGTTTTTCACAGTCACCTTATTTAACTGCCAGTAGTCTATACAAAACTGTAGTGTACCGTCTTTCTTTTTCACAAATAGCACTGGTGCTCCCCAAGGTGACACACTAGGGAGTATGAAACCCTTATCCAGTCCTGTAACTGAACCTTCAACTCTCTAAATTCAGTGGGTGCCATCCTATATGGAGCAATGGAAATCGGTGCAGTACCTGGCATAACCTTTATAGCAAGCTCTGCTTCTCTATCAGGTGGCAAACCCGACAACTCTTCAGGAAACACATCCAGAAATTCACATACTGTGGGGATCTCCTGTATGCTTGGGCTAGTTTTCCTGGTGTCAACCACATGTGCTAAGAAAGCCTCACAGCCCTTTCTTATCATTCTTCTAGCTGCTGTGGCTGATATGATAGTAGAAAGACAACCCGTTCCTTCACCCACAACTAAAATCTCATCCCCTTCTGTCGTTTGTAGTGACATCCTCTTTAGCCGACAATCTACCATCGCCTGATGACGTGATAACCAATCCATTTCCAATATCACATCAAACTCATGGAATGGTAGCTCAATCAAGTTAGCTGGAAACTCATAACCCTGTATCCTCAGAGGACAACCCTTGTAGACCTTTTTCACCATGACACTATGGCCTAAAGGGTTTGTGACTTGTATTTCCTCCTCGAACTCCTCTACCTGTGCCCCTCTACCAACTGGTGGGGCAATGCACACATAATAATGTGTGGAGCCAGGATCAATTAATGCACATATAGATAAATCATAAAGTGAGAAAATACCCCTTATGACATCAGCTGGCTCTGGCTCATCTCGAGAGCTCATAGCATAAGCACGAGGTGCTACTCTAGTCTCCTACCTTTGAACTATTTTTGCAGTAGGCCTCTATGATGTACCAGCTGTATCAGGCCTCGCAAGTCTTCTACCCCTCTATGTTGCTGCGGTAGGTCTCTCTGTCTGGGTTCGAATAGTGGGAACACTAGCATTCCTCTGTGGACAATCCTTCAGGAGGTGATCCGTAGATCCACATCTGAAACACCCACCAGTCAACAATCTGCACTCTCCTCTGTGGAGTCTCCCACATTGTGTATAAGCTGGAGGTGGGGCTGATCCCCGTGTAGCTGCACTCGGAGAACTACCTACTGATGCACCAAACTTTCCTCCTCCTCTCTTTGGGGCAAATCGGGATCTCTACTTCTTACCTCGACCCGGAGTCTGACCCTAAGTGTGACACCCCTCACCCGACTACAGTATAGCCTAGCAAGGTATGTCACATTCAGTGCCGGAGCACCCTATCTTATCTTATTTTATTCCTTTAATAATTTTTTCTCATTATATTTTAATATCAATTATTTATCTAAGGAGAAACCAGCGGAGTTTTCCTATTTTATTGCCAGTTGACATATTTTACTATTCACCTGTTTGAAATCTTCATTAATATTTTCCATACAATAATTCATCCATACTCATATCATCATTTCAAAAATTATTAGGTAATTCAAATCCATACTCATTTGTACAAATTCATTCATGCTTATTACACATATCAATATTCTCAATTTCATTAGTTTACATAATTTGCAAACTAATTGCATAAATTCATAATTTACATCAGGTGCATATTACATACAATTTCCTAATTTTCATTACAACATAATAAATAATTATAATTCACAAATTACATAATATGACTAATGTGAGCTCTATCTACATGCATTGCTGAGGAGGTGACAACCTTGAGCACATCTGACACTTCTGTAGATCCGGACTCTAAAAATCCCAGTCAATATCCACTGGGCTTTATCTTCAGTACCTGCGCAAGGAAACAATTCCATCGCGTTAAGTATTGCTGCTTAGTGGTACGATAATATAACAAAGAAAATAATATATAAATAAAGAAAGAAATGGATTATACTTTGGATATTCTGGAATTTAATCTAATTTAATATAATACTTCTAGTATCAACTATCTTTCGTTCTAATTTATTCCTCTTAAGAAGCCATTTATTTCTAAATTCACAGTAGTAATATACTTATATCTCTTTTGCAAATCTTTTTATCATTTCATTCAATACTTTCTAGGTTATCGCAGATTATTTTATAATAATTAAATTTTAATAGCGTTCCAATTCATTTCAATTCTTTCTACTAAATAACTAATCTAATTTATTTTAAATATTCTTACTCATTTATTTAATTATTAATATTCTTAGTTGCTAATATTCCTAACTCATTTCAATAAATTTCACTGCCCAAGTAACCTATGACAGGCTGACTAAACTGGATAACGGGTCATTGGCACTGGACACTGCAGTGTCTTGGGCCGTCATACTATGGGACGTGTAAGCTCAGTACGTCAATCATGTATGCAGTCAGTATGGCTAAAAAGCCATGATAATATATCAGTATGGCTAAAAGCCATGATAACAAGTAATCGGACATAAAAACCATGAGTTTGGGCATAAAGCCATGAATACAGGCATAAAGCCTTAAAAAGTACTGCTTAAACAATACCCTATTGGCATGCCAATCTATCCAATCTGACACACGTGTCTAGGCAATGTATGGGCACATTAGTACCATTAAGCATTAATATGTATTATTATGTCATTATTTCATTATAAGGTTCAATTACAATTGATAAAATTTTATTCTATTTCTAGTGAAAACATAAATTCCTAAATCAAAATTACACATAATTCATGCATTTCTCGTAATTTATACATTTATTATTCCATTCACATCAATCAATTTTCATGTACTATTTGTACATCGAAATATTTGTCTAAGGCCCTCCATATGGATTATTCCTTTATGTCCTAGAATCACTAAAGTTCAAGAATTTTTAATTCATTAATTATACTATATATATATATATATATATTAGTATTCATAATGGCTTCTTTAATTCCTTTTATTATTCCTTATGTTTTTGGGATTACTATTCACACATTACTATTCACTCAATTTGTTAACTTTTTCATACATAATAGGTACATGAGTTCCAACCACATGAGATTACCACATTTTGGTTCACCAAAGTGTTGGCATTGGTTGCCAACCAATACTTCAAACCAATAGGAAAAAAATAAAAAATTTCAGTTTTGGGTGTTAGAGTTCACTGTTCCATTAGGCAATTCTACAATAAGAATTTGGCCAAATGTTCTTAATTAAAGTTGTTCCTTTATGTGTCTTCTTTAATTTCCTTTTTGAATCACTCCATTTGGAGTTTTCTAGATCAAGTTATGCTAATTGCTTTAGGGCTGGCCGGATTACTTTCTACCCCGAAATTCTGGGCTAAACTGGTTCTGACAGATTGGATATCCTGACTTTAGCTAGCATTTCGAATGGGTTAAGTTTAAAATCTGAGTTGGTGTTCTTCATGAAAGTTGTCCTAAATTGTCTAAGCTTTCTATTGATATAAATTTCAGATCAATTGGACATTTCTACAGTGAGTTATGAACAAATGAACAAACACTGTTCATTTGGTCAATTTCTAGGGACAGCATATTGGTCACCCGGATTAGGTTAATTTTTAGGGCAACTTAGGTTGATTTTCTAGGCCAGATTTCTTCATCAAAATTGTGCCATTTTGTGTCTAGTTTCATTTCCAATTGGCCTTGCACCAATTAGAGTAACATAGCTCAAGTTATAACCCTAGGAACACACTAGACTCAAGTTCAGTATTCTGGCACCTTGAGAGGCAGCATACCCATTCACTTCTTAATGCCACAACTCATTCCAATTTAAGTTCAATTCACCATAAATGGTCACTAATTGACCATTAAAACTCCAATTAAACATCTAGGCATTAAATCCTCAATTTAATCTCAAAACCCTAACCCTAACAATCCATCACTTCATCTAACATACACAAATCAACATCTAACTCCAATATAATTATCAAACATCATTTCCAAGCAATTTAATTCAATCAAATCAACAATTTTCAACCTTCTCCCATGGCTTCTGAAAATTAGAATGTTCCTAACATGCATATTTTCTTGCAATTTTCTCCATTTTCTAACTTAACTCAAAGTTCAAATAAAAAATATAAAGAGAGAAGAGATTTAGCACTAACCTTTGGATGAGCTTTTTGTCCCTTCACAATCCTTCACTTCCTTAACTTTTCTTGGTAACCAAACACTTCCCCAAGAGAGGTAGAAAATTTTTAATGAAGGTAATTTAGGTTTTAATGGTGAGAATTCATGGAAATGGAAGAGAGATGAAAGAAAATTTTTATGGAGAGAGAGATGAGAGATTTTCGGCTGGGCTCTATATGGAAGAAGATGTGCAGATTTTTAATGTCATTTTCAGCCCCTTTTTGTGTTTTAAGTGTATTTGGTGAATGGTGAATGGTGATTGGTGGAAGAGGTTTTTAATGACATCATCTTATGTCATAATTAGATTTTACTTCATTTTTATTTTCTTTTTCTTTCTTCTTCCTTTACTTATTTTTTTAATAAAATTTTCTTCACTAATAATTCACATTTTATGTCATAAATCTCATTTACTTAAATGGACAAGTTAGTCAAAAATCGTCTCTGAAAGCGAAATGATCAAAATACCCTTCGTTTTGCCTAATAAACTAAAATGGTTTGTACTGATTTAAAAATTTTTCTAAGCATTTTCTTGGCATTCTAATGCTACCTAGGGCTCCGTGACTCTTCTTTGGCATCCTAGAAATTATTTCACAGTGTTTCCCTATGAGTATAGGGTCGACAACTGTCTTTACAGTCGCTTCCCATTGGGTCACCCATCGCTTGGGCACCGGCTCATTTAACTTTGTTGTATTTCATTTCTAAAATTTTTCCTTAATTTTTCTTATACTTAATTGAATTATTTATGGCTCCTCACTTTAGTCTAATTATAGTTCCAGATATTCTGGCTGTCTGGTCAGACATTAGTCACCAGAACAGTAGAACGTACGGACTATCTAAAGTGAGGGTGTTACACTGAGACTCCTTGGGCCTCTTACTACCCATGTCTGCTGAACTAGACTGACTAGATCCAGAACCCCTCTTACGTTGCCTGTCCTTTCTAGACTGCTATTCATTTCTAACTCTCTCCACATCAAGGGCTAATGCTACCAACTGGGAGAAGTCTGTGAAGTGATGAGATGTGACTATCAACCTGATGTTGTCATTCAGTCCGTCCTCAAACCTTCTGCATTTATCTGTTTCTGTGGGCATCAACTCCAATGCATATCTGCTAAGTGTCACGAATTCTCGCTCATATTCAAAAACTGTAAGCTGCCTCTGTCTCAGTGCTAGAAATTCTCTCCTTCTGGCCTCCAAGTACACATGGCTGATGTATTTCTTAATTCAGTCAGAAAGTACTCCTAGGTGATCTATGCAAACTGTACCACTCTCGATACTGTCACCCACCATCTATATGCATCATCCTATAGCAGTGATAGAGCACACTCCAACTACTGCTCTAGGGTGCAGTGCAACTGTTACAATACCCTCTCTGTCCTCTCCAGCCAATACTCTGTTACGGCTGGATTATTCTCCTTCTTACCCCTGAAGTTAACTGCCCCATACTTTCGCAGTCTCTCTAGTGGGGATCTGTGTACAGGTTGTAGCTGTGGGGGCGGTGGTGGCTATATAGGTGGTGATAGGTATGGCTGTGGCTGTGGAGGTGGAGGTGGCTGTGGCTAAGGTATAGATCCGGTGACCTGACAGAGTAACTGAGTCATCTGTTCCAAGAAGGCCTACTGTGCTCTCCCTGCAGTACCACGGGATGACTCGACTCGACTCTACTGCTTCGCTCCCTACTAGGAGCAGGTGCGAGTGCGTGACTCTCTACCTCCTCCTCTATCGGTCTTAGAGGTCCGTACTATGAAGGATCAGATGCCATCGATCCTATAAAATAGATAAAGAAAAGATCTGCATTAGTGTCACCTCCACTCTATTTAGAGGCACATGCATGTAATGCACTCTATCTATTTATAACTATCTAGGTCTAGGACCGCCTAAACCTATGCTCTGATACCACTAAATGTGACGCCCCTTACCCGTCTACTGTATAGCCGAGCAAGAAGTACCACATTCAGTGCCAGAGCACCCTATCTTGTCTTATCATATCCATTGTGAATTTTTAATATCATTTAAAAACAAGTAATCTAGGTGTAGATTTTTTTTTTTTTTTGCAATGTGTTTCTATGGAGACCCGGACAGAGCCTCCTCTGTTTTGTTAGCATCTAGCGGATTCCACTAATTACCTGTTAACATGTTCATATTCATTTAACACATTTCCATATCATATTCTATTATATCATATCATTCATAATTATTTATGAGATCTCAAAAGGTATTATCTATTACATTCATATCGAAATTCATAGATAATAATTTACAAGTTTACTTACAATCTCAAAGTTTAATTACTATCCAAAATGAAATACATCATGTGTTTATGTACAATGAATAAAAAGAACAAAATCTAGACATACATAGGCCCTACAAACAAAATTACAACTGTCGAGGTGACTAGTAGACACTGGCAAATCTGATCGGTCTCTGTATGAGCACTATTGTTGCTACTGCTGCAGCTGCTGAAACTGGTCTCCAGTACCTACGCGATGAAAAACCAACGCGCTAAGCATAACGCTTAGTGGTGCATAATTTATAATAACAATAGCTAAACAATTGAAATAATAATTCTATATGACAATTCATAATTTTTAGGTCTTTTACATTTTTTTTGCACTTTCGAAACAATTGAAATTATCGGTATCTTTTCTTTTTACTTATTGTATATTAAGTCTTAATTAATTCTTATCAGTGCCCAAGTGACCTATAACAAATTATAAAAGCTAGATATACGGGAGTATACTAGTTAGATAGCCATATGTCTATCCAGTATACGTCGGTCATGAAGGAGCGGAAGCATGTAATGGATAGATTAGAGCATTGAATTTCAAAAATTTCTTCTAGGGTTTCATGTATCATGCCACATTCATTATGTGCCTAATTAATTTCAATGCTCAATTGCATATTAAAACACTTTTAATATGTATTGGGATCTATGTTAGCCATTTAAGATTTTTTAATTAATAAATTAATTCAATTGAACCCTAGTTTGAAAGAAGAATATGCGCACTAACCTTTTGATGCACTAGTGATGTAATTGCCACCTTTAGGAAGCACCTAGGACCCCAATTGTTGTCCCTCTAGCTTGTCCACACCAAGATCACCAATGGGCAGGCCTTAAATCAGCTTCTCAAGCCTTGCCAACCAATTGTAATTTAGGTTTTTGCCTTTAGAGAAGTTGTAGATGTGTATAGGATACTAGAAATAATTTCTAGCAATTTTAATTCAAAGGAATTTGGACAATTCTCTTTAAATTGATGAGAAAAGAATAAGAGGAGAGGGAGAGCTAAAGGTGGCGGCACCTTTGAGACAAAGAAGAGTGTGTTTTATTTTTCTTTCTTTTTCCTTTTATAATTAGGTCATCACTTAAAACCCTTGCCACATGTCATCACCATATTGCATCTTAATTTTAATTGACTTAATCACATTAAGCCAAATGTCAAAGCTATGCTTAATCTTGACTTTGATCATCTTACATGATTGGAAGACAAATGGCAAGCTTATATGGTGCCATGTGTCACCATCTCATGGCGCCACGTGTCATCCTGTGAAATGACTAAATTACCCTTATGTTTTAATTTTGAGTTCTCAACCCAAAATCATTATTTCTCCTCTTCTAATCAATTTATATCAAATATAAATAAATAAATAAATTAATTAATCTCTATTAATTAATTTCTTATAATTAAATTCATATTTAAACACTTTAAATATAAATTTAACTTGTACTATACATTCAATAACCTAGATTTGGTTTTAAGCCATGCTAGGGACTTTGCAATCTTATTACAAACCAAACCTATTTAATTAATCAATTAAACTCTTTAATTAATCAATTAAATCACATTTAACTTGGTGCTTAACTTGTGTATGTGTGTGACTCACTAGGCTCATCACTAATTGACAATGAGATATGATATTAACTCTTAATATCATCAGAACTCTTTCTTACCATAAATGATTTCTCTAAATCATTTTAGATGCCTCATAGACCATGGTTAATACCTAGCATAGCATGCCATGGCCACCTAATTAGTAATAAGGAATACCTTTAAATGAATATTTAATCATATGTTATCATGCACTAGAATCTCTCCGTTACAAAATCTCAATTCGAGCTAGAGTCATGGTTTATGTCAAACCCCATTTACTATGAATATTATGTTCTCTTTTAATTCCAGTTCTTGATTAATTAGATTTTCTTGTCAGAAACTCTTTTCTCACTAAATTTGTCTGTTCTGGCCAGGAACTTGAAATATCAAGAATAATTAAATGAACATAGGATTTTATCCCTATTTACTTAGGGTAACAGATTCCATCTTGATCAACACCTACCTCCATATATAACTAGTAGGAGTCCACATATGCCCATATACCCATACACAGTACAAGTATGAAAGCAGTATCAAACTTAAACCACCTATATACAAGATAATTGTGTTATCTCAGGTCTAAAGATTATATGCACTGATATGATATATGACAATGCATTGACAAGAGTAAACTCCATGTGCTTGTCATATGCATTACTGGTTCGGCCTACTTATCATGTATAAGTGCTTGTCATGTTTGTTATATGGCATGAGACTCACCATTCTATCTTATTTATATCTCATATAAATACTTTGGGAACAAATATGATTACAATATTTCTGGATAAGTCATGTCCTTATTGTGAAGTATCCTCGATTGTGAACCAATTTATGATACTTTGTGATAGAAATACTGTCACTCATATTCTTGACAACTTAAGAATAGAATTTCTAACAAAATATTAATGGACCTCTTCTATTACACATAAATACATTATGTAAACAGAAAAGTGAAATTGCCTTTTATTAATAAAATATGTACAAGATACATACTAAATAATATGCTCTAGCGCATACTTCTAACAATCTCCCACTAGCAATAAAGCCATTCATTACAATATCTTAGACCCATCTTCTCAAGATGTCGGTCTAACCAAGCTTGTGACATAGGCTTAGTGAATGGATCAGCTGGATTTTCAGCTAATGCTATTTTCTGCATGGCTACATCGCCTCGCCCAACTATTTCTCTGATAATGTGATAGCACCTTTCTATCTGTTTGGATTTTTGGTAAGACCAGGGTTTCTTAGCCTGTATGACTGCTCCATTGTTGTCATAGTGGAGTGAAACTGCTGACTCAATGAAAGAAACTACTGCAAGTTCTGTCACGAACTTTTTTATCCAAATAGCCTCTTTTGCAGCATTTGATGCAGCAATATACTCAGACTCTGTAGTGGAATCTGCAGTCATACTCTATTTGGAACTCTTCCAACTGACTGCACCTCCATTACAAATGAACACAAACTCTGAGGTAGACTTTCTATCATCAATATCTGATTAAAAATCAAAATCAGTATAACCATCCAATTGTAAGTCACCACCTCCATAAATCAAGAATAAATCCCTATTTCTTCTCAAATACTTAAGGATATTCTTGATAGCTATCTAGTATTCCAAACCTGGATTGGATTGAAACCTGTTAGTCAAACTAATAGCATATGCGATATCCGGTCTAGTACACAACATTGCATATATCAAACTTCCAATAGCTGAAGCATATGAAATTCTGGCCATTTTATCTTTTTCTTCAGGTGTCTTTGGAGACATCTCTTTAGAAAGGTGGATACCATGTCTCACTGATAACAATCCTCTCTTGGAATCAAGCATGTTAAACCTCTTTAACACCTTTTGTGACACCCCTTACCCGTCTACAGTGTAGCCGAGCAAGTTATGTCACTCAGTGTGCCGGAGCACCAATTTATGTTTCTATTACAATTTATCTCTTTATAAATCATTTATTTTTCAATTTTGATAAATCTGAATTTATCCGTAATTTTATAGAAAATCCGGTAGAGTGCCGGCTATAAATTGGAAAAACAGTTCTTCTGAACCTGTTTAAAAACACTTCCAAAATAATTTTCAAATCCAAACTCCATTATACACATTCAAGTCAATCTCAAAATCACAATACTATTTTCAAAACTTTTCTGTTCACTTCATCACTTAAAGCATATTCACAATTAATTCTCAAAATTTCATTTATCAACATACATTATGCAAAAGATCTCAATAATATGAAATTTCATATATTTACATTAATACATAATTATAGGAGTTTATAGTTACAATCCAAACTAATACAAAATGCAAAAATACAAAAGGGCCACCTATAGTCCTAATGTCCTACCATATGCAGTGCAGATGTGAGGTGACTCTGGACCGGATCTGACTCTGAAGGCTCACCCGTTTGATGTCTGTGGGCTCCCGGCTAGGTCTCCGATTACTGCGTGGCAAAAGTGACGCGCTAAGCAATTCTGCTTAGTGGTGACAATATAAAATAAAATAAAATAGAATAAAATAATTATGCAGAATGTATGATTTTATTTTTGGGTAGACTTAATTTCTGGTATTGTTTGTAGTATTATTTACTTAAAATTTGATAAGGTTTATTATCATTGCCCGAGTAACCCATACTAGTTGACTGGACTGGATAAACGAGTAAACTGGCACTAGGTACTAAGTACCTCGGACCATCACACCAATGGTCACACTGTGTCTCCCGGTGTGTAACAGAACAGCTAATAAGCTGTAATAATTATCAGGGTTAAAACCCAAGTATATCAACTCAAATAACTTAGCCAAAGGCTATTATATCACAGAATGACATGGGAAAGCCATGAAACACGGAATGACATGAAGCCATATGCAGTACTGCTAACAGAACTCTATTGGCATGCCAAGCTATCCAAACCAATCTTGTTAGGTATACTAGGGCATTTTACACTTTTGAGTTTTACAATTTTTGAATTTCAAGTTTTGGTGTTACTATTCACTTCATTAGTAAACCAAAATGTTGACTTTTGCATAGACAATAGGTACATTGGTTTTAATACTCCCAACATACCACATTTTTCATTTAAAATTTGTTGGTATTGGTTGCCAATACCATTTCTAAGCTTAATGTTAATTAAGCAGAATTTTTAGTTTTCATGGTTCATTTTTACTGTTCCATTTGTCATTTTTGCAGTGGGAATTTGGCAAAATAATCAACATAAAAGTTGTTCCTTATTTTGTCTAGTTGAATTTCCTTTTTTTAATCACTCCATTTGGAGTTTTGTAGCTCAAGTTATGGTCTAAAAACCACAACTGGCCAGATTGAAATTTTTCTGGGCTGACCATATCTACATCTGAGTGAATGAAGGATCGCAACTCACTTGTTGGATAGGTTCTGGTCATAATTTGGGGTAGGTTTCTTCATGAAAGTTGTTAGTCTATATCTCAAATTGTTTTTGGTAAAATTTCAGGTCAATTGGACCTTTCTACATTGAGTTATGGCCAAATGAACAATCACTGTTCATTTGGTCATTCTGCAGAATCAGACTGCAGGTCATCCGGATTAAGGCAAGCTTTTGGTCCACTTGGTTTGGTTTTATGGGCATGGTTTCTTCACCAAATTTGTGCCATTATGTGTCTAGTTTCATGTCTAATTGGCCTTACACCAATTGAACCTCTACAATTTAAGTTATGGCTGCCCAAACCTGCTGGACTCTTGTCCAATTCTGCAGGTCACCATGGGCAGCCACACCAATTGCAATTCCCACTAATAAAACCACCTCATTTCTTGTTTACACATAACCAAATGGTCACTAATTGACCATTAAAACTCACTTTCATCATTACATGATCAAGGTCCCATTTTTCCACCCTAAACCCTAAACCTAACATCTCTAACATTACCCCACATGCATTTTCACTTTATTTCATCAATCCACTTAATAAATACATGTTGTGGGCAGCCATGATAGTCTTTTAATTTCATTAAACTCAACACAATCAAACCCTAACCATGGCTACCAAAAATCTAGGGTTTCCATCCAAATGGTATTCAACCATTTTTTTCTTTGTAATTTACACATATTCAAAGTTTTTAACATGAATTTAAAGAAAAATTCATGGTTAGGTCACTAACCTTAAAGGAGTGAGCTTTCCAATTTGCTAAAGTTCTTCCTTTCCTTTTCTTTTTGCTCCCAAAAGGATCACCAAGGTGTAGGAGCAAGTTTTTGTGTTGAGAAATTTAAGTTTTAATGGATGAAAACCCAAGAAATCAAGCTTGGGTAAAGCTTGGCTATGGAGGGCTATGGTGGGAGAGGTTTTACGTTAAGGAGAAGAAGAGAAGAAGAGAGTTCTAATTTTTTTTTCTTTCTTTTTCCAGCCCATTTACCTCTTTTATATACCTTGGTGACATGTGTCAACACTTGATTGGGTTGGAGACTTTTAATGACATCCTTATGATGTCATAATTTCAATTTCTTTCATTTTTTCATCCTTTTCTTGTCCAATTAATTTCAATTAAATTTTTAACAACATTTAATCATATTTTATGTTATATAAATTATTTATTTAACTGGAAAAGTTGGCCCAAAAATTATCTCTGAAGACGAAATGACCAAAATGCCCTCTGTTTGGCTTAAACGGGCCAAAATTGTCTATACCGATTGAAAAATTTTTCTAATTATTTCTTGGCATTCTAATGCCATATGAACCTCAATGACCCTTCTCTGGAGTCCCAAAAATTATTTTATAATTTTTCCTAAATTTTTTTCTTATTAATATTTGAGTTAATTTTTTTGGTTCCTTACTTTAGTTTAAATATATATATATATATATTTTTTTCCGAACGTTCTAGTTGTCCAGACCGACACTAGTCACCGGAACAGTAGTACGGACTAGCTAAAATGAGGATGTTACACCTTTTCCAAGTATAGACTTTGGGATAAACCAATTATTCTTTTCGCTCTATCTCTATAGATACGAATTCCAAGAATATAGGTTACCTCTCCTAAGTCTTTTATAGAGAATGTATTTGACAACCATACCTTTACAACTGTCAACATACCTATGTCATTACCCATCAACAAAATGTCATCCACATATAAGACAAGGAAAGTAACAGCACTATCACTAACCTTCTTATATACACATGGCTTATCCTCATTTTTGATAAAACCAAATGACTTAATGGCTTCATCAAAATGAATGTTTTAACTCCTCGAAGCTTGTTTCAACCCATAAATGGATCACTTTAGCTTGCATACTTTGGAGCCTCTTGGGATTCAAAACCCCTAGGTTGTTCCATGAAAATATTTTCTTCAATGTATCCATTGAGAAAAGCTGTTTTGACATCTATTTGCCAAATCTCATAATCATAGTATGCAGCTATAGCTAATACAATTCTAATTGATTTAAGCATGGCAACAGGCGAGAAAGTCTCCTCATAGTCGATTCCTTGCCTTTGGCAAAACCCTTTTGCTACTAGCCTTCCTTTATAGGTCTCTACCTTTCCATCAGAACCAATTTTATTCTTGAAAACCCATTTATTCCCTATAGGTACAATACCTTCAGGTGGGTCAACAAGATCCCAAACTTGATTCTTATACATGGAATAAATTTCGGATTTCATAGCATCAATCCATTTTGAAGAGTCTATATCTGATATAGCTTATTCATAAGTAAGTGGATCATCTCCATGATCTACTTCTTCATGAGTAAACAACTCTTCTTCTTCTTTATGAAGAAAACCATATCTCACTAGTGGGTGAGATATCCTGGTTGATCTGCGAGGAATTACTGTAGATGTCTCATCAATAGGTATAGGTTGACTAGATGGATCTATATCCATTTGATCTGTTGGTTGGTTAGAATTCTCCAATTCTAACTCTATTTGCCTTCCTTTGCCTCCTTCTTGAATAAATTGTTATTCAAGAAAAGTGACATCTCTGCTTATCACAACCTTTTAGGATGTAGGCAAATAAAAATAAAATCCAAAACTCTCTTTTGGATATCCAACAAATTGACCCTTTTTTGATCTGGTTTTCAATTTATCAGTGTTCAGCTTTTTGATATAAGCTAGACAACCCCAAATCTTAATATGCTTAAGAATTAGTTTTCATCCATGCCATATCTCATAAGGTGTGGAAGAAACTGATTTTGATGGAATCCTATTCAGAATATGCAAAGCTGATTCTAATGCAAATCCCTAAAAGGAGATTGGCATATCAGTATAGCTCATCATACTACGTACCATATCTAATAGGGTATGATTTCTCCTTTTAGATACACCATTCAATTGTGGTGTTTCTGGAGGAGTCAGCTGGGAAACAATACCATGCTCTTTCAAGTATTCATCAAATTCTGTACTCAAGTATTCACCTCCACGATCTGATCTAAGAGCTTTAATACTTTTTCCTATTTGATTTTCTACTTCAGATTTAAATTCTTTGAACTTTTCAAAGGATTCATGTTTGTATTTCATCAAATACAAATACCCAAACCTTGATTTATCATCAGTAAAGGTAATAAAGTAATGAAAATCGCCTCTAGCCATTTCCTTAAATGGACCACATACATCACTATGTATTAGCTCTAAAATATTTTCAGTTCTTAGTCCTTGTCCAACAAAGGGTGATCTAATCATTTTATCCTGAAGGCAAGATTCACAAGTTGGAGTAGGTTCAGAACCCAATGAGGATAAAATCTCCATTTTCTCCAGTTTTGCAATCCTATCTTCTGCAACATGACCTAATCTTAAGTGCCAAATATATTTTCACCATGGCATTGCATTCTTTTAGATTGCTTGCATTCATTTTGTGTTTATCATTATTATCAAAATAATAAAGACCATCATGCATAACCCTAGCCAACATATTTATTTCCAAAATAAATATTGCAAACATCATTTATGAACTGAAATTCATAACAATTTCTAGTCAAACTAGATATAGAAATGATGTTCTTAAAAGCATCAGGTACATATAAAATATTATTCAAATACAAAACATGTCCAGATATGTAAAAAGATTTAGATCCTATGGCTAAAGCTTTAACAGTTGAGCCATTGCCAATCCGGAGTCTAACATCTCTAGGACGCAAGCTGCTATTATTTGCTAGTTCTTGCATATCATAAAAAATGTGAGAAATGGCACCGGTATCTAATATCCAAGCTGTAGATGAACTATGAGCATCATCAACATCTAAATAACAAGATATAGACATACCTTCTGAAGGTGTATCCTTCTTGTCCTTCAGAGAAGCAAGATACTCTGGGCAGTTCCTTTTCCAGTGCCCATCCTTCTGGCAGTGGGAACACTTTCCTTTGCCTTCATTAGCTTTGGTCTTCCCTTTCTGTTTAGCTATCTTCTTGGAAGGACCAGGAATTTGAGGTTTCTTTTTCTTATTGCCCTTCTTCTTGTTAGACTTTCTAGCAGAAGAAGATGCAATCAAAGCTACCTCTTTTCCTTTATTGCCCGGCATATTCTTTTGGTCAATAACCAGCATGTTAAGTAAACCGGCCAAGGTGTATTCCTGCTTAGTCATATGAAAATTTGTCACAAAATTCCCAAATGACTCAGGCAGAGACTGAAGGATCAAATCTGTCTACAGTTGGAAATCCATGTGAAAGTCAAGATGTTCGAGTTGCTTAATAAGCCGAATCATCTTGTGGACATGATCCCCAATATTCTATCCCTCAAACATCGTCATGCGGAATAGCTGTCTAGATATCTCATACCTAGCATTCCTGCTGTACTCACCATACAACTCTTGCAGGTGAAGGAGGATCTCACTTGCATATTGCATATTTTCATGTTGTTTCTGTAACTCATTACTCATAAAAGTAAGCATGTAACATTTGGCTCTCATATCATGCTCCTTCCACTTGTCCAAAGTGTCATGTTCCTCTTGAGTGGCCTCTGAAGGTAAGGGACCAGGAACATTTGAGTCTAGAACATATCCAATATGTTCTAAGTTCAGGACAAATTTTAAATTTCTTAGCCAATAGAAAGATTAGGTCCTGTCAACCTATTGTGATCAAGTATGCTCGCAATGATATTGGATGATGGTGGTTGTCGTGTGCTCATTATTATCAAAAGAATAACTGCAGAAAATAACTAGATTAATTAGAAAATGTATAATCTAATTAACCAAAATAATTATGGTCTTTTAATCAAATTGGTCCTCGCACTAACTTAGCGAATCCTACACTTCCAAAGTAGGAAACAAAAATCTTAGTTAGATGGATTTCTAGTGGGTGATTGAATTCTTATAGTCTTATTGATCATCCTCAGGCACATCAATTATTGAAATTACAATAAACTGTAAGTGAGCAACTCCTTGCCCATCACATCTCATGTGAGGTTCAATCATTTACCTAGCCCCGAATGCTCAAAATCTCAGGCACATCCATTATTGTCTTATCTTGCATTAGCTAAGTTGATCCCATTGAGCTAGTAAACATGCAAATAATTATAATGTCCTCAGGCACATTCATTATTGGCCACCAAACCATTTACATATTTACAACATCTCATGCTTAACAATTATTCTTAAGAAAATCTCTTAAATTAATTGCATCATATGCAAGTATTTAAAATTTCTTAAAATAATTGCCTCAATGGAGAACCCATGATATAATTACCTTAATTATACCATTTCCAACTTAATCATTTGTTTAGAAGATTTAGTGGTCGGCTTAATTACTATTACGGTCTCACTTTGCACATTATCCAATTAGTATGCATATATCATATACTTGCATACATTCCCATACATCTCATGCATACATGGATAAACATATAATATGGTATGATCATGGACTTTCTAAGGGATTTAATTATGAGCCACCAAGAATTGAATCAGGGCATTCCTAGGTTCATTTCATTCATTCATATTACAAGAGTTGCTGAAGGAGTACATAATCAACACTTGATCTTGAATTCCTTCCACTAGTCCCACCAATGCTCTTGACCTCCTTGATCTTCTTGCAATCCAATTACATTGTAATCCTTGGCATGCCAAGGCGAATTTACAAGAATATGGACTTTAAAGTCCTCAAATAAATGAAATTACAACCCAAAATTATTACAACACTTATAATACATGCCACCAAAATAAATTAATTAATTTACAACCCAAAGAAAAATAAAAGAAATAAATCCAATCACATTGGTCTTTTATTGTCCATGATCATCCATCATGCATATTAAAATTTAACAACTACATAAAATTTACATCCTAAGAAATTAAATTGAATATCTCATATTCAACTAAAAAATTCAGATTTGAATCTCATTCAACCAAATTTAAAAAATTCAGATTTGAATCTCATTCAAACAAATTAAAAAATTTAGATTTGAATCTTATTCAAACAAATTTAAAAATTCAGATTTGAATCTCATTCAAACAAATTAAATTTAGAAACTCTTTCCAAATTTAATACCTTAAAAATAATTTTCAAAATTTAATTGTGTGATTATAATTCCTAATTAAACAATTTAATTAGTTATGGACCTTAAAAATATACAACAATTGTACATTTGAAGTCCAATACCATGCGCACCATGGAGGTGCTCAAACCATGCGCACCATATGAGCACATAAACATGCCGCCACCTCTTGATTGAATGCAACCATCAATGAATCATTCAATACTTGATCAAATCAAGCAATTAAATCTCATATTAAACAATCTAAATGGCAAATATAGTGGCTCTGATACCAATTGAAGGAGCAGAAGCATATAATTGTTAGATTAGAGTACTGAATTTCAAAAATTTCTTCTAGGATTTCATACATTATGCCACATCCATTATATGCCTAATTAATTTCAATGCTCAATTGCATATTAAAACACTTTTAATATGTATTAGGATCTATGTTTGCCATTTAAGATTTTTGAATTAACAAATTAATTCAATTGAACCCTAGTTTGAAAGAAGAATATGTGTACTAACCTTTTGATGCATTAGTGATGTAATTGCCACCTTTAGGAAGCACCTAGGACCCCAATTGTTGTCTCTCTAGCTTGTCCACACTAAGATCACCATTGGGCAGCCTCTAAATCTGCTTCTCAAGCCTTGCCAACCAATTGTAATTTAGGTTTTTGCCTTTAGAGAGGTTGTAGATGTGTATAGGACACTAGAAATAATTTCTAGCAATTTTTAATTCAAAGGAATTTGGGCAATTCTCTTTGAATTAATGAGAAAAGAAGAAGGGGAGAGGGAGAGCTAAAGGTGGTAGCACCTTTGAGACAAAGAAAAGTGTGTTTTATTTTTCTTTCTTTTTCCTTTTATAATTAGGTCATCACTTAAAACCCTTGCCATATGTCATCACCATATTATATCTTAATTTTAATTGACTTAATCACATTAAGCCAAGTGTCAAAGCTAGACTTAATCTTGACTTTAATCATCTTACATGATTGGAAGAAAAATGACAAGCTTATATGGTGCCATGTGTCACCATCTCATAGTGCCACATATCACCCTGTGAAATGACCAAATTACCCTTATATTTTAATTTTGAGTTCTCAACCCAAAATCATTATTTCTCCTCTTCTACTCAATTTATATCAAATATAAATTAATTAATTAATCTCTATTAATTAATTTCTCATAATTAAATTCATATTTAATATTTAAATACTTTAAATATAAATTTAACTTGTTCTATACATCCAATAGCCTAGATTTGGTTTCAAGCCATACTAGGGACTTTGCAATCTTATTGTAAACCAAACCTATTTAATTAATCAATTAAACTCTTTAATTAATCAGTTAAATCACATTTAACTTGGTGATTAACTTGTGTATGTATGTGACTTACTAGGCTCATCATTACTTGGCAATGAGATATGATATTAATTCTTAATATCATCAGAACTCTTTTTTACCATAAATGATTTCTCTAAATCATTTTAGGAGCCTTATAGACCATGGTTAACACCTAGCATAGCATGCCATGGCCACCCAATCAATAATAAGGAATACCTTTAAATGAACCTTTAATCATATGTTACCATGCACTAAAATCTCTCTATTACAAAATTCTAATTCAAGCTGGAGTCATGGTTTATGTCAAACCCCATTTGCTATGAATATTATGTTCTCTTTTAATTCCAGTTCTTGATTAATTAGATTTTCTTGTCAAAAACTCTTTTCTGACTAAATCTATCTGTCCTAGCCAGAAACTTGAAACATCAAGAATAATTAAATGAATATAGGATTTTATCCTTATTTATTTAGGGTAACAGATTCCATCTTGATCAACACCTACCTCCATATATAATTAGTAGGAGCCAACACATGCCCATATACCCATACACAATACAAGTATGAAAGCAGTATAAAACTCAAATCACCAATATACAAGATAACTGTGTTATCTCAGGTTTAAAGATTATATGCACTGATATGATATATGACAATGCATTGACAAGAGTAAACTCCATGTGCTTGTCATATGCGTCACTGGTTCGGCTTACTTATCATGTATAAGTGCCTATCAAGTTTGTTATATGGCATGAGACTCACCATTCCATCTTATTTATATCTCATATAAATACCTTAGGAACAAACATGATTACAATCTTTCTGGATAAGTCATGTTCTTATTGTGAAGTATCCTTGATTATGAACTAATTTATGAAACTTTATGCTAAAAATACTGTCACTCATATTCTTAACAACTTAAGAATAGAATTTCTAACAAAATATCAATGGACCTTTTCTATTACACATAAATATATTATGTAAATGGAAAAGTGAAATTGCATTTTATTAATAAAATATGTACAAGATACATACTAAATAATATGCTCTAGGGCATACAACTAACAGGTCATGTCAGGCATAAGGCCTGTGGCAGGCATTTTAAGTCAGATATAATATTAGGCACAATGGCCAACAGGCAGGCATAAAGCCTGTAGAACAATCATGTCAGATAGATTTTATCTGTTAATGATTATTCTTATGGGCAGTACTGCTATCTATAGTCCCTAATTAGTATACCAATTGATCCAAATTAAATAAATAAGTCTAGGTGTACTATGGGTAATTAATATTATTACTTATTTATTTGAAATGTTCATGTCACTTTATAGTGAAAAAATAGGTCCCACATACCCTTTTCATGTGATTTAATGTTTAATGGCTTGTTGGGGGTTAAATTCCTACCATAAGATAATTTATCTCATGAACTTTTGTTTAGGTTCAGTTTTTGTGTCTTACGTTTACCTATCCATTTGATCAGTTTGTAGCCACTGTTTGGCCACACTTTCTTCATGGAAGTTGTTTCTCTATGTCTTGTCTTTATTTTACCTATTGAATCATGTCAATTAGATTTTTAGAACTCAAGTTATGGTCAGATAACCATAACTGATTCATTTCCAGATTCTGGTTCCTTAACTAGGCAGCTTTTGGACTTAGAGTTTACCTAATTAATAGAATATGTTGTAGTCACTTTTAGGCATAGTGATCTCCATAGAAATTGTTGCCATATGTCTTTTGGTCACTTAGAATTTTTAATCATAATTTTTCAAGTTTTGTGGAATTATTTATGGCCAATTAATTGACCTGGACTCATGTACCCTGTGCCAATAGGAGTTCAGTTTAGGTTAGTGACTGCAGGTTAACTTTTGAGGTTCTTACTTTCATAATTTGACCTATTTCATAGGTTTTTAGAAAGGTATTGCTCATCCCAATTGGATTTTTCTAGTGGGAGATATGACTAAAAGACTATTCTAGAGTCAAGTAAAGTTTGGTCAGATTCCAGGTTTTGATATATTGAATTGTTCTAACAATTTGACCTAGTTCTCTTGGTTTCTGGGTTTTGGTCCAAACCAATTTTGTAGATCTGTGTCTTGTGAAAATTTTGCCACTGGTTTCATTATATTTGAATTCTCGTAGACCAATTTATGGCCATTTTGCCAAAACTGGTCTGGTAAATTTATGTTCAGCAGTTTCAGGATAACCTAGTTCTGGATAGTTTTGTGACCCAACTTGGGCCAGCAATTTGGTTTGGTTTAAAGCATTTCTGGGTTTTGTGGTCCTCATGAAAATTGTAGCCCTATGTCTAATCTTTCCAATGGTATAAAATTCAGGTCATTTGGACCAGTATAGAGGGAGTTATGACCAAATGAATACGTACTATTCATTTGGTCATTTTCTGGGTTTTGTGTAGGGTCATCCAGATTGGGACAGTGTTTAGGTTAAGTTTTGGACAGAATTTGGGCATGGTTTCTCCATAGAAAATGGAGTGTTTTGGGTTTGGTTTCACCTACAATTAGCCTCATACCAATTGGAGCAACACAATATTATTTATGGCTCAAAACTCAAGCTGAACTCAATGAGTCCCAAACCTGCAGAAAAAGCACTCTCAAATTTTCAATCTCCTCCAACTTCCTTACTTCAATTGGCATACATAGCACTTCTATAAGTAACAATTTCATCTCAATTAGGTCAAATCTCAAGCAAAGAAAAAATCCTCAATTCATGTACACAAACCCTAATTTCAAATTTCAAACTCAATCAATTCAATCCCTTTCACTTCCCATACATATACTCATACCAATCATCATCTTTAACTCATTTACATCATTTGAGCACATCAAAGCCCAATAATTTTCTTGGTTGCTAAAAATGATGATATCATGGGTTCATGGATTTCTTTTTAATTTCTTAAAATTTCTACTTATCTCAAGCCATTTTCAAGGATTAAAAGAAGAAGGAAGGAAGAAAAGCACTAACCTCTTGTGACCCAACTTGTAAACTTCCCAAAACTTCAACTTTCCTTCTTTTTATGGGTACCTAAAGCTTCCTTATGGTGTCGGTTAAATTTTTAATGAAGGGGACTAAGGGTTTTGATGAGTGAATGAAGGGAGATTCAAGCTTAAAGCTTGATAAAAATGGTGGGAGAGAAAGCATCCATGGTGCCGGCCAAAGGAGAGAGAAGAGGAAGAAGAATACTTTAGGTTGGTGGAGTTTTGTCTCTTGGGTCTTTTATATATATATATATAGTTGTACTTTAAATTTTTATAATGTCATAAGTCCTTTTTTCTTTTCTTTTCTTTTTTTTTTCTTCTTCTTTCTCTTCTCATTTTCCTAATTCAAATTCATAAGTTTTAATTATGTTAATTATTTTATTCTCTCAAATTTTAATTTGGCATTTAGGTCAAAATTCACCTCTGGGGGTGAAATGACCAAAATGCCCTTCATTGTGTTCATCGGGTTGTTATTATTATTATTATTATTATTATTATTATTATTATTATTATTTTGTACCAATTAATAAATTCTCTAAATTTTATTTTATTTTATATAAATTTTTCCTATATTTTCTTAAATTTTCTTAACATTTATTCCATCAATTTGTGTCTCCTCACTGTAGTTTAAGTGTAGTTCCAGACATTCTGACTGTCCGAACAGACATTAGTCGTCGGAACAGTAGAATGTATGGACTACCTACGATGAGGGTGTTACACAGGGACTAGATAAATATAGGAATTTACTTTATACTTGCTCCCTCTCAATTCTTTCCTTTTTGCTACAATCTCAATTTGCCCAATCTTCATGAATGACTTACAAAAGGTAAACAAATATCACCCTTGAGTTTAATGAGAGTAAAAACTAAAATGAAATGAAATGGAAAATTAATAAACTATAAAAGGATGCGGTTGGGTTGCCTCCTAAGAAGCGCTTATTTAAGGTCTTAAGCTTGACCTTCCACTCAAAATCACCTAAATATCCCTAGTTGGGGAACTAAGCCATGAAAACTCTACAACTTTTTGTGTGGGCTCTCTAACAATATAGTGCTTTAATCTTTGCCCATTAAGTTTGAAAGTACCTGAGGTTTCATTCCCTATCTCCACAGCTCCATATGGATATATCTTTGTAACAGTGTAAGGACCTGACCACCTTGATTTCAATTTTCTGGGAAATAACCTTAGAAAGTTGAACCTTAACTTGGAATTATATAAGAGAACTACATCTCCCTTGTAACTGTTAGTAGTATACCCTAGAGCATATCATTTAGTATATATCTTGTACATCTTTTATTAATAAAAGATATTTTCACTTTTCCGTTTACATAATATATTTATGTGTAGTAGAAAAGGTCCATTGATATTTTGTTAGAAATTCTATTCTTAAGTTGTTAAGAATATGAGTGACAGTATTTCTAGCACAAAGTATCATAAATTGGTTCACAATCAAAGATACTTCACAATAAGGACATGACTTATCTAGAAAGATTGTAATCATGTTTATTCCCAAGTTATTTATATGAGATGTAAATAAGATGGAATGGTGAGTCTCATGCCATATAACAAACATGATAGGCACTTATATATGATAAGTAGGTCGAACCAGTGATATTTATGACAAGCACATAGAGTTTACTCTTGTCAATATATTGTCATAAATCATATCAGTGCACATAATCTTTAGACCTGAGACAGCACAGTTATCTTGTATATAGGAGGTTTGAGTTTGATACTACTTTCATACTTGTACTGTGTATGGGTATATGGGCATGTGTTGGCTCCTACTAGTTATATATGGAGGTAGGTATTGATCAAGATGGAATCTGTTACCCTAAGTAAATAGGGATAAAATCCTATGTTCATTTAATTGTTCTTGATGTTTCAAGTTCCTGGCCAGGACAGATAGATTTAATCAGAAAAGAATTTCTAATGAGAAAATCTTTTTAATCAAGAACTGGAATTAAAAGAGAACATAATATTCATAGCAAATGGGGTATGACATAAACCATAACTCCAGCTCAAATTGAGATTTTGTAACAGAGAGATTCTAGTGCATGCTAACATATGATTATATGTTCATTTAAGGTAAACCTTATTACTGATTGGGTGGCTATGGCATGCTATGCTAGGTGTTAACCATAGTCTATGAGCTACATAAAATGATTTAGAGAAATCATTTATGGTAAGAAAGAATTCTGATGATAATAAGAGTTAATATCATGTCTCATTGCCAATTAGTGATGAGCCTAGTAAGTCATACACATACATAAGTAATCACCAAATTAAATATAATTTAATTAATTAATTAAAGAGTTTAATAGATTAATTAAATAGGTTTAGTTTGCAATTAGATTGCAAAATTCCTAGCATGGCTCGAAACCAAATCTAGGTTATTGGATGTATGGTATAAGATAAATTTTTATTTAAAGTGTTTAAATATGAATTTAATTAATGAGAAATTAATTAATAGAGATTAATTATGTAACACCCTCCCGGCAACCACTCCGTACATTCTCATCTGCTCGTGATCAGGTCGGTCCGATACCTAGAACGTACGTAATAATATTTAAATTAAAGTCGGGAATCAAAATTAACTCAAATATTAATAAGAAAAATTTAGTAAAAATTTTAGAAATAAAATACAACTGAGTCAAACGAGCCGGTGCCCAAGCGATGGGTCACCGGAGGGAAGTTTCGGTTCTCGCAACGAGGAGCCCTAGACCCGGGGGAAAAATTATAAAATAATTTTTGGGACTCCAGAGAAGGGTCATTGAGGTTCCTATGGCATTAGAATGCCAAGAAAATACCTAGAAAAATTTTTCTATCGGTACAGACAATTTTGGCCCGTTAAGTCAAACGGAGGGCATTTTGGTCATTTCGCCTTCCGAGGTGATTTTTAGCCGACTCGCCCAGTTGAGTAAATAATTAATATGACATAAAATATAAAGAAATATTACTAGAAATGAAATTTAAAATGAGTAGTGAAGGAAAGGAAAGAAAATGAAGAAAAAGATCAATTATGGCATCATGGTGATGTCATTAAGGAGTTGGACCAATCACACTTAAGCCATTGTTTGACTAACTATTAAAAGAGACTAAATAAGACCAAAATAACAAAATTTCAGCAGCCATCTTCCTCACCCAAAAACGTTACATTCTCTCCCAAAACCTTATTCTTCCATGGGAGCTTAATGGAAGCTTGAGACAACCCACCAAATCACCATAAAACCTTTAGTCATCTTCACAAAAATTTGCCCTAGCACCTTGCTAAAGCTTTTGGCAGCCAAGAAGAAGAAAGAAAGTGAAGCTTTCTCAAGCTTGGATTGGCATACAACAAGGTTAGTGCACTATATACCTAAAACTCCTTAATTTCATGAATGAGCACTTGAATTTAGTAAGAAAATGTCATTTAAATGAACAAAATTCATGTGTGTGTGTACATGAATTTTGGCTGCCCTAGTGGAGAAATAGTAAGGAGTGTTTTTGATGAGCTTGAAGTGAACTAGAATTAAGTTGAAAGTTTATAAACATAAGAATAATAATTTGGTATGCTAACTAAGGCATTATGTAGGAAACATAATGTGAAGCTAGGGTTTTGGAGAGTGAAATTTGGTTTTGGCTTATGAAGTGGTAAGTGAACATTATAAGGGTCAATTAGTGACCATTTTAGGTATGTTGACCATAATTAGAACTTAAAAATAGAATGGCAAAGTGAAAGTAAAATTCTGCCCTATGGACAGCAGCATAGGGACTGAAATTTCAGTCCCTTTGCACTGCCATAACTTGGGCAGTGGTAGTCCAATTGAAGTTTGGCCAATTGGACATGAAACTAGGCTTATAATGGCACATTTTTGCTGAAGAAACCATGCCCAAAAGACCAAAGCAAAAGGGTCAAAACCCAGCTCCAATCCGGATTCCTGCACTGAATTCTGCAGAATTTGACCAAATGAACAGTAACTGTTCATTTGGCCATAACTCACTGTAGATTTGGTCAATTGGTCTGAAATTTTACAGCAATAAGTTAAGACATAGACAAACAACTTTCATGAAGGAACCTATCCCAAATTATGGCCAGAACCCAACCAACCAAGTGACTCAAGTTACTGTTCCTGCACTGTAGATATGGTAAATTTCTGCAGAATGCAATCCGACAGCTTGGGTTTTTGAGCCATATCTGAGCTACAAAACTCCAAAAGGAGTGATTCAAAAAAGGAAATTCAACTAGACAAAATAAGGAACAACTTTCATGTTTTACATTTCTTCAAATTCCAACAGTAACAGTGTCCAATGGAACAGTGAAGTAAGGGCACCAAAACTGAAATTTTCTGCTAGTGTGGGTTGCACTTTGAAATTGCAAAACACTTAATGCCAACAAGTTTTAAACACCAAATGTGGTATGTTGGGAGTGCCAAAGTTGATGTACACATTTTTATGCTAAAAGTCAACATTTTTGGTTGACCAATGATGAATAGTGACACCAAAAAAGTTGAAATTCACAAATTGAAGAATTTAAAAGTTTCAAATGCCCTAGTATACCTAACAAGATTGGTTTGGATAGTTTGGCATGCCAATAGGTTCCGTTAGCGATCGCACATGGCAAAAATGCCATTCTGTGATTTCATGGCTTTTAGCCATTCTGCTTTGTATTGAGACTTGGCCTTGTGCTCGATATTATTTACACTTGTTAGCCGCTCGCTGCACACCGGGAGATACATATGTGACCGATGGTGTGACGGCCCGAGGTACTAGGTACCCAAAGTGCGCTTTACCCGTTATCCATCCAAATGCCTAGTGTAGGTTACTTGGGGCAACCAAATGAATAAAAGTGAATAAAGCTAATGATTTAATGAATATACCAAGACCAAACAAAGAAAGCATACACATTGTATACACATTTATTTTCTTGCTATTTTCTTCTATTATATTATTGCACCACTAAGCATTATTGCTTAGCGTTGCTTTTGCCACGCCGTAGGTACCGGAGATCCCGATCGTGAGCCCAGAGACCACAGATCGGGTGAGTCTATCCGACGCTTCCGCTGTCCGTGTCACCTCACTACTGCAGTGCATCGGTAGGGCACTAGGTGTCATTTTGTCATTTTGATATTTTGTAGCAGATTTGTATTTTCTCATATGTATTTGAACTCATGTAATATATTTTGATGTATATGTAAATTATGAAAATTGTATTTGTTAATGGAAAAGTAGATGTTTACTTGTGATTTACATGCGAACATCACATGTGAATGATGAATGAAAATGGAAATTGAAATGTGGAAATCATGATATTGAATTTGGTGTTGATAATGGATGTTTGAGAAATATTGTTGAGATTTTGGGATATTGGAGTTTGAGATGATGAAATAAAAATATTGGAAGTGTTTTTAACAGGTTCCGAAGAACGGTTTTCTCCATTTTTAGCCAGATTCACTGGATTTTCTTTAAAATTTTCGGAACCTTAAATGAATAATACTTTTGATAAATGGCTTAAACAGATTATATTTCATAAATTATATGCAAAAGTATTGTCTAAATTAATTGAGGAATATTAGAGTGTGCCGGTACACCAGGTGGCATTACTTACTTGGGTATACTGTACACGGGTAAGGGGTGTCACATTTAGTGGTATCAGAGCCTGGTTTAGGCGTTTCTGGGCCTAGATTGAGTCCATACCATGCATTGCATTTGTAAGAGTCGAGGTGACACTATCGCAGATCTGTTTGTCTTTGTTAAATAGGATATGGACCCTTCATCGCAAAGGGCAGTCGAGGAGGAAGTGGAGAGTCATGCTCCACCTGCAGCAGCTGAGACTGGGGGCATGAGAGAATCTGCTCCACCACCAGTGCAGCCCGCCAGCCTCCACAGCCATGTTTCAACAAATGGCCGACTTCTTTAGACAGATGGTCGGGCAATGCCAAAGACCACCACCACCACCACCAGCTCCACAGCAGAAATCACACCTGGAAAGGTTAAGAAAATTTGGGGCAGTGGATTTCTATGGTAAGAGAGAAGATGACTCTATTGCAGCCGAGAATTGGTTGAACAGAACGGGCAGAGTACTAAAACAACTTCACTGCACTCCAGAGCAAAACCTGGAAGCTGCCATTTCTTTGCTGCAAGATGATGCCTATGAGTGGTGGGACACGGTGTCCAGTGAAGTACACTTAAGTCAGAATTTGGGATTTCTTTCTCTCGAATTCAAGAAGAAGTATGTGGGTACTGTATATTTGGAAGAGAGAAGAAGAGAATTTATTAACCTGAGGCAGAGACAATTGTCAGTGGCTGAGTATGAGAAGGAGTTTGTTCGATTAAGCCGTTATGGAAGGGAGATAGTCCCTAATGAAGCTGAAAGATGTAAGAGATTTGAAGAGGGACTAAATGACAACATCAAGATCCAGCTCACTGCCTTGGGAATCACCGAATTTACCAAGTTAGTGGAAGCTGCCATAAAGGTTGAAAAAGTGAGAATTAGTGAGTGGACTAGAAGAGAGAGACAGCAGAAGAGGGACCGGTCATCGAGTTCAGCTCCCGTGATCGTGGAAGAAGTTCAAGGGTCCTCCCGCACAAAGTTCACCACCCACTGTGGTCGTGGTCACCTCGGGGCCCAGCCACGCTTTACCCCTAGGAGAGGTCACCCACACCATCAAGGGCAGCCTCCGTGGATGGGGTTCAGGGGACCAGCCCAGATCTTCTCGCATGTCCACACCGCCAAAGATGGCATAAGGGGGAGTGTTGAGAGTGATGGTGCTTGCTTTAGATGTGGGTCAACAGAGCATCGCTTGAAAACCGCCCACGCAGAACTACTACAGCCTACTCCAACACAAGCGCATGCACCGCCTCCGCACTACGTAGAGGTAGAAAATCTGCAAGTCCGAGGTCAGAGGACCATCACTGAGGCTCGCATCTCGAGCCACAGAGAGGCCCGACAGCACCACCCGCAAGAGCCTATGCTATTAGAGCTCAGAGGAGCAAGATGCCCTGATGTCATCAGGGTACGTTCTCCTCTACACTACACTGCATGCATTGGTGGATCCAGATCCACTCACTCATACATCCGCATCAATCTACCCGTAGAAAGGGGGATATCTGGTAGGGAGAGTGACCAAGACATTCTGGTCACTAATCCATTGGGTCACAAGTGTGGTAGTGAACAAAGTATACAAGGGTTGCCCGTTGAGGATTCAGGGGAATGAATTCTGGCAGACCTAATTGAGTTACCCTACCAAGAGTTAGACGTCATTTTGGGAATGCACTGCTATCACGACATCAGGAAAAAGATGATAGCAAATTGAAGAGAATTTCTCAAAAAACATCAGAGGGTAATGAGATCACAGTTGTGGGGGAAAGGACAGATTTCTTGTCCAATGTCATCTCAGCCACAGTTGCAAGAAGAATGATGAGAAAAGGTTGTGAAGCCTACCTAGCACATGTGGTGGATACTAGGCAGGCTAAGCCAAACCTGAGTGACATACCCACAGTGAGAGACTTCCCAGAAGTATTTCCTGAAGAGTTACCTGGTTTGCCACCAGAAAGGGAAGTTGAATTTGCCATTGAGACACTGCCGGGTACAGCACCCATTTCCATTGCTCCTTATAGGATGGCACCCACGGAATTGAGGGAGTTGAAAACTCAATTGCAAGAGTTGTTGGATAAGGGGTTCATACGCCCCAGTGTGTCACCATGGGGAGCTCCAGTGCTGTTTGTGAAAAAGAAGGATGGGACTTTGAGGCTTTGTATTGATTAACTGCAGTTGAATAAAGTGACTGTGAAGAACAAATATCCGTTGCCTAGAATTGATGATCTGTTTGATCAGTTGAAGGGAGCAGGAGTATTTTCTAAGATTGATCTCAGATCAGGGTATCATCAGCTGAGGGTAAAGGATGTAGATGTGCCCAAAACTGCATTCAGGACCCGGTATGGGCATTATGAGTTTCTGGTGATGCCCTTTGGCTTAACAAATGCACCAGTGGCATTCATGGACCTTATGAACCGTATCTTTCATCCATACTTAGATCGGTTCGTAGTGGTCTTTATTGATGACATTTTGGTGTATTCCAAGACCAGGGAAGAACATGATGAGCATTTGAGGATTGTTCTGCAAACCCTGCGGGAAAAGGAGCTGTATGCTAAGTTGTCCAAGTGTGACTTTTGGCTGAATGAGATTGCATTCCTTGGACACATAGTGTCAGCTGATGGGATTAGGGTGGATCCCAAGAAAATAGAAGCAGTGATAGAATGGAAGCCTCCCAGAAATACAACTGAGGTCAGAAGTTTCTTGGGGTTAGCTGGGTATTACAGAGATTTGTGAAGGATTTTCCTAATAGCTCCAATGACCAAGTTGTTACACAAGAATGTCGATTTGACTGAATGACAAGTGTCAGACCAGTTTTGAGAAATTGAAGGCTATGTTGACAGAGGCACCAGTGTTAACACAGCCAGTGTCAGGGAAGGACTTTGTGGTCTACAGTGATGCCTCTCATAATGGGTTAGGATGTGTGTTGATGCAAGAGGGGAAAGTGATCGCCTATGCTTCCAGACAGCTAAGGCCACATGAACAAAATTACCCTACCCATGATTTGGAGCTTGCAGCAATTATCTTCGTGATCAAGATATGGAGGCATTACTTGTATGGTGAAAAGTGCTACATATACACAGACCACAAAAGCCTGAAATACTTGCCAACCCAGAAGGAGCTCAACCTTAGACAGAGGCGATGGATTGAGTTCCTGAAGGATTATGACTGTGTAATTGACTACCATCCTGGGAAGGCAAATGTAGTTGCTGATGCTTTGAGCAGAAAATCCATGACAGCTTTGAGATCATTGAATGCCCGTCTATCCTTGGTTCGAGATGGAGCTATTTTGGCTGAGTTGCAAGTGAGGCCAAACCTGCTACAGCAGATACTAGATGGGCAAAAGGCAGATGAGAAGCTAATGGCTATTATGAGCAAGATCTCAGAGGGAAAAGCAACTGACTATGAGGTAAAGGCAGATGGGTGTCTGTATTACAAAGGAAGACTGTGTGTACCAGATGATGGGGAATTGAAGACCAGTATTCTAAAAGAGGCACACACTAGTGTATATGCTATGCACCCAGGAAGTACAAAGATGTATCATGACCTGAAGCTTCAGTATTGGTGGCCTGGTATGAAGAGAGATATAGCTGACTATGTGACTAAATGCTTGACATGTCAGCAAGTCAAGGCAGAACATCAAGTTCCATCGTTTGCTACACCTATACGCATACCGAATGGAAATGGGATCGGTCACCATGGATTTTGTAAGTGGTTTGCCTCTCACCCGTAAGAAACACGATGCAAAGATGGGTGATAGTTGATAGATTGACCAAGTCATCACACTTTCTGCCAGTTAGGACTGACTACTCACTTGTGAGGTTATAAGATTTGTATATTAGTGAGATAGTTAGACTGCATGGAATTCGACTTTCCATCATATCCGATGAGACCCAAGGTTTACATCGAGATTTTGGAAGAAGTTGCATGAATCTTGGGTACACAACTCCATTTCAAAGATCGCTTTCCATCCTCAGACGGATGGGCAATCAGAAAGAGTAATCCAGGTCCTTGAGGATATGCTGAGTAGTTGTGTCATTGAGTTTGAGGGAAGTTGGGATAGATATTTCCCATCGCGCACTGTGATACAACAATAGCTACCAGGCTAGCATCCAAATGGCCCCATATGAAGCACTATATGGAAGAAAATGTAGAACTCAGCAGGCCGGACTGAATTGGGTGAAGATAAATCGTAGGGCTGCACTGTGAAACAGATCAAGAGAAGGTAAAGATAATCACACTAAGTTGAAGGTTGCCTCGCATGCATGTAAATCTTATGCCGACCTGAAGAGAAAAGAAATAGAATATGTGGTTGGCGACAAAGTGTTCCTCAAGGTGTCACCGTGGAAGAAAGTGTTGAGGTTTGGAAGGAAGGGTAAGTTGAGCCCTAGGTTCATTGGCCCATATGAAGTCATTGAACGTGTGGGTCCAGTGGCCTATAGGCTAGCTTTACCACCAGAGCTGGACAAGATCCACAATGTGTTCCACGTGTCCAAGCTCAGGAGATACCGCCGATCCTTCACATGTCATCTCCAGAGAAGAAATTGAAATACAATGGATTTGACATATGAAGAAGAACCTCTACGGATCTCGGCAGGAAGTAAAAGAATTGAGGAACAAGCGATTCCATGGTGAAAGTGCTTTGGAGGCACCACAACACCGAGGAGGCAACTTGGGAAAGTGAAGAAACGATGAGGCAACAGTTCCCTCAACTGTTTGCATCAGGTAAATTTCGAGGACGAAATTTAAATTAGAGGGGAAGAGTTGTAACACCCTCCCGGCAACCACTCCGTACATTCTACTGTTCCGGTGACCGGTGTCGGTCCGGACAGCTAGAACGTCCGGAAAAATATTTAAATTAAAGTCGGGAATCAAAATTAACTCAAATATTAATAAGAAAAATTTAGTAAAAATTTTAGAAATAAAATACAATCGAGTAAACGAGGTGCCTGCCGATGGGTCACCGGAGGGAAGTTTCTGCTTCGCAACGAGGAGCCCTAGATCTGGGAAAAATTATAAAATAATTTTTGGGACTCCAGAGAAGGGTCATTGAGGTTCCTATGGCATTAGAATGCCAAGAAAATACCTAGAAAAATTTTTCTATCGGTACAGACAATTTTGGCCCGTTAAGTCAAACGGAGGGCATTTTGGTCATTTCGCCTTCCGAGGTGATTTTTAGCCGACTCGCCCAGTTGAGTAAATAATTAATATGACATAAAATATAAAGAAATATTACTAGAAATGAAATTTAAAATGAGTAGTCAAGCAAAGGAAAGAAAATGAAGAAAAGATCAATTATGGCATCATGGTGATGTCATTAAGGAGTTGGACCAATCACACTTAAGCCATTGTTTGACTAACTATTAAAAGAGACTAAATAAGACCAAAATAACAAAATTTCAGCAGCCATCTTCCTCACCCAAAAACGTTACATTCTCTCCCAAAACCCTATTCTTCCATGGGAGCTTAATGGAAGCTTGAGACAACCCACCAAATCACCATAAAACCTTTAGTCATCTTCACAAAAATTTGCCCTAGCACCTTGCTAAAGCTTTTGGCAGCCAAGAAGAAGAAAGAAAGTGAAGCTTTCTCAAGCTTGGATTGGCATACAACAAGGTTAGTGCACTATATACCTAAAACTCCTTAATTTCATGAATGAGCACTTGAATTTAGTAAGAAAATGTCATTTAAATGAACAAAATTCATGTGTGTGTGTACATGAATTTTTTGGCTGCCCTAGTGGAGAAATAGTAAGGAGTGTTTTTGATGAGCTTGAAGTGAACTAGAATTAAGTTGAAAGTTTATAAACATAAGAATAATAATTTGGTATGATAACTAAGGCATTATGTAGGAAACATAATGTGAAGCTAGGGTTTTGGAGAGTGAAATTTGGTTTTGGCTTATGAAGTGGTAAGTGAACATTATAAGGGTCAATTAGTGACCATTTTAGGTATGTTGACCATAATTAGAACTTAAAAATAGAATGGCAAAGTGAAAGTAAAATTCTGCCCTATGGACAGCAGCATAGGGACTGAAATTTCAGTCCCTTTGCACTGCCATAACTTGGGCAGTGGTAGTCCAATTGAAGTTTGGCCAATTGGACATGAAACTAGGCTTATAATGGCACATTTTTGCTGAAGAAACCATGCCCAAAAGACCAAAGCAAAAGGGTCAAAACCCAGCTCCAATCCGGATTCCCTGCACTGAATTCTGCAGAATTTGACCAAATGAACAGTAACTGTTCATTTGGCCATAACTCACTGTAGATTTGGTCAATTGGTCTGAAATTTTTACAGCAATAAGTTAAGACATAGACAAACAACTTTCATGAAGGAACCTATCCCAAATTATGGCCAGAACCCAACCAACCAAGTGACTCAAGTTACTGTTCCTGCACTGTAGATATGGTAAATTTCTGCAGAATGCAATCCGGACAGCTTGGGTTTTTGAGCCATATCTGGAGCTACAAAACTCCAAATGGAGTGATTCAAAAAAGGAAATTCAACTAGACAAAATAAGGAACAACTTTCATGTTTTACATTTCTTCAAATTCCAACAGTAACAGTGTCCAATGGAACAGTGAAGTAAGGGCACCAAAACTGAAATTTTCTGCTAGTGTGGGTTGCACTTTGAAATTGCAAAAACACTTAATGCCAACAAGTTTTAAACACCAAATGTGGTATGTTGGGAGTGCCAAAGTTGATGTACACATTTTTATGCTAAAAGTCAACATTTTTGGTTGACCAATGATGAATAGTGACACCAAAAAAGTTGAAATTCACAAATTGAAGAATTTAAAAGTTTCAAATGCCCTAGTATACCTAACAAGATTGGTTTGGATAGTTTGGCATGCCAATAGAGGGTTCCGTTAGCGATCGCACATGGCAAAAATGCCATTCTGTGATTTCATGGCTTTTAGGCATTCTGGCTTTGTTTTGAGACTTGGCGTTGTGCCTGATCTTATTTACAGCTTGTTAGCTGCTCACGTACACCGAGATACATATGTGTCCGATGGTGTGTCGGACCGAGGTACTAGGTACCCAAAGTGCGCTTACCCGTTATCCATCCAATGTCTAGTGTAGGTTACTTGGGGCAACCAAATGAATAAAAGTGAATAAAGCTAATGATTTAATGAATATACCAAGACCAAACAAAGAAAGCATACACATTGTATACACATTTATTTTCTTGCTATTTTCTTCTATTATATTATTGCACCACTAAGCATTATTGCTTAGCGCGTTGCTTTTGCCACGCGTAGGTACTGGAGATCCCGATCGTGAGCCCAGTAGACCACAGACTAGGTGAGTCTATCTGACAGTTCTGCTCAGTGTCCGTGTCACCTCACTACTGCATTGCATCGGTAGGGCACTAGGTGTCATTTTGTCATTTTGATATTTTGTAGCGATTTGTATTTTCTCATATGTATTTGAACTCATGTAATATATTTTGATGTATATGTAAATTATGAAAATTGTATTTGTTAATGGAAAAGTAGATGTTTACTTGTGATTTACATGCGAACATCACATGTGAATGATGAATGAAAATGGAAATTGAAATGTGGAAATCATGATATTGAATTTGGTGTTGATAATGGATGTTTGAGAAATATTGTTGAGATTTTGGGATATTGGAGTTTGAGATGATGAAATAAAAATATTGGAAGTGTTTTTAACAGGTTCCGAAGAACGGTTTTCTCCATTTTTAGCCGGTACTCCGCCGGATTTTCTTTAAAATTTTCGGAACCTTAAATGAATAATACTTTTGATAAATGGCTTAAACAGATTATATTTCATAAATTATATGCAAAAGTATTGTCTAAATTAATTGAGGAATATTAGAGTGTGCCGGTACACCAGGTGGCATTACTTACTTGGGTATCTTGTACGGGTAAGGGGTGTCACATTTAGTGGTATCAGAGCCTGGTTTAGGCGTTTCTGGGCCTAGATTGAGTCCATACCATGCATTGCATTTGTAAGAGTCGAGGTGACACTATCGCAGATCTGTTTGTCTTTGTTAAATAGGATATGGACCCTTCATCGCAAAGGGCAGTCGAGGAGGAAGTGGAGAGTCATGCTCCACCTGCAGCAGCTGAGACTGGGGGCATGAGAGAATCTGCTCCACCAGCTCAGTGAGCACGCTCGGCCTCCACAGCCATGTTTCAACAAATGGCCGACTTCTTTAGACAGATGGTGGGCAATGCCGGCACCACCACCACCACCACGGCTCCACAGGTAAATCACACTGGAAAGGTTAAGAAAATTTGGGCGGTGGATTTCTATGGTAAGAGAGAAGATGACTCTATTGCGGTAGAATTGGTTGAACAGGCAGGCGAGTACTAAAACAACTTCACTGCACTCGAGCAAAACCCGAAGTCGCCATTTCTTTCTTTGCAAGATGATGCCTATGAGTGGTGGGACACGGTGTCGATGAAATCTGACGGAAGTCAGTAACTTGGGATTTCTTTCTCTGAATTCAAGAAGAAGTATGTGGATCTTGTATATTTGGAAGAGAGAAGAAGAGAATTTATTAACCTGAGGCAGAGACAATTGTCAGTGGCTGAGTATGAGAAGGAGTTTGTTCGATTAAGCCGTTATGGAAGGGAGATAGTCCCTAATGAAGCTGAAAGATGTAAGAGATTTGAAGAGGGACTAAATGACAACATCAAGATCCACTCAATGCCTTGGGAATCACCGAATTTACCAAGTTAGTGGAAGCTGCCATAAAGGTTGAAAAAGTGAGAATTAGTGAGTGGACTAGAAGAGAGAGACGAGAAGAGGGGCCGGTCGGTCGAGTTCAGCTCTGCATCGGGGAAGAAGTTCAAGGGTCCTCCCGCACAAAGTTCGGCTCACCACAGTCGTGGTCGGTCTCGGGGCCCAGCCACGATTTACCCCTAGGAGAGGTCACCCACACCATCGGTGGGCGCTCTCGAGGATGGGGTTCATGGGACCAGCCCCGGCATCTTGTGCATGTCCACACTTGTCAAAGATGGCATAAGGGGGAGTGTTGGAGAGTGACGGTGCTTGCTTTAGATGTGGGTCAACAGAGCATCGGTTGAAAAAGCGTCACGCAGAACTACTCTGGCTACTCCAACACAAGCAGATGGACTGCTCCTGCACTACGAGAGGTAGAAAATCGGCAAGTCCGAGGTCAGGACCATCACAGAGGCTGCATCGAGCCACAGAGAGGCCCGACAGCGGACCACTGCAAGAGCCTATGCTATTAGAGCTCGGGAGGAGCAAGATGCCCGGATGTCATCAGTGCGTTCTCCCTCTACACTACACTGTGCATGCATTGGTGGATCCAGATCCACTCACTCATACATCTGCATCAATCTACCCGTAGAAAGGGGATCTTGGTAGGGAGAGTGACCAAGACATTCAGTCACTAATCCATTGGGTCACAATGTGGTAGTGAACAAAGTATACAAGGGTTGCCCGTTGAGGATTCAGGTATGAATTCTTGGCGGACCTAATTGAGTTACCCTTCCATGAGTTTGACGTGATTTTGGGAATGGATGGCTATCACGTCATCGTGCAATAGTTGATTGCAAATTGAAGAGAATTTCTCTAAAAACTTCAGAGGGTAATGAGATCACAGTTGTGGGGAAAGGATGATTTCTTGTCCAATGTCATCTCAACCACGATTGCAAGAAGAATGATGAGAAAAGGTGAAGCCTACCTAGCACAAGTGGTGGATACTAGCCAGGCTAAGCCAAACCCGAGTGACATACCCACGGTGAGAGACTTCCTAAGTATTTCTGAAGAGTTACAGTTTGCCACGAGAAAGGAAGTTGAATTTGCCATTGAGACACTGCCGGGTACAGCACCCATTTCCATTGCTCCTTATAGGATGGCACCCACGGAATTGAGGGAGTTGAAAACTCAATTGCAAGAGTTGTTGGATAAGGGGTTCATACGCCCCAGTGTGTCACCATGGGGAGCTCCAGTGCTGTTTGTGAAAAAGAAGGATGGGACTTTGAGGCTTTGTATTGATTACCGGCAGTTGAATAAAGTGACTATGAATAACAAATATCCGTTGCCTAGAATTGATGATCTGTTTGATCAGTTGAAGGGAAGCAGAGTATTTTCTAAGATTGATCTCAGATCAGGGTATCATCAGCTGAGGGTAAAGGATGTAGATGTGCCCAAAACTGCATTCAGGACCCGGTATGGGCATTATGAGTTTCTGGTGATGCCCTTTGGCTTAACAAATGCACCAGCGGCATTCATGGACCTTATGAACCGTATCTTTCATCCATACTTAGATCGGTTCGTAGTGGTCTTTATTGATGACATTTTGGTGTATTCCAAGACCAGGGAAGAACATGATGAGCATTTGAGGATTGTTCTGCAAACCCTGCGGGAAAAGGAGCTGTATGCTAAGTTGTCCAAGTGTGACTTTTGGCTGAATGAGATTGCATTCCTTGGACACATAGTGTCAGCTGATGGGATTAGGGTGGATCCCAAGAAAATAGAAGCAGTGATAGAATGGAAGCCTCCCAGAAATACAACTGAGGTCAGAAGTTTCTTGGGGTTATTTGGGTATTACAGAGATTTGTGAAGGGATTTTCCCTAATAGCTGCTCCAATGACCAAGTTGTTACACAAGAATGTCAGATTTGACTGGAATGACAAGTGTCAGACCAGTTTTGAGAAATTGAAGGCTATGTTGACAGAGGCACCAGTGTTAACACAGCCAGTGTCAGGGAAGGACTTTGTGGTCTACAGTGATGCCTCTCATAATGGGTTAGGATGTGTGTTGATGCAAGAGGGGAAAGTGATCGCCTATGCTTCCAGACAGCTAAGGCCACATGAACAAAATTACCCTACCCATGATTTGGAGCTTGCAGCAATTATCTTCGCACTGAAGATATGGAGGCATTACTTGTATGGTGAAAAGTGCTACATATACACAGACCACAAAAGCCTGAAATACTTGCCAACCCAGAAGGAGCTCAACCTTAGACAGAGGCGATGGATTGAGTTCCTGAAGGATTATGACTGTGTAATTGACTACCATCCTGGGAAGGCAAATGTAGTTGCTGATGCTTTGAGCAGAAAATCCATGACAGCTTTGAGATCATTGAATGCCCGTCTATCCTTGGTTCGAGATGGAGCTATTTTGGCTGAGTTGCAAGTGAGGCCAAACCTGCTACAGCAGATACTAGATGGGCAAAAGGCAGATGAGAAGCTAATGGCTATTATGAGCAAGATCTCAGAGGAAAAGCAGCGACTATGAGGTAAAGCGGATGGGTGTCTGTATTACAAAGGAAGACTGTGTACGGATGATGGGGAATTGAAGACCAGTATTCTAAAGAGGCACACACTAGTGTATATGCTATGCACCTGGAAGTACAAAGATGTATCATGACACAAGCTTGATATTGGTGGCACGGTATGAAGAGAGATATAGTGACTATGTGACTAAATGCTTGACATGTCAGCAAGTCAAGGCAGAACATCAAGTTCCATCGGGTTTGCTACAGCCTATACGCATACCTGAATGGAAATGGGATCGGGTCACCATGGATTTTGTAAGTGGTTTGCCTCTCACCCAGAAGAAACACGATGCAGCATGGGTGATAGTTGATAGATTGACCAAGTCAGCACACTTTACGCCGATTAGGGTGACTACTCCTTTGGAGAGGTTAGCGTAATTGTATATTAGTGAGATAGTTAGCGCATGGAATTCCACTTTCCATCATATCCATCGAGACCCAAGGTTTACATCGAGATTTTGGAAGAAGTTGCATGAATCCTTGGGTACACAACTCCATTTCAAGATCGCTTTCCATCCTCGAGACGGATGGGCAATCGTAAAAGAGTAATCCAGTCCTTGAGGATATCTTGAGGAGTTGTGTCATTGAGTTTGAGGAAGTTGGGATAGATATTTCCCATCGCACTCGCATACAACAATAGCTACCAGCTAGCATCCAAATGGCCCCATATGAAGCACTATATGGAAGAAAATGTAGAACTCCAGTGTGCTGGACTGAATTGGGTGAAGATAAACTGGTAGGGCCAGACCTGGTGAAACAGACTGAAGAGAAGGTAAAGATAATCACAGCTAACTTGAAGGTTGCCTCAGACAGACAGAAATCTTATGCCGACCTGAAGAGAAAAGAAATAGAATATGTGGTTGGCGACAAAGTGTTCCTCAAGGTGTCACCGTGGAAGAAAGTGTTGAGGTTTGGAAGGAAGGGTAAGTTGAGCCCTAGGTTCATTGGCCCATATGAAGTCATTGAACGTGTGGGTCCAGTGGCCTATAGGCTAGCTTTACCACCAGAGCTGGACAAGATCCACAATGTGTTCCACGTGTCCATGCTCAGGAGATACCGCTCAGATCCTTCACATGTCATCTCCAGAGAAGAAATTGAAATACAGCCGGATTTGACATATGAAGAAGAACCTCTACGGATCCTGGCTTGGGAAGTAAAAGAATTGAGGAACAAGCAGATTCCACTGGTGAAAGTGCTTTGGAGGCACCACAACACCGAGGAGGCAACTTGGGAAAGTGAAGAAACGATGAGGCAACAGTTCCCTCAACTGTTTGCATCAGGTAAATTTCGAGGACGAAATTTAAATTAGAGGGGAAGAGTTGTAACACCCTCCCGGTAACCACTCCGTACATTCTACTGTTCCGGTGACCGGTGTCGGTCCGGACAGCTAGAACGTCCGGAAAAATATTTAAATTAAAGTCGGGAATCAAAATTAACTCAAATATTAATAAGAAAAATTTAGTAAAAATTTTAGAAATAAAATACAACCGAAGTCAAGCAATGGTGCCCAAGCGATGGGTCACCGGAGGGAAGTTCGGTTCTATAACGAGGAGCCCTAGACCGGGAAAAATTATAAAATAATTTTGGGACTCCAGAGAAGGGTCATTGAGGTTCCTATGGCATTAGAATGCCAAGAAAATACCTAGAAAAATTTTTCTATCGGTACAGACAATTTTGGCCCGTTAAGTCAAACGGAGGGCATTTTGGTCATTTCGCCTTCCGAGGTGATTTTTAGCCGACTCGCCCAGTTGAGTAAATAATTAATATGACATAAAATATAAAGAAATATTACTAGAAATGAAATTTAAAATGAGTAGTGAAGGAAAGGAAAGAAAATGAAGAAAAAGATCTATTTTGGCATCATGGTGATGTCATTAAGGTTGTTGGACCAATCACACTTAAGCCATTGTTTGACTAACTATTAAAAGAGACTAAATAAGACCAAAATAACAAAATTTCAGCAGCCATCTTCCTCACCCAAAAACGTTACATTCTCTCCCAAAACCCTATTCTTCCATGGGAGCTTAATGGAAGCTTGAGACAACCCACCAAATCACCATAAAACCTTTAGTCATCTTCACAAAAATTTGCCCTAGCACCTTGCTAAAGCTTTTGGCAGCCAAGAAGAAGAAAGAAAGTGAAGCTTTCTCAAGCTTGGATTGGCATACAACAAGGTTAGTGCACTATATACCTAAAACTCCTTAATTTCATGAATGAGCACTTGAATTTAGTAAGAAAATGTCATTTAAATGAAAAAAATTCATGTGTGTGTGTACATGAATTTTTGGCTGCCCTAGTGGAGAATTAGTAAGGAGTGTTTTTGTTGAGCATGAAGTGAACTAGAATTAAGTTGAAAGTTTATAAAGATATTATTAATATTGTGGTATGAGAACTAAGGCTTTATGTAGGAAACATAATGTGAAGCTAGGGTTTTGGAGAGTGAAATTTGGTTTTGGCTTATGAAGTGGTAAGTGAACATTATAAGGGTCAATTAGTGACCATTTTAGGTATGTTGACCATAATTAGAACTTAAAAATAGAATGGCAAAGTGAAAGTAAAATTCTGCCCTATGGACAGCAGCATAGGGACTGAAATTTCAGTCCCTTTGCACTGCCATAACTTGGGCAGTGGTAGTCCAATTGAAGTTTGGCCAATTGGACATGAAACTAGGCTTATAATGGCACATTTTTGCTGAAGAAACCATGCCCAAAAGACCAAAGCAAAGGGTCAAAACCCAGCTCCAATCCGGATTCCCTGCACTGAATTCTGCAGAATTTGACCAAATGAACAGTAACTGTTCATTTGGCCATAACTCACTGTAGATTTGGTCAATTGGTCTGAAATTTTTACAGCAATAAGTTAAGACATAGACAAACAACTTTCATGAAGGAACCTATCCCAAATTATGGCCAGAACCCAACCAACCAAGTGACTCAAGTTACTGTTCCTGCACTGTAGATATGGTAAATTTCTGCAGAATGCAATCCGGACAGCTTGGGTTTTGAGCCATATCTGAGCTACAAAAATCCAAATTGAGTGATTAAAAAAAGGAAATTCAACTAGACAAAATAAGGAACAACTTTCATGTTTTACATTTCTTCAAATTCCAACAGTAACAGTGTCCAATGGAACAGTGAAGTAAGGGCACCAAAACTGAAATTTTCTGCTAGTGTGGGTTGCACTTTGAAATTGCAAAAACACTTAATGCCAACAAGTTTTAAACACCAAATGTGGTATGTTGGGAGTGCCAAAGTTGATGTACACATTTTTATGCTAAAAGTCAACATTTTTGGTTGACCAATGATGAATAGTGACACCAAAAAAGTTGAAATTCACAAATTGAAGAATTTAAAAGTTTCAAATGCCCTAGTATACCTAACAAGATTGGTTTGGATAATTTGGCATGCCAATTGGGTTCCGTTAGCGATCGCACATGGCAAAAATGCCATTCTGTGATTTCATGGCTTTTAGCCATTCTGGCTTTGTATTGAGACTTGGCCTTGTGCTCGATATTATTCTGACTTGTTAGTACATTACATTTGCCTGCCGGAGATACATATGTGACCGATGGTGTGACGGCCGAGGTACTAGGTACCCAGTGCGGTTACCCGTTATCCATCCGATGCGTCTAGTGTAGGTTACTTGGGGCAACCAAATGAATAAAAGTGAATAAAGCTAATGATTTAATGAATATACCAAGACCAAACAAAGAAAGCATACACATTGTATACACATTTATTTTCTTGCTATTTTCTTCTATTATATTATTGCACCACTAAGCATTATTGCTTAGCGCGGTGCTTTTGCCACGCGTAGGTACTGGAGATCCCGATCGTGAGCCCAGTAGACCACAGACTGGGTGAGTCTAACTCGATTACGCTCGATGTCCGTGTCACCTCACTACTGCGATTGCATCGGTAGGGCACTAGGTGTCATTTTGTCATTTTGATATTTTGTAGCAGATTTGTATTTTCTCATATGTATTTGAACTCATGTAATATATTTTGATGTATATGTAAATTATGAAAATTGTATTTGTTAATGGAAAAGTAGATGTTTACTTGTGATTTACATGCGAACATCACATGTGAATGATGAATGAAAATGGAAATTGAAATGTGGAAATCATGATATTGAATTTGGTGTTGATAATGGATGTTTGAGAAATATTGTTGAGATTTTGGGATATTGGAGTTTGAGATGATGAAATAAAAATATTGGAAGTGTTTTTAACAGGTTCCGAAGAACGGTTTTCTCCATTTTTAGCCGGTACTCCGCCGGATTTTCTTTAAAATTTTCGGAACCTTAAATGAATAATACTTTTGATAAATGGCTTAAACAGATTATATTTCATAAATTATATGCAAAAGTATTGTCTAAATTAATTGAGGAATATTAGAGTGTGCCGGTACACCAGGTGGCATTACTTACTTGGGTATACTGTACACGGGTAAGGGGTGTCACAAATTAATTAATTTATATTTGATATAAATTGATTAGAAGAAGAGAAATAATTATTTTGGGTTGAGAACTCAAAATTAAGACACATGAGTATTTTGGTCATTTCATAGGGTGACATGTGGCACCATGAGATGGTGACACATGGCACTACACATAAGCTCATCATATGTCTTTTAATCATGTAAGATGATCAAAGTCAAGATTAAATATAGGTTTGACACTTGGCACAATCTGATTGGGTCAATTAAACCTAGAGCCAATCAGAAGGTGACACTTGGCAAGGGTTTTAAGTGGTGACCTAGCTATATAAAGGAAAAGGATGAAAAGAAAAATAATAATATGCTTATTCATCCAAGGGTGCCGCCACCCTTGCCTTGCTCTCCCTCTCATCTTCTTCATCTCTTATCAATTCAAAGAGATTTGCCAATAATCTCTTGAATTAAAAATACTGGAAATTGTTTCTAGTATCCTGTTTACATCTGTAATCTCTCAAAAGGCAAAACCTGATTTTCTAATTGATTGGAAAAGCTTTAGAAGCTATTCAAGGGGCTGCCATTGGTGATCTTGGTGTGAACAAGCTAGAGGGACAACATCTGATGTCCTAGGCGCATCCCAAAGGTGCCAAACACATTGCAGTGCATCAAAAGGTTAGTGCACTTGTTCTTGATCTAATCTAGGGTTCTAATGAATTAATCTGTTAATTCTAAAATCTTAAATAGCAAATGTAAATATAAAAACATATTAAAAGATTTTTAATATACTGTTTATCATTGAAATAAAATAGATAAAAATAAATCTTGCATGATGCATGTGACCCTAGATGAAAAATTTTTGAATTCAATGATCTAAACTTATGTTTTCATGCTTCCGCTCCTTCAATTGGTATCAGAGCCACTATATTTGCCATTTAGATTGTTGATTATATGATTTAATTATGTGATTTGATCATGAGATGATTAAATCATTGCTGGTTGCAATGACAAAAGTGGCGGCTTGATGAAAAACACCATGGTGCACATGGTTTGATTCATTCAACCATGCGCATGGCCGTTTGGGTTTGTTTGTGGGCTTGGTTCCAAGGCCCATAATGAGGTCCATGACTAATTAAAGTGTTTAATTAGGAGTTTTAATCATACAATTAAATTTTGATTCAAATCTGAATTTTTTAAATTTGTTTGAATGTGATTCAAATCTGAATTTTTAAATCTGTTTGAATGTGATTCAAATATGAATTTTTAAATTTGTTTGAATCATATTCAAATATGAAATTTTAAGTTGAATATGAGATATTCAATTTAATTTAAGTCTGTATGTTTTATTTAATTATTAAATAGTGATATGGATGATGGATTATCATGGACTATAAAAGACCAATGTGATTGGATTTATTTCTTTTATATTTCTTTGGGTTGTAAATTAATTAATTAATTTTAATTTATTTTGGGCATATAATATAAAGGTTGTAATATTTTTGGGTTGTAATTTCATTTATTTAGTTCTTGTAAATTCGCCTTGGTATGCCAAGGATTACTATGTAATTGGATTGCAAGAAGATCAAGGAGATCAAGAGCATTGGTGAGACCAGTGGAAGGAATTCAAGATCAAGTGTTAATTATGTGCGCCTTCAGCAACTCTTGTAATATGAATGAATGAAATGCACCTAGGAATGCCCTGATTCAATTCTTGGTGGCTTAGAATTGAATCCCTTAGAAAGTCCATGATCATACCATATTTATTATCCATGAATGCATGAGATGTATGGGAATGTATGCAAGTATATGATATATGCATGCTAATTAGATAATGTGCAAAGTGAGACCTTAATAGTAATTAGGATGACCATAAAATCTTCCAAACAAATGATTAAGTCGAAAATGATATAATTAAAGTAATTATAACATAGGCCCTCCATTGAGGCAATTATTTTAAGAAATTTTAAATACTTGCATATGACGCAATTAATTTAAGAGATTTTCTTAAGAATAATTGTTAAGCATGAGATGTTGTAAATATGTAAATGGTTTGGTGCCCAATATTGGATGTACCTGAGGACATTAAAATTATTTGTATAATTATTGGTTCAATGGGATCAACTTAACTAATGCAAGATAAGTCAATAATGGATGTATTTGAGATTTTGAGCCTTAGGGGCTAGGTAAAGGATTGAACCTCACATAAGATGTGATGGGCAAGGAGTTGCTCACTTATAATTTATTGTAATTCCAATAATGGATGTACCTGAGGATGATCAATAGGATTATAAGAATTCAATCACCCACTAGAAATCCATCCAACTAGGATTTCCATTTTCTACTTTGGAAGTGTAAGATTCGCTAAGTTAGTAGGAGGACCAATTTGATTAAAAGACCATAATAATTTTGGTTAAATACATGATACATTTACTAATTAATCTGGTTATTTTCTGCAGTTAATTTTCTAATAACAATAAGCAGAGAACAACCACCACCATCTAATATCCTTGCAAGCATACTTGATCGAAATAAGTTGACAGGACCTAATCTATCTGATGGGCTAAGAAATTTAAAACTTGTCTTGAACCTTGAACATATAGGATATGTTCTAGATTCAAATGTTCCTGGTCCCTTACCTCCAGACGCCACTCAAGAGGAACATGAAACTTTAGACAAGTGGAAGGAGCATGATATGAGAGCTAAGTGTTACATGCTTGCTTCTATGAGTAATGAGTTACAGAAGCAGCATGAGAACATGTAGAGTGCGAATGAGATCCTCCTTCACTTACAAGAGTTGTATGGTGAGCACAGTAGGAATGTTAGGTATGAAATATCTAGTCAGCTGTTCCGCATGAGGATGTCTGAGGGACAGAATGTTTGGGAACATGTCCACAAGATGATTCAGCAGATTAAGCAGTTGGAACATCTTGACTTTAACATGGATTTCCAACTGCAGACGGATTTGATCCTTCAGTCCCTTCTTGAGTTATTTGGGAATTTTGAGATAAATTTCCATATGACTTAGCAGGATTGCACCTTGGCTGGTTTACTCAACATGCTGGTTATTGCCCAAAAGAATGTGCCGGGCAATAAAGGAAAAGAGGTAGCTTTGATTGCATCTTCTTCTGCTGGAAAGTCCAACAAGAAGAAGGGCAATAAGAAAAAGAAACCTTAGATTCTTGGTCCTTCCAAGAAAATAGCTAAACAGAAAGGGAAGACTAAAGCTGATAGAGGCAAAGGAAAGTGTTTCCACTGCCAGAAGGATGGGCACTGGAAAAGGAACTGCCCAGAGTTTCTTGCTTCTCTGATGGGCAAGAAGGATACACCTTCGGAAGGTATGTCCATAACTTGTTATTTAGATTTTGATGATACTCATAGTTCATCTACAGCTTGGGTTTTAGATACTGGTGCCAGTTTTCACATTTCTTATGATATGCAGGAACTAGCAAATAGTAGCAGCTTACGTTCTCGAGATGTTAGACTCCGGATTGGCGATGGCTCAACTGTTGAAGCTTTAGCCATAAGATCTAAATCTTTTTACATGTCTAGACATGTTTTGTGTTTGGATAATATTTTATATGTACCTGATGCTTTTAAGAACATCATTTTTATATCTAGTTTGACTAGAAATTACTATGAATTTCAATTCACAGATGATGTTTGCAATATTTATTTTGGAAATAAATAAGTTGGTTCGGGTTATATGAATGATGGTCTTTATTATTTAGATAATAATGACAAACACAAAATGAATGCAAGTGATCTAAATGAATGCAATGCCATGGTGAAAATCAACTCAAGTTCAAAATATGTTTGGCACTTAAGGTTAGGTCATGTTACAGAAAATAGGATTACAAAACTGGAGAAAATGGGGATTCTATTCTCATTGGGTTCTGAACCTACTCTAACCTGTGAATCCTGCCTTCAGGGCAAAATGACTAGATCACCCTTTGTTGGACAAGGACTAAGAGCTGAAAATATTTTAGAGCTAATACATAGTGATGTATGTGGTCCATTTCAAGAAATGGCTAGAGGTGGTTTTCATTATTTTATTACCTTTACTGATGATAAATCAAGGTCTGGGTATTTGTATTTAATGAAATACAAACATGAATCCTTTAAAAAGTTCAAAGAATTTAAATCTAAAGTAAAAAATCAAACAAGAAAGAGTATTAAAGCTTTTCGATCAGATCGTGGAGGTGAACACTTGAGTACTGAATTTGATGAATACTTAAGAGAGCATGGCATTGTTTCCCAGCTAACTCCTTCAGGAACACCACAGCTAAATTGTCACACCTTACCCCTCTGTAAGGCATAACATGATCCCGTAGAATACCTAATGAACTACGAACTTCACCTACCGATAACTCATTAAGTACCCTACAAGAGATTTTAAAACAATTTTCTTACTTTTAACAAGTGGTGAGCATTTACTAATAGGTATTTAAAACATTTAATTGAAATTAAAACCTAGTTAAAACTTTTGGCCATTTTATTTTTCCGCAAATTTTATAAAAATTTTGACAGGATTCCGTTTATATTTTGAGAAAACTGTTCTTCAACTACCTGTAAAAAGCACTTCTAAAAATTTTTCTCAACCACTACTTCAAATTCTCAATCAATCTCAAATCTCAAGATTCCACAATAAACATTTCTCAATTTCCAAAATTCAATAATCCTCAAAATACTAGCAATTTATCTCATTTAAATTAAATAAAATAGTTCCACTCATTTTTCATTAGGACAAAAAAATTTATATATATACATCATTACAAAATTTACATCAAAGGAAATTCAAACTAAATTTTTATTACAAACTTCATGCAAACTTTGTACAAGCTGTTCAAGACCCATTTTATATGTCCATACATTTATGTGCAATACATACATCAAAAGAAATATTTACAGGCAGGGTATAAATTATACCCGATGACTTCAAGCTGATAGCTCCTCACACCTCAGCAGCTCAGTCTACTGCTCCTCTAGTCTCTAAATCTACGACAGCAATAAAAGCTATCGTTGAGTACTAGGACTCAGTGGTGCACAACATACTAAAATAATCTTTATGCAGAAATAAAATCACATTTATTCAAAATTTGAGCTGAGCATGCGAGTTAAACACAAAACATAATTTATGAGATTTTAATCCCAAACAATTTCATTTTGAAGTATCAAATCACATTTCATAAAACCAACAGTTAGATCATGCCATTCGAAACAAATGGAATCTCAATAGCCAGAGGCTAAAGAGAAATCACATCACAAGGCTAGCTAGCTCAAATATATGGATATCCATTCACATCCTCTTCTACTGGCACACCTCAACACTTCTCCAGAGAAGGAATCAAAATTCGAAACTAATTAACTCCACTAGTCGTACTAGTGAGGTGTTCAAATATATGGTCATGACACTGTAGTTTCAAAATTTATCTTAACACTTTGCTAAACATTGTCATTTCAAATATACACAACTAACTTTCAACAATTTCGATCAAAGCATCATAAATAATGTCTCAATTCACTTTTTCAAATCATTCAAAACAATATGTAGCAAATAATTTACAAAAATTACACGTTGTGCACAAACCTCAAGCGAGTCTCCTCTTGGCCTCGACTCGGTTCCTCGGGTTCTTTTCCGGTATTCTTTCCAACTGAAACACACAATTTTATAATGTTTCAGTACTAGAACTTAACATAAACCCAAAATAAATTTAGCTTCACTTTTACCTAACTTTAACGTGCTAAACTCGACGTTCTTGAAATTTTTGTGTTTTGGGTTACTATTCACTACACTATTCAAGTCAAATTGTTGACTTTCTAAGGCTTAATAGGTATGGGAACTCCAACTTCACCCACATACCACATTTTGGTCACTAAATTTGTTGGTTTTGGTCATTTTCTCAAAACTTAGGTCTTTTAGGCAAAATTGCCAATTTTCAGTTTTGGAGTCCTAAGTTGCACTGTTTCATTGGTCCTTTTACTGTTAGAATTTGGCAAAACTCTCTTCATAGAAAATGTTCCATATTGTCTTAAGTTTATTCTCCTTTTTGAATCACTCCAATTGGAGTTTTGTAGCTCAAGTTATAGCCAAAATACAGTTACTGTTCATGCTGCAGAATTTAGTTCTGCAGATTTATTGCTCCAACTTCGTTCAGCAATTTGATCAAGTTAAGTCCATAATTTGATCTAATTTTCTTCATATGAAATGTTCTAATATGTCTTAGGTTTCCATTGGTTCAAGAATCACCTAAATCATAGTTTTCTAAAGAGAGTTATAGCCATTGAAACTTTACTGTTCATATGGCAAATCTGTAGTTCTGCAGATATAGTGACTTAATTTTGCTCAGTAACTTGATTGGGTTAATGGCATAATTTGGGTTTGTGTTCTTCATGAAAGTTTTAGGTTTATATCTCATCTAACCACTGGTAAAATTTCAGGTCATTTTGACTTGCATAGCTCGAGTTATGACCAAATGAACAAACACTATTCATTTGGTCAGTTTGTACAGGGTAGCCTGCAATTTTTCAACTTTGGTCAATTTGTTCACTAGGTTTTAGTCACTTTTTGGGCATGCTTCCTAAATGAAAATTGTGTCATTTAGTGCCTATTTTCATCCCCAATTGGTCCCATATCCATTGTACTTGTAAAATTTCATTTTTGATCCTTCAAAATTGACTTGGTCATGCTGCAGCAGCATGACCACACCCCCTCCGAATTTGACTTTAATTCCATCACTTCTATAACACTTAATTAGGTCACAAATGACTATTTCTCACTTCACATTAGATCAAAGACATAATTTACAAGTTTTTCACATTTTTGGTCTCTAAAACCCTAATGTCCAAAACCCTAATTTCCATGTTTAGCTCATTTCATGCAATTAAACTATATAGACCTCAACTACACCTTCAATCAAGCTTGCCTACCCTTTTAATTGTATCAAAATCCATCAATTTCAAGTTACCTCTAAGCTGGCTGAATTTCATTATATTCCTAAATATATTGTTTTTATTTTATTTTCATCAATACTAGTTCACTTCAAGTGCAAATTCATGAATATAAGGAGAATTGAGAGGATTCTTGACTAACCTTTAAGGAAGTATTCCCAAAGCTTCAATTCTTCCACTTTCTTCTTCCTTTCTATGCACAAGATACTTGTCAAGATCCAAGAACAAAATTTACTTAAGGGAGTTAGGGTATATATATATAGAATAAAATCAAGCTTTTAAAAGCTTGAATTGGTTGTTAATGGTGGAGAAGGAATGAAAGAGAGAGGTGGGAGTGATGGGGCGGCAATGGGAGGAAGGAAGAAGAGCAATTGATTTTTTTTTTTTTTTGTTTCTTTTCTTTTTGTCTTTATCTCTTTAGGAAGACTAAAAATCTAAATAAGTAAACAAATTAATTATATTCTTTATGGCATCATGCATGATGTCATGCATGATGTCATCACCTTTTGACTTTTTCATTTTCTTTTTTTTTTCTATTTGTTTTTTTCTATTAGTTCTTTAATTTAATTCTCGATTCTGAAATTTTCTTTTCTCTGATTTTATTTGATAGTTAGGTTAGGAGTCAGCTCTCGGGGTCAATTGACCAAATTGCCCCTCGCCGGTTCATCCCAGTTTGCAAATAATTCAATATTTCTTTCAGCTCCCTGACCTAATTATTTGACTGGCTTAACAGTTCTTTTTCGTGATTTTCTCTTTTTCACTATGTTCATAAAGGTCCTAAGGACCGCAGCGTCATATTTTACGGTTCGAAATTTGAGTTTAAAACGACTTCGTAGTCGTTCCCGAGAAGGTCACCCATCGTTGTGACTCTCGGCTCGTTTAACTTCTTATGTTCTGTTTTTCTTATTTATACTTAACTAATTGACAATTACTAATTATTTGTGTTTATGGCTTATCTAGTTGTCTTAAGTGTGGTTTTAATCCCCTTAATTATCCAGACCGACACCGGTCACCGGAATAGTGAAATGTACCAGGCTATGCAATTAGAGGTGTTACATAAATGGTGTATCTGAAAGGAGAAATCATACCCTATTGGATATGGTACGTAGTATGATGAGCTATACTGTTATGCCAATCTCCTTTTGGGGAATTGGATTAGAATCAGCTTTGTATATTCTGAATAAGATTCTATCAAAATCAGTATATTCCACACCTTATGAGATATGGCATGGAAGAAAACCAAGTCTTAAGCATGTTAAGATTTGGGGTTGTCCAGCTTATATCAAAAAGCTGAACATTGATAAATTGGAAACCAGATCAAAAAAGGGTCGATTTGTTAGATAACCAAAAGATAGTTTTGGATATTATTTTTATTTGCCTACATCACAAAAGGTTGTGATAAGTAGAGATGCCACATTTCTTGAACAATAGTTTGTTCAAGAAGGAGGCAAAGGAAGGCAAATAGAGTTAGATTGGAGAATTCTGACCAACCAACAGATCAGATGGATATAGATTCATCTAGTCAACCTACACCTATTGATGAAACATCTACAGCTATTCCTCGTAGAACAACCAGGGTATCTCACCCACCAGTGAGATATGGTTTCCTTCATGAAGAAGAATAAGAGTTGTCTACTCATGAAGAAGTAGATCATGGCAATGATTCACTTACCTATGAAGAAGTTATATCAGATATAGACTCTTCAAAATGGATTGATGCTATGAAATCAGAGATTGATTCCATGTATAAGAATCAAATTTGGGATCTTATTGACCCACCTGAAGGTATTGTACTTATAGGGAACAAATGGGTTTTCAAGAAGAAAATTGGTTCTGATGGAAAGGTAGAGACCTATAAGGCAAGGCTAGTAGCGAAAGGGTTTCGCCAAACCCAAGGAATCGACTATGAGGAGACTTTCTCGCCTATTGCTATGCTTAAATCAATTAGGATTCTATTAGCAATAGCTGCATACTATGATTATGAGATTTGGCAGATGAATGTCAAAACATATTTTCTCAATGGATACATCGAAGAAAACATTTTCATGGAACAGCCTAGGGGTTTTGAATCCCAAGATGGTTGCAAGGTATGCAAGCTAAAGCGATCCATTTATGGGTTAAAACAACCTTCGAGGAGTTGGAACATCCATTTTGATGAAGCCATTAAGTCATTTGGTTTTATAAAAAATGAGGATGAGCCATGTGTATATAAAAAAGTTAGTGATAGTGCTGTCACTTTCCTTGTCTTATATGTGAATGACATTTTGTTGATGGGTAATGACACAGGTATATTGACAACTGTAAAGGTATGGTTGTCAAATACATTCTCCATGAAAGACTTAGGGGAGGCAACCTATATTCTTGGGATTCGCATCTATAGAGATAGAGCAAAAATAATAATTGATTTATCCCAAAGTCTATACTTGGAAAAGGTTTTAAAGAGGTTTAACATGCTTGATTCCAATAGAGGATTGTTACCAGTGAGACATGGTATCCACCTTTCTAAAGAGATGTCTCCAAAGACACCTAAAGAAAGAGATAAAATGGCCAGGATTCCATATGCTTCGGCTATTGGATGTTTGATGTATGCAATGTTGTGTACTAGGCCGATATCGCATATGCTGTTAGTTTGACTAGCAGGTATCAATCCAATCCAGGTTTGGGACACTGAATAGCTGTCAAGAATATTCTTAAGTACTTAAGAAGAACTAAGGATTTTTTCTTGATATATGGAGGTGGAGACTTGCAATTGGATGGTTATACTGATTCTGATTTCTAATCAGATATCGATGATAGAAAGTCTACCTCTAGGTATATGTTCATTTGTAATGGAGGTGCAGTCAGTTGGAAGAGTTCCAAACAGAGTACGACTGCAGATTCCGCTATCGAGGCTGAGTATATTGCTGCATCAGATGTTGCAAAGGAAGTTGTTTGGATAAAGAAGTTCGTGATAGAACTTGCAGTAGTTCCTTCCATTGAGTTAGCAGTTCCACTTCACTATGACAACAATGGAGTAGTCATACAGGCTAAGGAACCCCGGTCTCACCGGAAATCCAAACACATAGAAAGGCGCTACCACATTATCAGAGAAATAGTTGGGTGAGGCGATGTAGCCATGCAGAAAATAGCATCAGCTGAAAATCCAACTGATCCATTCACTAAGCCTATGTCACAAACTCAGCTAGACCGACATCTTGAGAAGATGGGTCTAAGATATTGTAATGAATGGCTCAAGTGCTAGTGGGAGATTGTTAGTAGTATGCCCTAGAGCATATCATTTAGTATATATCTTGTACATCTTTTATTAATAAAAGGCATTTTCACTTTTCTATTTACATAATATATTTATGTGTAATAGAAAAGGTCCATTGATATTTTGTTAGAAATTCTATTCTTAAATTGTTAAGAATATGAGTGACAGTATTTCTAGCACAAAGTATCATAAATTGGTTCACAATCGAGGATACTTCACAATAAGGACATGACTTATCCAGAAAGATTGTAATCATATTTGTTCCCAAGTTATTTATATGAGATGTAAATAAGATAGAATGGTGAGTCTCATGCCATATACCAAACATGATAGGCACTTATATATGATAAGTAGATCGAACCAGTGACATTTATGATAAGCACATGGAGTTTACTCTTGTCAATGTATTGTCATAAATCATATCAGTGCATATAATCTTTAGACCTGAGATAACACAGTTATCTTGTACATAGGTGATTTGAGTTTGATACTGCTTTCATACTTGTACTGTGTATGGGTATATGGGCATGTGTTGGCTCCTACTAGTTATATATGGAGGTAGGTGTTGATCAAGATGGAATATGTTACCCTAAGTAAATAGGGATAAAATCCTATGTTCATTTAATTGTTCTTGATGTTTCAAGTTCCTGGCCAGGACAGATAAATTTAATCAGAAAAGAGTTTCTGATGAGAAAATCTTTTTAATCAAGAACTGGAATTAAAAGAGAACATAATATTCATAGCAAATGGGGTTTGATATAAACCATGGCTCCAGCTCGAATTAAGATTTTGTAAAAGAGAGATTCTAGTGCATGCTAACATATGATTATAGGTTCATTTAAGATAAACCTTATTACTGATTGGGTGGCTATGGCATGCTATGCTAGGTGTTAACCATAGTCTATGAGCTGCATAAAATAATTTAGAGAAATCATTTATGGTAAGAAAGAGTTCTGATGATATTAAGAGTTAATATCATGTCTCATTGCCAATTATTAATGAGCCTAGTAAGTCACACACATACACAAGTAATCGTCAAATTAAATATGATTTAATTAATTAATTAAAGAGTTTAATTGATTAATTAAATAGGTTTGGTTTGCAATTAGATTGCAAAATCCCTAACATGGCTTGAAACTAAATCTAGATTATTAGATGTATAGTATAAGTTAAATTTATATTTAAAGTGTTTAAATATGAATTTAATTAATGAAAAATTAATTAATAGAGATTAATTAATTAATTTATATTTGATATAAATTGATTAGAAGAAGAGAAATAATTATTTTAGGTTGAGAACTCAAAATTAAGACATAGGAGTATTTTGGTCATTTCTCAGGGTGACATGTGGCACCATGAGATGGTGACACATGGCACTACACATAAGCTTACTATATGTCTTTTAATCATGTAAGATGATCAAAGTCAATATTAAATATAGGTTTGACACTTGGCACGATCAAAGTCAATATTAAATATAGGTTTGACACTTGGCACAATGTGATTGGGTCAATTAAACCTAGAGCCAATCAGAAAGTGACATGTGGCAAGGGTTTTAAATGGTGACCTAGCTATATAAGGGAAAGGATGAAAAGGAAAATAATAATCTGCTCATTCATCCAAAGGTGCCGCCACCCTTGCCTTGCTCTCCCTCTCATCTTCTTCATCTCTCATCAATTCAAAGAGATTTGCCAATAATCTCTTGAATTAAAAATACTAAAAATTATTTCTAGTATCCTGTTTACATCTGTAATCTCTCAAAAGGCAAAACCTGATTTTCTAATTGATTGGAAAAGCTTTAGAAGTTGTTTAAGGGGATGCCATTGGTGATCTTGGTGTGGACAAGCTAGAGGGATAACATCTAGTGTCCTAGGCACATCCCAAAGGTGCCAAACACATTGCAGTGCATTAAAAAGTTAGTGCACTTGTTCTTGATATAATCTAGGGTTCTAATGAATTAATCTATTAATTCTAAAATCTTAAATGGCAAATGTAGATCCAAAAACATATTAAAAGAGTTTTAATATACTGTTTATCATTGAAATCAAATAGATAAAAATGAATCTTGCATGATGCATGTGACCCTAGATGAAAAATTTTTGAATTCAATGATCTAAACTTATGTTTTTCATGCTTCCGCTCCTTTAGTAATGCCCTCATCGTAGGTAGTCCATACATTTTACTATTTTGATAACTACTGTCTGTTCGGACAGTAGAATGTCTGGAACTACACTTAAGCTATAGTGATGAGACATAAATTGATGGAATAAATGTTAATAAAATATAAAAAAAATTTTAGAGAAAATAAAATAAAATTTAGAGAATTTATTAATTGGTACAAAAATAATAAAAACAACCTGATGAGCACCACAAAGGACATTTTGATCATTTTACCCTCAGAGGTGAATTTCAACCTAAATGTCAAATTAAAATTTGAGAGAATAAAATAATTAACATAAGAAAAAAATTTATGAATTTAATTAGGAAGAAGAAGAAGAGAAAAGAAAAGAGAAAAGAAAAGAAATGGACTTATGACAATTTAAAAATTTAAAGTACAAAAATTATATATATATAAATAGCCACAAGAGACAAAAATTCACCAACCTAACTCATCTTCTTCTCCACCTCTTCTCTCTCTCCATGAATCGGTTGCTTTGGTCTTCTTTTCCACCATTTTTGTTCAAGCTTCAAGCTTGAATCTTCCCTTATTTACTCATCAAAACCCATAGTCCCCTTCACTAAAAATCCTCCCCACTCCATAAGGAAGCTTTAGATACCCATAAAAAGCAAGAAAGTTAAAGTTTGAAGTTAGGTCATAAGAGGTAAGTGCAAGATACCACTCCCTCTCTTCTTTAAATCTTGTAGGAATGATGAGATGAGTGAGTATCACATGAAAATGATAACAAATGATAAGAAAATTAAATACCCTAATTTTGGCAGCCATGGAACCCTTGGGTTTTGATGCTTTTAAATGATGAAAATGGGTTCTGTGAGGATTGTTTGATAAGTTGATATGATTAGGAGTTGAATGTGTTGTGTTTGTATAAATTGGATAATTGAAACTAGGGTTTGTGTTGGATAATTGAAACTAGGGTTTGTGTACATGATTTGAGGATTTTGTGTAATTGTTGAGATTGACCTAATTGAGATGAGATTGTTGCTTATAGAAGTGCTATGTATGCAAATTGAAGAAAGGAAGTTAGAGGAGATTGAATATTTGGGAGTGCCATTTTTTGCAGATTGGGACTCAATGAGTCTAGTGTGCTTGATGAACCATAACTGAAATTATGTGACTTTAATTGGTATGAGGCTAATTGGAGGTGAAACTAGACCTAAAATAGCCCATTTTTCCTGAAGAAACCATGCCCAAATTTCATCAAAATCCTAACCAAATTTCTACCCAAATCCAAAAAACCCTGCACAAAACCCAGAAAATGATCAAATGAACAATACATATTCATTTGGTCATAACTCCCTCTATACTGGTCCAAATGACCTGAATTTGATACCATTGAAAAGCTTAGATATAGGGCTAAAATATTCATGAAGACCACTGAACTCAGAAATGCCGAAAACTAAACTAAATTGCTAGCCAAAGTTGGGTCACAAAACTGTCCAGAACTAGGTTATCCAGAAACTGTTGGACATAAACTTACCTGACCAGTTTTGGCAAAATAGACATAACATGGTCTACAAGAACTCAAATGTAATGAAACCAGTGGTAAAATGTCCAAAAGCCACAGACCTACAAAATTGGTATTTTGACTAAAACCCAAAAATCAAGAGAACTAGGCCAAATAGTCAGAACAATTGTCTATATCAAAACCTGGAATCTGACCAAACTTCATTTGACCCCAGAATAGTCTTTTAGTCATATCTCTAACTAGAAAAATCCAATTGGGATGAGCGATACCTTTCCAAAAACCTAAGAAATAGGGTTCTAACTTTGTTTTAGAAACCTCCCTCAAATTATGTCTGTAAGAACCTTAAAAATTGACCTATAGTCACTGACCTGAACTGAAATCCTGTTGGCATAAGGTACATGAGTCCAGGTCAGTTAATTGGCTCTAAATAATTCCACAAAACTTGAAAAATTGTGATTCAAATTTCTCAATGATCATAAGACATAGGAAAACAATTTCTATGAAGATCTTCATGTATAAAAGTAATTGCAACATGTTCCATTAATTAGGTAAAGTTTAAGTCCAAAAGTTGCCTAGTTAAGGAATCAGAATCTAGAAATGAATCAGTTATGGTTATCTGACCATAACTTGAGTTCTAAACATCCAATTGATATGATTCAAAAAGGAAAATAAAGACAAGACATAGAGGAACAACTTCCATGAAGGAACTATGGCCAAACAATGGCTACAAACTGATCAAATGGATAGGTAAAAGTTAGTGCAAAAAAAACTGGGAATGGTACAAGTGACCATTAAACCTAGCATATTCATTTAAGCATATTTCCCACTACAAGTCTTCAATTGAAATGAGCCATACCAATCTAGAAAGCTAAGAAATAGACCTAAAACTTTGTTTTAGATATCATTCTCAAATTATAAATGTATGAAGCCTAAATTTAAGGTCAAAACTGTTGACCTAAATGGAAAGCACGTTAATATGGGCTATTTGAATTCAAGCCAATAATGTGACTATAAATAATTCCATAAGGCTTGAAAAGTTTCAATTAAAATTTTTAAATGACTATAAGACATAGAGCAACAAATCCTATGAAAAATACTAGGCCTAAATATTACTACAAACTATCTAAATAAATTGTTCAAATTGATTTGCAAAAATTAAGATACAAAAAAAAAAATGAACCTAAAGAAAGGTTCTTGAAATAAATTATTGACTTATTCCCAATAAGTCAATATATGCCAAATCACATAAAATAGTTATGTGGGACTCATTTTCCCATAATACATGGACATATAAATTCTGTAAAATAATTATTAATACTTAATTGCCTATAGTAAACTTAGGCTTATATTTATATAGTTGGATCGATTGGTATACCAATTAGGGACTACAGATAGCAGTACTGCTTATAGAGAAAATCATGAACTGATAATATATGTCTGGTATGATTGTTCTATAGGCTATATGCCTACTCATTGGCCATTGTGCCTAACTTTATTTATGACTTTACAAGGCTGACAGCTGGCCTCGTACCTGATGGATGTATGCTGGGTAGACATATGGCTGTCTAACCCGTATACTCTCGTATACCCAGCATTATAGTTTGTTATAGGTTGCTTGGGTACAAATATACAGATATGACATAAAATACACCGATATGACATAAAATACACATATATAATTCCAAAGACTCTAATATGAGTTTAAAAAGCCAGAGAATGAAATTAATACACAAAAAAGATACTAATAATTAATTTATTTTCAAAGTACAGAAAAGTCATAAATGACTTAGACTATATAAAAAATGAATAGAAAAGATACTGTTAAATTTAATTGTTCCCAAAGTGTAGGAAATTTATAAATGTCTTAAATTGATGACAAATTCACTGATATGAGTTTAAGGAGACTGAAAATGAAATATATGCATAGATAAGATCCTGAAAAATATATTGATTCCAAAGTGCTATAAAATATGCAATTGGCCTAGAATTTTGAAATTACAGATATTATTGTCATTTTAAATCATTTGGTTATTCTGCTTTAATTTTTATGCACTACTAAGCAATTTGCTTAGCGCGTTGGATTTTCTATCGCGTAGGTATTGGAGACCAGACCCACTAGACACAGCAGCAGCCGCTACAGTAGTGTATCGATTACATGTTGACCATATCTACTATAGTTCAGTGTCCACCTCAGCAGTGTTTTATTTTAGTAGGGCCCATGTAACTAGGATTTTGCATTTTGTATCATGTACAGTCTAATGTATATTAAGTTTGAACTCTGTAATAAATTGTAATTATATTTGAGACTGTAAATGTATGTATATAAATTCCCATATGAATGAATGAATGAAAAGTATATTCACTTGAAATTGTATGAGTAAGAAAAGATATGAAATTGTTTTTAATAGGTAGCTAGTGGAACCCGCCAGATGTTGATAAAACAGAGGGGACTCTGCTTGGGTTTCCACAGAAATAAATTATGATATAAAAAAAAAATTCACATGTTTTCTACAAAATTAAAAATTAACAATGGACATGACAGGATAAGATAAGGTGCTCTGGCACCGAATGTGGCACTCCTCGCTCGGCTACACTGTAGACGGGTGAGGGACATCACATCCCTCTTGAAATTCTTTCGTCCTAATGTGCTTATCATACCATCTCTTAGTTCTTTCCTTGTAAAGCTTGGCATTTTCATAAGCATCCAGTCTAAGTTCCTCAAGTTCATTTAATTGCAACATTCTCTTTTCTCCTGCAGTCTTTAAGTCAAAATTTAGTGTCCTTATAGCCCAATATGCTCTATGCTCCAACTCTAAAGGTAAATGACAAGCTTTTCCATAGACTAATCTAAAAGGGGTGGTGCCAATGGGAGTTTTAAAAGCTATCCTATAGGCCCAAAGAACATCATCTAACTTCAATGACCAATCTTTCCTTGAACTGGTCACCGTCTTCTCAAGAATCTTTTTAACTCTTTATTTCAAATCTCCACTTGACCGCTAGTTTGTGGATGGTAGGGTGTTACAACCTTATGCTTAACTCCATATTTTTGTAATAATTTCTCAAATTGCTGGTTGCAAAAATGAGAACCTCCATCACTTATAATGGCACGTGGAGTTCCAAATCTTATAAAAATGAACTTCTTAAGGAATTTAACCACAACTCTAACATCATTAGTTGGAGATGGTATAGCTTCAACCCATTTGTGTTACTAGTATGCCCTAGAGCATATCATTATGTATGTATCTTGTACAAATCTTATTAATAAAAGGCAATTTCACTTTTCCGTTTACATAATATATTTATGTGTAATAGAAAAGTTCCATTAATATTTTTTGTAACATCCTCACTTTACATAGCCTGTATGTCCCACTGTTCAGGCGGCTAATGTCTGTCCCAGAAAGTCGAAATGTCTGAAACTACACTTAATTGACAGTGAGAAAGCATAAAATAATGAAATATGTGATAAGAAAAATTAAGAAAAAATAAAAGAGATGAAATGTGATTAAGTTAAGCGAGCCGAAACTCTAACGATGGGTGACCGCACCGAAAAGTTATAGTGGGGACCGTTGACTAGCCATGGACCGCGAGGAATCCTGAAAAATATTTTAGGGACATAATTAAAGGTCTACTGAGGCGTAATTAATATTGGAAATGTCAAAGAAAAATTAGTAAGTCAGTATAAACGAAAAATGAAAATTAAAGAAATCAGCAGATCAGGGACTAAACCGGTGTTACCAAAAATTCGAAATGCAACCCGAAGAGGGGCATTTTGGTCAATTGATACCAAAAGTTGACTTTTGACCTAAATGTCCGTGAAAAATTAGTATTATTTAATTTTAAAAATGTCATGAAAATAGAAAATTTGACATAAAATGTAAATAATGAGGAATTTGGGGCATAATTGCAATTAAGGAGAAATTTATATTATTAAACATTTAATCCACCTTAGTGGAGCACTATGGATTTGTATATTCATTAAGTGGACACCTATATAAACATTAGAAGACAACAGCCCACCTCATCTTCTTATTCTTCTTCAATTTCCATTCTTAGCCGAATTCACCTTCCTCCTAAAACTACCATTAACGTCCTCACCTCAAGCTCTCTCTCTCATGGTTTAAGCCACTTTTCTTCTAAGTCTCTTCACTAAAGTTGGTCTACACACCATGGGCAACATATAGACAGCAAAAAGGAGAGGAAATTCCATGGATTTGTGAAGCTCAAGTTGAGGTTAGTGCTAGTTTTTCATCCCTTGCTTCATTAAACTTTGTTTTAAGGTTGAGATGAGTTGAATGGCAAAGAAATTTGAAGGTTTTGATGAGTTATTGATGTGTACAATTTTTGGCAGCCATGAAAGAATTTGGAGTTTGATTTATTCATGTGTAAAAGAGGTGTTTTGTGATGTTAATTAAGGTATTACATGAGTTAGAAAGATTATTTCATGTGTATGTTTAATGCTGATGTTTTTAGGTAGGGTTTGAGTAATTGTGGAAGACCTAGGACAAGTGGTAAATTCTGGCAGCCTAGATGAGCTTAGAAGGTTGATAATTTTATGAAATTACTTGGTGAATTATGGTATTGATGGAGTAGTGAAAGTGTATTGTATATGGCTAATTGAAGTATAGGTATTAGCTAATTAAATCCCATGTTTAAGATGTTAATTTTGCCTCCTTGAATTAAGGTTGTGTATTGTATATTGAGGATTTATGTATACTACTGGGAATTGACTAATTTGAGACTTGATGAATGAGATTAGAAGTGCTATGAATGCTGTATAGTAGTTTGGGAGAAGGAGGATTAAACAATGGAAGTGCAATTTGTGTGCAGGTTGTGTGATTAATGAAGGAAGTGTATAATTTGAGTCATAACCTAATTTGTGTGACCCCAATTGGTATGAGGCCAATTGGAGGCAAAACTAGACATAAAATGGACTAACTTTCATGTAGAAAGCTTGCCAAAGTTCTATTCAGAAAATGACCAATTTAGTGACCTAATCCGGATTGGCAAATTGAAATCTAGAATTTTTGACCATATGAATAGTAGTCAATCAAATGACCATAACTCACTGTAGATAGGTCCAAATGACCTGAAATTTATACCGATGGAAAGCTTAGACATAGGGCTACAACTTTGGTGAAGATCATAGAACCCAGAAATGCAATTTACTAAGTCAAATTGCTTGCACAAGTTGAGGTATCAAAACTGTCCAGAACCATTACAACCTAGAATTTGACCATATGAACAGTAATCACTCATTTGACCATAACTCACTCAAAACAGGTCCAAATGACCTGGAATTTATATCAATGGAAAGATTAGACATAGAGCTATAACTCTTATGAAAACACCAAAGCTCAGAAATGACCAGAATCAAGTCAAATTGCTTGCCCAATTTAGGGTACTAAATTTGCCAGAATTGAATTTGAACTAAAAATGACTTAAAATTGCATTAAAAATGAAATCTGTCCAGCTTTAGTAAATTGACCATATCTTGGTCTATACAACTCAGAATGACATGAAATCAATGGAAAAAATTCAATAAGACATAGACCTATAAATTTGCTTCTTTGACCAAAATCTAAAAACCAAGGGAAAAAGGACATTTAGCTAGATCAATATAGCATACCAAAACTGAGAAATTGACAATACTATACAATAAAGCCTAGAAATGAAAATGGCAACATATGTCAACATGTGAGGAATGAAAAATGGAACATATTAGTGACATTAAAACCAATTCACTTAGTGTGTATAAAAAGCCGTTGACTAGTGATGTGAATAGTAACAGAATGACATGATAAAACATCTGAATGTGTGCATAGGACATTAGTTCTTATCCTCAGAGAGAGGGAATCTGTTTTGAGTACAATAGTGCTTCTGAACAATTGATATGATACAATGACATAATGAATATATAAGGAATGCAATAATTATACAATTGTGAGTTAGAAATCTGTGTTCCTACTAGGAACAGAATCAGTTGTGATAAATTATAATTGAGCTTGTAATTAAATAATAATATTTTAATACATATTAACGTTTGATAATACTTATGTGCCCATGTATTGCCTAGACATATGTGTCAGATTGGATAGGTTGGCATGCCAATAGGGTAACGTTTGAGCAGTACTGTGTAACGCTTTATGCGTAAGGCTTTATGCCTATATTTCATGCTTTATGCGTAAGGTTTTATGCTTATATTTCATGCTTTATGCGTAGGGCTTTATGCCTGTATTACTGAGGCTTGTATGCCAATTATCTAATTATCTGTCTGATAGCTTTTTAGCTGTATTGTTTGTATCTATTATCATGGCTTTAGCCATAGTCATTGATTACATCATTGACGTTCTGGTGGCTTCTTAGCCATAGTTACCATTATCCAGTTTAGTTAGTCTGTCATAGGTTACTTGGGCAATGTAATTGATTGAAATAAATTTAAGAATATTAGCAATTAAAAACATTAGAAAGAATTGAATGTAATGAGAAAAAGGATTAGCAATAGAAACGCAATTGAATATTATTACTGTAAAGTTGTAAACTCGGCATTTCCGAAGGGGTACAAATTAGCATATAAGATGGTTAATACTAGAAATATTCTAGTAAATCAAATTAATTATTGAATGTTTAAATTATGCTCTATCCTTTCTTTATTTGTATATATATTATTTCTTATTATACTATTGCACCACTAAGTAGAAATGCTTAGCGCGATGGAATTGTTTCCTCGCGCAGGTACTTCGATTGAGATTTTTGGAGTCCAGATCTGCAGAAGTGTCAGAAGAGTACAAGGTTGTCACCTCCTCAGCAATGCATGTAGATAGGGCTCACATTAAGCATACTATGTATTTTGTATATTTTAATTATTTCTTATGTTGTAATTCAAATTAAGAAATTGTATTGAATACGTATATGATGTAATCAATTTGCATAATATGTAGACTGTGAACTTATGTAATTAGTTGACAAATTATGTTACTTAATGGAATTGAACATTTTGATATATGAGTTGATTCTGAATATGAATGAGATTGAAATTGCGAATATGGAGAATATGTGATATTTACGACACTAGTCAGATTTTAATAAACAACGTTAGTGCTTAAACCATTTATATCAAGAACTGAAGTGAAATAAGATAAGATAAGGTATTCCGACACTCTGTGTGACACGCCTTGCTCAGCTACACTGTAGATGAGTGAGGGGTGTTACAATTAGTGGTATCAGAGCATAGTTTAGGCGTTCCTAGGCATAAATAAGTAAAAAGATAGTGTGCATATATGCATTGCATTCATAAGAGTCGAGGTGACACTAATGCAGATTTGTTTACTTTTGATTATTCAAGGTTAAGATATGGACTTAGAGTCGCAGAGGGCATTAGAGAAAGAAGTAGAGAGCTATAATCCGGCTGGTAGTGATATGGGAAATAATGATGGAAGATTTAACAAAATTATGAGATGACGATAGTCTTAGTTATTTGAATCTGATGAATTTCGAGGAAGAAATTGCTTTTTAGAGGGGAAGAGTTGTAACATCCTCACTTTACATAATCCATATGTCCCACTATTTCAGCGGCTAATGTCTGCCCTGGAAAGTCAAAATGTCTGGAACTACACTTAATTGACAGTGAGGAAGCATAAAATAATGAAATATGTGATGAGAAAAATTAAGAAAAAATAAAAGAGATGAAATGTGATTAAGTTAAGTGAGCCGAAACCCTAATGATGGGTGACCACATCGGAAAGTTACGGCGGGGATTGTTGACTAGTCCTGGACCGCGAGAAATCCTGAAAAATATTTTAGGGACATAATTAAAGGTCTATTGAGGTGTAATTAATATTGGAAATGTCAAAGAAAAATTAGTAAGTTAGTATAAACTAAAAACAAAAATTAAAGAAATCAGCGGATCAGGAACTAAACCGGTGTTACCAAAAATTTGAAATGCAACCCGAAGAGGGGCATTTTGGTCAATTGATACCAAAAGTTGACTTTTAACCTAAATTTTCATGAAAAATTAGTAGTATTAAATTTTGAAAATGTCATGAAAATAGAAAATATGACATAAAATGTAAATAGTGAGGAATTTGGGGCATAATTGCAATTAAGGGGAAATTGAGATTATTAAACACTTAATCCACCTTAGTGGACTTGTATATTCATTAAGTGGATACCTATATAAATATTAGAAGATAATAACCCGCCTCATCTTCTTCTTCTTCTTCTTCTTCAATTTCCATTCTTAGCCGAATTCACCTTCCTCCCAAAACCACCATTAATGTCCTCACCTCAAGCTCTCTCTCTCATGGTTTAAGCCACTTTTCTTCTAAGTCTCTTCACTAAAGTTGGTCTACACACCATGGGCAACATATAGACAGCAAAAAGGAGAGGAAATTCCATGGATTTGTGAAGCTCAAGTTGAGGTTAGTGCTAGTTTTTCATCCCTTGCTTTATTAAACTTTGTTTTAAGGTTGAGATGAGCTGAATGGTGAAGAAATTTGAAGGTTTTGATGAGTTATTGATGTGTACAATTTTTGGCAGCCATGAAAGAATTTGGAGTTTGATTTATTCATGTGTAAAAGAGGTGTTTTGTGATGTTAATTAAGGTATTTCATGAGTTAGAAAGATTATTTCATGTGTATGTTTAATGTTGATGTTTTGAGGTAGGGTTTGAGTAATTGTGAAAGACCTAGGACAAGTGGTAAATTTTGGCAACCTTGATGAATTTAAAAGGTTGCTAATTTTATGAAATTACTTGGTGAATTATGGTATTGACGAAGTAATGAAAGTGTATTGTATATGGCTAATTGAAGTATAGGTATTAGCTAATTAAATCCCATGTTTAAGATGTTAATTTTGCCTCCTTGAATTAAGATTGTGTATTGTATATTGAGGATTTATGTATACTGCTGGGAATTGACTAATTTGAAACTTGATGAATGAGATTAGAAGTGCTATGAATGCTGTATTATAGTTTGGGAGAAGGAGGATTAAACATTGGAAGTGCAATTTGTGTGCAGGTTGTGTGATTGATGAAAGCAGTGTATAATTTGAGTCATAACCTAATTTGTGTGATCCCAATTGATATGAGGCAAATTGGAGGCAAAACTAGACATAAAATGGACTAACTTTCATGTAGAAAGCTTGCAAAAATTCTATCCAGAAAATAACCAATTTAGTGACCTAATCCAGATTGGCAAATTGAAACCCAGAATTTTTAACTATATGAACAGTAGTCAATCAAATGACCATAACTCACTGTAGATAGGTCCAAATGACCTAACATTTATACTGATGGAAAGCTTAGACATAGGGCTACAACTTTGGTGAAGATCACAGAACCCAGAAATGCCATTTACTAAATCAAATTGCTTGCTCAAATTGAGGTATCAAAACTGTCCAGAACCATTGCAACCCAGAATTTAACCATATGAACAATAGTCACTCATTTGACCATAACTCACTCAAAACAGGTCCAAATGACCTGAAATTTATATCAATGGAAAGATTAGACATAGAGCTATAACTCTTATGGAGACACCAAAGCTCAGAAATGACCAGAACCATGTCAAATTGCTTGCCCAATTTAGGGTACTAAATCTGCCAGAATTGAATTTGACCTAAAAATGACCTAAAATTGCATTGAAAATGCAATCTGTCCAGTTTTAGAAAATTGACCATATCTTGGTCGATACAACTCAGAATGACATGAAATCAGTGACAAAAATTCAATAAGACATAGGCCTATAATTTTACTTCTTTGATCAGAATCTAAAAACCAAGGGAAAAAGGACATTTAGCTAGATCAATCTAGCATACTAAAACTGAAAAATTGACAATACTATACAATAAAGCCTAGAAATGAAATTGGCAACACATGCCAACATGTGAGGAATGAAAAATAAAACATATTAGTGACATTAAAACGAATTCACCTAGTGTGTATAAAAAGTCAACATTTATGATTGATTAGTGATGTGAATAGTAACAGAATGACATGATAAAACATCTGAATGTGTGCACAGGACATTAGTTCTCATCCTCAGAGAGAGGAAATCTGTTTTGAGTACAATAGTGCTTCTGAACAATTGATTGTTAGTAGTATGCCCTAGAGCATATTATTTAGTATGTATCTTGTGCATGTTTTAATTAATAAAAGGCATTTTCACTTTTCCATTTACATAATATATTTATGTGTAATAGAAAAGGTCCATTGATATTTTGTTAGAAATTGTATTATTAGGTTGTTAAGAATATGAGTGACAGTATTTCTAGCACAAAGTATCATAAATTGGTTCACAATCGAGGACACTTCATAATAAGGACATGACTTATCCAGAAAGATTGTAATCATGTTTGTTCCCAAGTTATTTACATGAGATGTAAATAAGATGGAATGGTGAGTCTCATGCCATATAACAAACATGATAGGCACTTATGCATGATAAGTAGGCTGAACCAGTGACATTTATGATAAGCACATGGAGTTTACTCTTGTCAATGTATTTTCATAAATCATATCAGTGCATATAATCTTTAGACCTGAGATAACACAGTTATCTTGTATATAGGTGGTTTGAGTTTGATATTGCTTTCATACTTGTACTGTGTATGGGTATATGGGCATGTGTTGGCTCTTACTAGTTATATATGGAGGTAGGTTTTGATCAAGAAGGAATCTGTTACCTTAATTAAATAGGGATAAAATCCTATGTTCATTTAATTGTTCTTGATGTTTTAAGTTTCTAGCCAGGATAGATAGATTTAATAAGAAAAGAGTTTCTGATGAGAAAATCTTTTTAATCAAGAACTGAAATTAAAAGAGAACATAATATTAATAGCAAATGGAGTTTGACATAAACCATGACTCCAGCTCGAATTGGGATTTTGTAACAGAGAGATTCTAGCGCATGGTAACATATGATTATAGGCTCATTTAAGGTAAACCTTATTACTAATTGGGTGGCTATGGCATGCTATGCTAGGTGTTAATCATAGTCTATGAGCTGCCTAAAATGATTTAGAGAAATCATTTATGGTAAGAAAGAGTTTTGATGATATTAAGAGTTGATATCATATCTCATTGCCAATTAGTGATGAGCCTAGTGAGTCACACGCATACACGAGTAATCACCAAATTAAATGTGATTTAATTAATTAGTTAAAAAGTTTAATTGATTAATTAAATAGGTTTGGTTTGCAATTAGATTACAAAGTCCCTAGCATGGCTTGAAACCAAATCTAGATTATTGGATGTATAGTATAAGTTAAATTTATATTTAAAGTGTTTAAATATGAATTTAATTATGAGAAATTAATTAATAGAGATTAATTAATTAATTTATATTTGATATAAATTGATTAGAAGAAGAGAAATAATTATTTTGGGTTGAGAACTCAAAATTAAGACACAAGGGTATTTTGGTTATTTCACAGGGTGACTATAGCACCATGAGATAGTAACACATGGCATTACACATAAGCTTGCCATTTGTCTTTTAATCATGTAAGATGATCAAAGTCAAGATTAAATCTAAGTTTGACACTTGGCACAATGTGATTGGGTCAATTAAACTAAGAGCCAATCAGAAGGTGACATGTGACAAGGGATTTAAGTGATGACCTAGCTATATAAGGGAAAGGATGAAATAACAAAATACAATATGCTATTTCTTCCAAAGGTGCCGCCACCCTTTCCTTGCTCTTCCTCTCATCTTCTTCATCTCTCATCAATTCAAAGAGAATTGCCAACATTCACTTGAATTAAAAATACTAGAAATCATTTCTAGTGTCCTGTATGCATCTATAACATCTCTAAAGGCAAAACTTGAATTTCTAATTGATTGGAAAGGCTTGAGATGTAACATCCTCATTTTAGCTAGTCCGTACAGTCTACTGTTCCGATTATTAGTGTCGGTCCGGACAGCTAGAACGTTCGGAAAAATATTTAAACTAAAGTGAGGAACCAAAAATTAACTAAAATAATTAAAAAAAATTAATTAAAAAAAATTAGGAAAAATTATAAAATAATTATTAGGACCCCAGAGAAGGGTCATTGAGGTTCTTATGACATTAGAATGCCAAGAAAATACTTAGAAAAATTTTTTAATCGGTAAAGACAATTTTGGCCCGTTAAGCCAAACGGAGGGCATTTTGGTCATTTCGTCTTCAGAGATGATTTTTGGGCCAACTTGTCCAGTTAAATAAATAATTAATATAACATAAAATATGATTAAATGTTGTTAAAAATTTAATTGAAATTAATTGGACAAGAAAAGGATGGAAAAATGAAAGAAATTGAAATTATAACATCATAAGGATGTCATTAAAAGTCTCCAACCCAATCAAGTGTTGACACATGTCACCAAGGTATTTAAAAAGACTTAAGTGGCAGAAAAAAAAAAAAAGAAAAAGAAGCCCAAAAATTCGTGAATCTCCTCTCTCCTTCTTCTTCATGCCACCCCCTTTGCCCTCCATAACCAAAGCTTTACCAAGCTTGATTTCTTGGGTTTCTATCCATTAAAACCTAAATTTCCCAACACAAAAAATTTTTCTAGCATCTTAGAGATTCTTTTGGGAGCAAAAAGAAAAGGAAAGGAAGAACTTTAGCAAATTGGAAAGCTCACTCCTTTAAGGTTAGTGACCTAACCATGAAATTTTCTTTAAATTCATGTTAAGAACTTTGAATATGTGTAAATTGCAAAGAAAAAAATTGTTGAATACCATTTGGATGGAAACCCTAGATTTTTGGTAGCCATGGTTAGGGTTTGATTGTGTTGAGTTTAATGAAATTAAAAGACTATCATGGCTGCCCACAACATGTATTTACTAAATGGAGTGATGAAATGAAGTGAAAATGCATTTGGGGTAATGTTTGAGATGTTAGGGTTTGGGGTGGAAAATGGGACTTTGAGCATGTAATGATAAAATTGAGTTTTAATGGTCAATTAGTGACCATTTGGTTATGTGTAAACAAGAAATGAGGTGGTTTGATTAGTGGGAATTGCAGTTGGTGTGGCTACCCATGGTGACCTGCAGAATTGGACATGAGTCCAGTAGGTTTAAGCAGCCATATCTTGAATTTTACGGGTTTAATTGGTGCAAGGCCAATTGGACATGAAACTAGACACATAATGGCACAACTTTGGTGAAGAAACCATGCCCATAAAACCAAACCAAGTGGATCAAAAGCTTGCTCAAATCCGGGTGATCTGTAGGCTGTTTCTGCAGAATGACCAAATGAACAGTGATTATTCATTTGGCCATAACTCTATGTAGAAAGGTCTAATTGACCTGAAATTTTACCAGCAACAAGATGAGATATAGGCCAACAACTTTTATGAAGAAACTATCCCAAATTATGACCAGAACCTATCCAACAAGTGAGTTGCAGTCGGTGACTTGCAGTCTGATTCTGCAGAATGACCAAATGAACAGTGATTACTCATTTGGCCATAACTCAATGTAGAAAGGTCCAATTGACCTGAACTTTTACCAGCAACAAGATAAGATATAGACCAACAACTTTCATGAAGAACCCTACCCCAAATTATGACCAGAACCTATCCAAAAAGGGAGTTACAATCACTGTTCACTGTACTGTAGATATGGTCAGTTCAGAAAAATTCCAATCCGGCCAGTTGTGGTTTTTGAACCATAACTTGAGCTAAAAAACTCCAAATGGAGTGATTCAAAAAAAGAAATTCAACTAGACAAAATAAGGAACAACTTTTGTGTTGATCATTTTACCAAATTCGAGCTGCAAAAATGACTAATGAAACAGTAAAGATGAGGCATGAAAACTGAAAATTCTGCTTACTTAACATTAAGCTTAGAAATGGTATTGGTAACCAATACCAACAAAATATGAATGCAAAATGTGGTATGTTGGGAGTATTAAAACTAATGTACCTATTGTCTATGCAAAATTCAACATTTTGGTTGACTAATGAAGTGAATAGTAACACCAAAACTTGAAATTCAAAAATTGTAAAACTCAAAAGTATAAAATGCCCTAGTATACCTAACAAGATTGGTTTGGATAGCTTGGCATGCCAATAGGATTCTATTAGCAGTACTGCATATGGCTCTATGCCATTCTGTGTTTCATGGCTTTCCCATGCCATTCTGTAAAATAATAGCCTTTGGCTATGTTATTTGAGTTGATATACTTGGGTTTTAACTCTGATCATTATTACGACTTATTAGTCGCTACATTGCCTGCAAGGAGACACAATGTGACCGATGGTGTGATGGTCCGAGGTACTTAGTACCCAGTGCCAGTTTACCCGTTTATCTAGTCCAGTTAATTAGTATGGGTTACTCGGGCAATGTTAAAGAACCTTACCAAAATTTTAATTGAATACTAATACAAATAATATCAGAAGTTAAGTCTACCAAAAATTGTAAATACACATTCTGCATCTTTGTTTTATTTTATTTTATTTCATTTTATTTTATTTTATGTTGTCACCACTAAGCAGAATTGCTTAGCGCGTCGCTTTTGCCACGCGCAGGTACTGGAGACCTAGCTGGTGAGCCCAGCAAACATCAGACCGGGTGAGCCTTTAGATTTGCATCCGGAGTCCCGAGTCACCTCACACCTGCAGTGCATATGATTGTGTAACACCCCTATTTGCATAGCCTGGTATATGTTACTGTTTCGGTGACCGGTGTCGGTCCGGATAGTTAAGGGGATTAGAACCACACTTAAGACAACTAGAGAAGCCATAAACACAAATAATTAGTAATGTCCAATTAGTTAAGTATAAACAAGGAAAACATAACATAAGAAGTTAAACGAGCTGAGAGTCACAGCGATGGGTGACCTTCTCGGGAACGACTGCGAAGTCATTTTAAACTCAAATTTTGAACCGTAAAATGTGACGCTACGGTCCTTAGGACCCTTATGAACACAATGGAAAAGAGAAAATCACGAAAAAGAACTGTTAAGCCAGTCAAATAATTAGGTCAGGGAGCCGGAAGAAATATGGAATTAATTGTAAACCGGGTTGAACCGGTGAAGGGCAATTTGGTTAATTGACCCCGAGAGCTGACTCCTGACCTAACTGTCAAATAAAATCGGAGAAAAGAAAACTTCGGGATCGAGAATTAAATTAAAGAATTAATAGAAAAAAAAAGAAAAAAGAAATTTATATGATTTGAGTTACTTTAGCTTAAAATTTTAATTTAAAATGAAAAGAGAATTATTGTTGAGGGACCATATGGGAAATTCGTCCAGCCCATGTAGAGGTGAGAATTGCATGCATTTGATTGAATTAAAAGTAAACATGAGCTTGAATGAGTTGAGTAAGTAAGTTTATATGTGTTAAATTAATAAAATGTAACAAAAATTGTGAGTTAGGGTTTGGACCTAGGGTTTGGGAGGCAAAATTATGAGAAATTGGTAAATGATATGTTTGACCTATTTTGAAGTTAAAAATGGTCATTTGGGACCAAATGAGTTGTGTTGGAATGGTTGGAATTGAAATCAAATTCAGAGGGAGTGTGGTCATGCTGCTAGCAGCATGACCAAGTCAACTTTGAAGGACCAAAAATGAAATTTTACAAGTCCAATTGATATGGGACTAATTAGGGATGAAAATAGACATAAAATGACACAATTTTCATTTAGAAACCATGCCCAAAAAGTGACCAAAACCTAGTGAACAAATTGACCAAAGTTGGATAAGTGCAGGCTGCCCTGTACAAAACTGACCAAATGAACAGTATTTGTTCATTTGGTCATAACTCTAGCTAGGCAGGTCCAAAATACCTGAAATTTTATCACTGGTTAGATGAGATATAGACCTAAAACTTTCATGAAGAACACAAACCCAAAGTCTGCCAGCAACCAAGTCATTTGGCCACCCCAAGTTGGTGACCCAAAACTGCCAGCACCAAATTTGCCCAGAAAATCTGGGTTGTTTCCAATCCGGCAGCCATGGTTCAAATGGCCATAACTTGAGCTACAAAACTCCAATTGGGGTGATCCAAAAATGAGAATAAACTTAAGACAATAAGGAACATTTTCTATGAAGGAAGTTTTGCCAAATTCCAACAGTAAAATTACCAATGGAATAGTACAACTAGGAGCACCAAAATTGAAAATTTGACCATTTTGCCAAAAGGACTTAAGCTTTGAGAAAATGACCAAAACCAACAAATTTAATGACCAAAATGTGGTATGTGGGTGAAGTTGGAATTCCCATACCTATTAAGCCTTAGAAAGTCAACAAATTGACTTGAATAGTATAGTGAATAGTAACCCGAAGCACAAAATTTCAAGAACGTCGAGTTTAGCACGTTAGGGCTAGGTAAAAATGAGGCTAAATTTATTTTGGATTTATGTTAAGTTATAGTACTGAAACATTGTAAAATTGTGTGTTTCAGTTGAAAAGAATATCGGGAAGGAATCCGAGGAACCGAGTCGAGGCTAAGGGGTGACTCGTTTGAGGTTTGTGCACAACATCACTATGCTTTAAAAATTCATTGATTAAGTGAATGAAATATGCATTTTACTTTTGCTTTGAATTGTTGAAAGTATTGTGACCTTATTTATGATGTTTTGATTTAAATTGTGAAAGTTACTGTGTATATTTGAAATGACAATGTTTAGCAAATTGTTAAGATAAGTTTTGAAACCACAGTGTCATGACCATATATTTGAACACCTCACTAGCACGACTAGTGGGGGTAATTAGTTTCGAATTTTGATTCCTTCTCTGGAGAAGTGTTGAGGTGTGCCAGTAGAAGAGGATGTGAATGGATATCCATATATTTGAGCTAGCTAGCCTTGTGATGTGATTTCTCTTTAGCCTCTGGCTATTGAGATTCTATTTATTTCGAATGGCATGATCTAACTGTGGGTTTTATGAAATGTGTATTGATACTTCAAAATGAACTTGGTTTGCAATAAAATTTCATAATTAATGTTTTGTGTTTAATGCTCATGTTTAGTCAAGTTTTTGAATAAATGTGATTTATATTCTGCATAAAGATTGTTTTAGTATGTTGTGCACCACTGAGTCCTAGTACTCAGCGATAGCTTCTATTGTTGTCGCAAATACAGAGACTAGAGGAGCAGCAAATTGAGCTGCTGAGGTGTGAGGAGCTATCAGCTTAAAGTCTTCGGGTATAATTTATACCCTAACTGTAAATAATTCTTTTGATGTATATATTGCACATAAATGTATGGACATGTAAAAATGGGTCTTGAGCAGTTTGTATAAAATTTGTATAAAGTTGTAATATATATAGTAGTTTGAAATTCTCTTAATGTAAATTTTGTAATGATGTATCTAAATTGTTTTGTCTCTAATGAAATATGAATGGAACTATTTTATTTAAATTGAATGAAATGGATTGTTAGTATTTTGATGATCATTGGATAGTGGATTTGAAATTTGAAATTTGAAAGTTGATAAATATGTTGAGAAATTGATTGAGATTGAGTATGAAATTGAAGCAGTCGTTGAGAAAAATTTTTAGAAGTGCTTTTTACAGGTATTTGAAGAACTGTTTTCTCAAAATACAGAGGGAACTCTGTCAAAATATTTATAAAATTTGCGTAAAAATAAAATGGGCCAAAAATATTAACTAGTTTTAATTTTAACTAAATGTTTTAAGTACTTATTAGAAAATGCTCACCACTTACCAAAAGTAAGAAATTTGTTTTAAAATCCCTTGTAAGGTGCTTAATGAGTTATCGGTAGGTGAAGTTCGGTAGTTCATTAAGTATTCTACGGGATCATGTTATGCCTTATAGAGGGGTAAGGTGTGACAGGTAGGACATAGGATTTTGGGAGTATTTTGTATTTTGGCATTTTGTATTAATTTGGATTGTAACTATAAACTCCTGTAATTATGTATTAATGTAAATATATAAAATTTCATATTATTGAGATTTTCTGCATTATATATGTTGATAAATGAAATGTTGAGAATTATTTGTGAATATGCTTCAAGTGATGAAGTAAACAGAAAAGTTTTGAAAATAATGTCGTGATTGAGATTGAGATTTTGAGATTGACTTGAATATATATAATGGAGTTTGGATTTGGAAATTATTTTGGAAGTGTTTTTAAACAGGTTCAGAAGAACTGTTTTTCCAATTTACAGCCGGCACCCTACTGGATTTTCTATAAAATTTGCGGTTAAATTCAGATTTATCAAAATTGAAAATAAATGAATTATAAAGAGATATATTGTAATAGAAACATAAATTGGTGCTCCGGCACACTGAGTGGCATAACTTGCTCGGCTACACTGTAGACGGGTAAGGGGTGTCACATTTAGTGGTATCAGAGCATCGGTTTAGGCGTTTCTGGGCCTAGATAGAGTACATACCATTGCATTGCATTTGTAAGTGTTGAGGTGACACTAATGCAGATCTGTTTGTTTTCTTATTTTGAATAGGATATGGATCCTGCTTCGCAAAGAGCAGTTGATGAAGAGGTGGAGAGTCATGCTCCATCAAGGGCTGAGTCTAGGGCAAAGGGAGAATCTGCTTCACCAACAGCTGAGGCACATGCCCAACCTCAGTTTGCACTATTTCAACAAATGACCGAGTTTTACCGGCAAATGATGGGGGCAATTCCACCACCACAACCACAGCCACAACCTCCACCAGCACCACAGAAATTTCATCTGGAGAAATTGAGGAAGCATGGGGCTGTGGACTTCTTTGGGAAGAGGGAAGATGATCCCATGGCTGCAGAAAATTGGTTGGATAGAACCATCAGAGTGCTGAAACAGCTAAATTGTACCCCCGAGCATAACTTGGTGGTTGTTGTGTCCCTACTTTAGGATGATGCATATCAGTGGTGGGACACAGTAACCAGTGAGGTGCAACCTGAACGGATCACCTGGGAATTTTTCCTCATAGAGTTTAGGAAGAAATATATTAGCAAAGTGTATTTAGAAGAGTGAAGAAGGGAATTTATCAGTTTGAGACAGAGACAGTTGTCAGTGGCTGAGTATGAGCGTGAGTTTGTCAGACTGAGCCGGTATCAATGACAACATTAAAGTCATGATCACAGCACTGGAGATCACAGATTTTTTTAAACTGGTAGATGCAGCATCAAAAGTGGAAAGGGTCAGAATCAATGAACAAAACAGAAGGGAAATACAGCAGAAGAGGGGTCCGGGTCAGTCCAGTGCATTTTTTGCTCCCAGTAAGAAGAGTAAGGGTCCTCCTGCTCAGAGTTCAGGACCACCACATGGTCAGGGCCAGTCTCAGGGGCCCAGACCGCAGTTCACACCTAGGAGAGGGCAGTCCACACCATCAATGGGTAGCTCTCCAGGGACGGTGTTTAGGGGACCAGCCCCAACATCTTCTGCTTGTCAGTACTGTCAGAAGTGGCATAAGGGGGATTGTTGGCGAGTGACCGGTGCATGCTTACGGTGTGGATCGACAGAACACCAGATCAAGAATTGTCCAAAGAGGACTACTACTGTTGCTCCAACACAAACTGACAGACCTACTCCTGCACCACAAAGGGGTAGGAAGCCTGGTAAACCTAAGGCAGCTGGTCCATCACTGAGGCCTGCATCCGAGTCAGCTGAGAGGCCAGACACTAGAATACCTGCCAGGGCCTATGCCATCAAAGCTCAGGAGGAGCAAGATGCCCCGAACGTCATCAGGGGTATGTTTTCCCTCTACAACACTTTTGTGCATGCATTGGTGGATCCAGGATCCACTCATTCCTACATTTGCATCAAACTACCCATAGAGAGGGGAGTTCCAGTAGAGGAGAGTGATCAAGACATTCTGGTCACAAATCCACTAGGCCACAGTGTGATAGTGAATAAGGTGTATAAAGGTTGTCCGTTGAGGATTCAGGGGTATGAATTCTCGGCAGACCTAATTGAATTGGCCTTCCACGAGTTTGACGTGATTTTGGGAATGGACTGGTTGTCACGTCATCAGGCAATAGGTGATTGTAAATTGAAGAGAATTTCTCTGAAAACTTCTGAGGGTAATGAGATCACTGTTGTGGGTGAAAGGACAGATTTCCTGTCCAATGTTATCTCAGCTACAGTTGCAAGAATAATGATGAGAAAAGGCTGTGAAGCTTACCTAGCACACGTGGTTGATACTAGGCAAGCTAAGCCAAACCTGAATGATATACCCACAATAAGAGACTTCCCAGATGTATTTCCTGAAGAGTTGCCTGGTTTACCACCAGAAAGGGAAGTCGAGTTTGCTATTGAGGTAATGCCGGGTACAGCACCCATTTCCATTGATCCTTATAGGATTGCACCACTGAATTGAGGGAGTTGAAAACTCAGTTGCAAGAGTTGCTTGATAAGGGGTTCATACGCCTCAGTGTGTCACCATGGGGAGCTCCGGTGCTGTTTGTGAAGAAAAAGGATGGAACTTTGAGATTGTGTATTGATTACCGGCAGTTGAATAAAGTAACTGTGAAGAATAAATATCCATTACCCAGAATTGGCGATCTGTTTGATCAGTTGAAGGGAGCCGGTGTATTTTCAAAAATTAACCTCAGATCAGGGTATCATCAGTTGAGGGTAAAGGATGCAGATGTGTCAAAAACTGCATTCAGAACCCGGTATGGGCACTATGAATTTCTAGTGATGCCGTTTGGGTTAACAAATGCACCAGTAGCATTTATGGACCTTATGAACCGTATCTTTCATCCATACTTAGATCGGTTTGTAGTGGTATTTATTGATGATATTCTGGTGTATTCCAAGACCAGGGAAGAACTTGATGAATATTTGAGGATTGTTTTGCAAACCCTGCGAGAAAAGAAGCTGTATGCTAAGTTGTCCAAGTGTGACTTCTGGATGAGTGAAATCTCTTTCCTTGGACACATAGTATCAGCAGAGGGGATTAGAGTGGATCCCAAAAAGATAGAAATAGTGATGGAATGGAAGCCTCCCAGAAATACAACTGAGGTCAGAAGTTTCTTGGGGCTAGCTGGGTATTACACAAGATTTGTGAAGGGATTTTCCTTAATAGCTGCTCCAATGACCAAGTTGTTACACAAGAATGTCAGATTTAACTGGAATGACAAATGTCAGGCTAGTTTTGAGAGGTTAAAAGCTATGTTGACAGAGGCACCAGTGTTAACACAGCCAGTGTCGAGAAAGGACTTTGTGGTCTACAGTGATGCCTCACATAATGGGCTAAGGTGTGTCTTGATGCAAGAGGGGAAAGTGATTGCCTATCCTTCCAGGCAGTTAAGGCCACATGAACAGAACTACCTTACTCATGACCTGGAGTTAACGGCGATTATCTTCGCACTGAAGATATGGAGGCATTATTTATATGGTGAAAAATGCTACATCTATACAGACCACAAGAGTCTAAAATATTTGCCAACCTAGAAGGAGCTCAATCTTAGACAGAGGCGATGGATTAAGTTCCTAAAGGACTATGATTGTGTGATAGATTATCATCCTGAGAAGGCAAATGTAGTTGCTGATGCTTTGAGCAGGAAGTCCATCACAGCTTTAAGATCACTCAATGCCTGTCTGTCCTTAGCTCAAGATGGAGCTATTTTGGCTAAGTTGCAAGTGAGGCCAACCCTACTACAACAAATACAAGATGGGCAGAAGGCAGATGAAAAACTAATGGCAATTATGGCTAAAATTCCTGAGGGGAAGGAAATTGAATATGAGGTGAAAGCAGATGGGTGTCTATACTACAGAGGAAGAGTGCGTGTACCAGATGATAGGGAACTGAAGACTAGTATTCTGAAAGAAGCACACACGAGTGTTTATGCTATGCACCCAGGGAGCACAAAAATGTATAATGATTTGAAGCCTCATTATTGGTGGCCTGGTATGAGAGGGATATAGCTGACTATGTGACTAAATGCTTGACATGTCAGCAAGTTAAGGCAGAACATCAAGTTCCATCAGGTTTGTTACAGCCTATAAACATACCTGAATGGAAATGGGACCGGGTCACTATGGATTTTGTTAGTGGTCTACCTCTCACCCAAAGGAAGCATGATGCAGTGTGGGTGATAGTGATGATTGACGGTTAGCACATTTTCTCGATTAGGACTGACTACTCACTGGAGAAGCTAGCAGAATTGTATATCAGTGAGATAGTTAGGCTGCATGGAATCCCACTTTCCATCATATCTGACCGAGACCCAAGGTTTACATCGAGATTTTGGAAAAAGTTGCAAGAAGCCTTGGGCACACAACTCTGCTTTAGCACGGCTTTCCATCCTCATACAGATGGGTAATCAGAAAGAGTAATCCAGGTAAACAACTGAAACCAATTGAACTAATGCAAATATTGAACTGAAATGATAATAATAACATGAAATATATGTCAGATCCTGGAGGATATGCTAAGGAGTTGTGTCATTGAGTTTGAGGGGAGTTGGGATAGATACCTCCTACTGGCAGAATTCGCATACAACAATAGCTACCCAGCTAGCATCCAAATGGCCCCGTATGAAGCACTGTATGGGAGGAAATGTAGAACCCCAGTGTGTTGGATTGAATTGGGTGAAGATAAGCTGGTAGGACCAGACCTGGTGAAACAGACTGAGGAAAAAATGAAGATAATTAAAGCTAACCTGAAGATTGCCTCAGATAGACAGAAGTCTTATGTCGACCTGAAGAGAAAAGAGATAGAGTATGTAGTTGGCGATAAAGTGTTTCTCAAAGTTTCACCGTGGAAGAAAGTACTGAGGTTTGGGAGAAAGGGTAAGTTAAGCCCTAGGTTCATTGGCCCATATGAAGTCATTGAACGTGTGGGACCAGTGGCCTATAGGCTAGCTTTAGCACTAGAACTGGATAAAATTCACAATGTGTTCCATGTTTCTATGCTGAGAAGATATCGCTCAGATCCTTCACATGTCATTTCCATGGAGAAGATTGAAATCCAATCGGACTTGACATATACAGAGGAACCTATACAAATCCTAGCTCGAGAAGTGAAGGAACTGAGAAATAAACAAATTCCACTAGTGAAAGTGCTTTGGAGGCACCACAACACTGAAGAGGCAACTTGAGAAAGTGAAGAGATAATGAGGCAACAGTTCCCTCAACTGTTTGCATCAGGTAAATTTCGAGGACGAAATATTTATTAGAGGGAAAGAGTTGTAACATCCTCATTTTAGCTAGTCCGCATGCCACTGCTCCGGTGATCGATGTCCGCATACCTAGAACGTTCAGAAAAATATTTAAACTAAAGTGAGGAACCAAAAATTAACTAAAATAATTAAAAAAAAATAATTAAAAAAAATTAGGAAAAATTATAAAATAATTCTTAGGACCCCAGAGAAGGGTCATTGAGGTTCTTATGACATTAGAATGCCAAGAAAATACTTAGAAAAATTTTTCAATCAGTAAAGACAATTTTGGCCCGTTAAGCCAAACAGAGGGCATTTTGGTCATTTCGTCTTCAGAGATGATTTTTGGGCCAACTTGTCCAGTTAAATAAATAATTTATATAATAAATAAATAATTTATATAACATAAAATATGATTAAATGTTGTTAAAAATTTAATTGAAATTAATTGGACAAGAAAAGGATGGAAAAATGAAAGAAATTGAAATTATGACATCATAAGGATGTCATTAAAAGTCTCCAACCCAATCAAGTGTTGACACATGTCACCAAGCTATTTAAAAAGACTTAAGTGGCAAAAAAAGAAAGAAAAAGAAGCCCACAAATTCGTGAAGCTCCTCTCTCCTTCTTCTTCATGCCACCCCCTTTGCCCTCCATAACAAAAGCTTTACCAAGCTTGATTTCTTGGGTTTCTATCCATTAAAACCTAAATTTCCCAACACAAAAAATTATTCTAGCATCTTGGAGATTCTTTTGGGAGCAAAAAGAAAAGGAAAGGAAGAAATTTAGCAAATTGAAAAGCTCACTCCTTTAAGGTTAGTGACCTAACCATGAAATTTTCTTTAAATTCATGTTAAGAACTTTGAATATGTGTAAATTGCAAAGAAAAAAATTGTTGAATACCATTTGGATGGAAACCCTAGATTTTTGGTAGCCATGGTTAGGGTTTGATTGTGTTGAGTTTAATGAAATTAAAAGACTATCATGGCTGCCCACAACATGTATTTACTAAATGGATTGATGAAATGAAGTGAAAATGCATTTGGGATAATGTTTGAGATGTTAGGGTTAGGGTTTGGGGTGGAAAATGGGACTTTGTGCGTGTAATGATGAAAGTGAGTTTTAATGGTCAATTAGTGACCATTTGGTTATGTGTAAACAAGAAATGAGGTGGTTTGATTAGTGGGAATTGCAGTTGGTGTGGTCGCCATGGTGACTCGCACTGGATATGAGTCCAGCAGGTTTGGGCAGCCATATCTTGAATTTTACGGGTTCAATTGGTGAAAGGCCAATTGGACATGAAACTAGACACATAATGACACAACTTTGGTGAAGAAACTATGCCCATAAAACCAAGCCAAGTGGATCAAAAGCTTGCTCAAATCCGGGTGACCTGCAGGCTGTTTCTGCAGAATGACCAAATGAACAGTGATTGTTCATTTGGCCATAACTCAATGTAGAAAGGTCTAATTGACCTGAAAGTTTACCAGCAATAAGCTGAGATATAGAACAACAACTTTTATGAAGAAACCTACCCCAAATTATGACCAGAACCTATCCAACAAGTGAGTTGCAATCAGTGACCTGCAGTCTGATTCTGCAGAATGACCAAATAAACAGTGATTGTTCATTTGGCCATAACTCAATGTAGAAAGGTCCAATTGACCTGAAATTTTACCAGAAACAAGATACGATATAGACCAACAACTTTCATGAAGAACCCTACCCCAAATTATGACCAGAACCTATCCAACAAGGGAGTTGCAGTCACTGTTCACTGCACTGTAGATATGGTCAGTTCAGAAAAATTCCAATCCGGCCAGTTGTGGTTTTTGAACCATAACTTGAGCTACAAAACTCCAAATGGAGTGATTCAAAAAAAGGAAATTCAACTAGACAAAATAAGGAACAACTTTCATGTTGATCATTTTACCAAATTCTAGCTGCAAAAATGACTAATGAAATAGTAAAAATGAGGCATGAAAACTGAAAATTCTGCTTACTTAACATTAAGCTTAGAAATGGTATTGGCAACCAATACCAACAAAATTTAAATGCAAAATGTGGTATGTTGGGAGTATTAAAACTAATGTACCTATTGTCTATGCAAAAGTCAATATTTTGGTTCACTAATGAAGTGAATAGTAACACCAAAACTTGAAATTCAAAAATTGTAAAACTCAAAAGTGTAAAATGCCCTAATATACCTAACAAGATTGGTTTGGATAGCTTGACATGCCAATAGGGTTCTGTTAGTAGTACTGCATATGGCTCTATGCCATTCTGTGTTTCATGGCTTTCCCATGCCATTCTGTGAAATAATAGCCTTTGGCTATGTTATTTGAGTTGATATACTTGGGTTTTAACTCTGATCATTATTACAGCTTATTAGTCGCTGCATACACCGGAGACACAATGTGACCAATGGTGTGATGGTCCGAGGTACTTAGTACCCAAAGGCCGGTTACCCGTTTATCCAAATTACCAATTAGTATGGGTTACTCGGGCAATGTTAAAGAACCTTACCAAAATTTTAATTGAATACTAATGCAAATAATATCAGAAGTTCAGTCTACCAAAAATTATAAATACACATTCTGCATCTTTGTTTTATTTTATTTTATTTTATATTGTCACCACTAAGCAAAATTACTTAGCGCGTCGCTTTTGCCACGCGCAGGTACTGGAGACCTAGCTGGTGAGCCCAGCAGACATCAGACCGGGTGAGCCTTCAGATTTGCATCCGGAGTCCCGAGTCACCTCACACCTGCAGTGCATATGGTAGGACATAGGATTTTGAGAGTATTTTGTATTTTGGCATTTTGTATTAATTTGGATTGTAACTATAAACTCCTGTAATTATGTATTAATGTAAATATATGAAATTTCATATTATTGAGATTTTCTGCATTATATATGTTGATAAATGAAATGTTGAGAATTATTTGTGAATATGCTTCAAGTGATAAAGTGAACAGAAAAGTTTTGAAAATAATATCGTGATTGAGATTGAGATTTTGAGATTGACTTGAATATATATAATGGAGTTTGGATTTGGAAATTATTTTGGAAGTGTTTTTAAACGGTTCAGAAGAACTGTTTTTCCAATTTACTGCAAGACTCACGGATTTTCTATAAAATTTGCGGTTAAATTCAGATTTATCAAAATTGAAAATAAATGAATTATAAAGAGATAAATTGTAATAGAAACATAAATTGGTGCTCCGGCACACTGAGTGGCATAACTTGCTCGGCTACACTGTAGACGGGTAAGGGGTGTCACATGAGAAGCTGGTCAAGGGGCTGCCATTGGTGATTTTGGTGTGAACAAGCTACAGGGACAACATCTAGTGTCCTAGGAGCATCCCAAAAGTGCTAAACACAACTGCAGTGCATCAAAAGGTTAATGCACTTGTTCTTGATCTAATCTAGGGTTCTTATGAATTAATCTGTTAATTCTAAAATCTTAAATGGCAAATGTAGATCTAAAAATATATTAAAAGTGTTTTAATATGTTGTTTATCACTAGAATCAAATAGATAAAAATGAATCTTGTATGATGCATGAGACCCTAGAAGAAAAATTTTTGAATTCAATAATATAAACTTATATTTTTCATACTTTCGCTCCTTCAAGTGGTATCAGAGCCACTATATTTGCAATTTAGATTGTTGATTATATGATTTAATTGTGTGATTTTGTCATGAGATGATTGGTTCATTGCTGGTTGCAAAGCAAAGGTGGTGGCATGTTTGATGAACACCATGGTGCACATGGTTTTGGCACCACTATGGTGCGCAAGGTATGATGGATTTTGATATGCAATTGTTGTATGATCTAAGGTCCATTTTATATCTAATTAAATTGTTTAATTAGAATTATAATCACACAATTAAATTTGTTTGAATGAGATTCAAATCTGAATTTTTAAATTTATTTGAATGTGATTCAAATCTGAATTTTTAAATTTGTTTGAATGTGATTCAAATATGAATTTTTAAATTTGTTTGAATCATATTCAAATCTGGATTTTTAAGTTGAATATGAGAAATTCAATTTAATTTAAGTATGTATGTTTTATTTAATTGTTAAATAGTGATATGCATGATGGATGATCATGGACAATAAAAGACCAATGTGATTGGATTTATTTCTTTTATGTTTCTTTGGGTTGTAAATTAATTTATTTATTTTAATTTATTTTGGTGGCATGTATTATAAAGGTTGTAATATTTTCTGGGTTGTAATTTCATTTATTTGGTTCTTGTAAATTCGCCTTGGTATGCCAAGGATTACTATGTAATTGGATTGCAAGAAGATCAAGGAGGTCAAGAGCATTGGTGAGACCAGTGGGAGGAATTCAAGATCAAGTGTTGATTATGTACTCCTTCAGCAACTCTTGTAATATGAATGAATGAAATGCACCTAGGAATGCCCTGATTCAATTCTTGGTGGCTCAATTGAATCCCTTAGAAAGTCCATGATCATACCATATTTATTTATTATCCATGAATGCATGAGATGTATGGGAATGCATGCAAGTATATGATATATGCATGCTAATGCATGAGATGTATGGGAATACATGCAAGTATATGATATATGCATGCTAATTGGATAATGGGCAAAGTGAGACCTTAATAGTAATTAGGACGAACATAAAATCTTCCAAACAAATGATTAAGTTGGAAATGGTATAATTAAAGTAATTATAACATGGGCCCTCCATTGAGGCAATTATTTTAAGAAATTTTAAATACTTACATAAGATGCAATTAATTTAAGAGATTTTCTTAAGAATAATTGTTAAGCATGAGATGTTGTAAATATGTAAATGGTTTGGTGCCCAATATTGGATGTACCTGAGGACATTAAAATTATTTGCATAATTACTGGCTCAATGGGATCAACTTAACTAATGCAAGATAAGTCAATAATGGATGTATCTGAGATTTTGAGCATTAGGGGCTAGGTAAAGGATTGAACCTCACATGAGATGTAATGGGCAAGGAGTAGCATTAGAAATCCATCCAACTAGGATTTCCGTTTCCTACTTTGGAAGTGTAGGATTTGATAAGTTAGTGGGAGAACCAATTTGATTAAAAGACCATAATCATTTTAGTTAATTATATGATACATTTACTAATTAATCTGGTTATTTTCTGCAGTTAATTTTCTGATAATAATGAGCACACCACAACCACCACCATCCAATATCCTTGCAAGCATACTTGATTGCAATAGGTTGACAGGACCTAATCTATCTGATTGGCTAAGAAATTTGAAACTTGTCCTGAACCTTGAACATATAGGATATGTTCTAGACTCAAATGTTCCTGGTCCCTTACCTCCAGAGGCCACTCAAGAGGAACATGAAACTTTGGACAAGTGGAAAGAGCATGATATGAGAGCCAAGTGTTACATGCTTACTTCTATGAGTAATGAGTTACAAAAGCAACATGAGAACATGCAGAGTGTGAATGAGATCCTCCTTCACCTACAAGAGTTGTATGGTGAGCACAGCAGGAATGTTAGGTATGAGATATCTAGACAACTGTTCTGCATGAGACTGTTTGAGAGGCAGAATATTGGGGATCATGTCCACAAGATGATTCGGCTGATTGAGCAGTTGGAACATCTTGACTTTAACATGGATTTCCAACTGCAGACGGATTTGATCCTTCAGTCCTTTCCTGAGTCATTTGGGAATTTTGTGACAAATTTCCATTTGACTAAGCAGGAATGCACCTTGGCTGGTTTACTCAACATACTGGTTATTGCCCAAAAGAATATGCTGGGAAATAAAGGAAAAGAGGTAGTTTTAATTGCATCTTTTTCTGCTGGAAAGTCCAATAAGAAAAAGGGCAATAAGAAAAAGAAATCTCAAATTCCTGGTCCTTCCAAGAAGATAGCTAAACAGAAAGGGAAGACTAAAGCTGATGGAGGCAAAGGAAAGTGTTTCCACTGCCAGTTAGATGGGCACAGTAATAGGAACTGCCCAGAGTATAGCAAGTAGTACCAGCTTGCAGTAATGAGATATTAGACTCCGGATTGGAAATGGCTCAATTGTTGAAGCCTTAGTCATAGGATCTAAATCTTTATACATGTGTGGACATGTTTTATATTTAAATAAGGTTTTGCATGTACCTGATGCCTTTTAAGAACATCATTTCTATATCTAGTTTGACTAGAGATAGTTATGAATTTTAGTTCATAAATGATGTTTGCAATATTTATTTTGGAAATAAATATGTTGGTTCAGGTTATATGCATGATGGACTTTATTATCTAGATAATAATGTTAAATACAAATCTAATGCAAGCAATCTAAAAGAATGCAATGCCATGATGAAAATCAACTCAAGTTTAAAATATATTTGGCACTTAAGGTTAGGTCATGTTACAAAAGATAGAATTGCAAAGCTGGAGAAAATGAAGATTTTATCCTCATTGGGTTCTGAACCTATTCCAATTTGTGAATACTGCTTTCAAGGCAAAAAGACCAGATCACCCTTTTTTGGACAAGGACTAAAAGCTGAAAATATTTTGGATCTAATACATAGTAATGTATATGGACCATTTAATGAAATGGCTAGAGGCAATTTTCATTATTTTATTACCTCTACTGATGATAAATCAAGGTTTGGGTATTTGTATTTGATGAAATACAAACATGAATCCTTTGAAAAGTTCAAAGAATTTAAATCTGAAGTAGAAAATCAAACAGGACAAAGTATTAAAGCTATTTGATCAGATCGTAGAGGTGAATACTTAAGTATTAAATTTGATAAATACTTAAGAGAGCATGGCATTATTTCCCAGCTGACTCCTCTAGGAACACCACAGCTGAATGGTGTATCTGAAAGGAGAAATCGTACCCTATTGGATATGGTACGTAGTATGATGAGCTATACTAATATGCCAATCTCCTTTTGGGGATTTGCATTAGAATCAGCTTTGTATATTCTGAATAGGATTCCATCAAAATCAGTATCTTCCATACCTTATGAGATATGGCATGGAAGAAAACCAAGTCTTAAGCATGTTAAGATTTGAGGTTGTCCAGCTTATATAAAAAAGCTGAACACTGATAAATTGGAAACCAGATCAAAAAAGGGTCGATTTGTTGGATATTCAAAAGATAGTTTTGGATATTATTTTTATTTGCCTACATCACAAAAGGTTGTGGTAAGTAGAGATGCCACATTTCTTGAACAATAGTTTATTCAAGAAGGAGGCACAGGAAGGAAAATAGAGTTAGAATTGAGGAATTCTGACTAACAAACAAATCATATGGATATGGATCCATCTAGTCAACCTACACCTATTGATGAAATGTCTACAGTTGTTCCTCGTATATCAACCAGGGTATCTCACTCACTAACGAGATATGGTTTTCTTCATGAAAAAGAACAAGAGTTGTCTACTCATGAAGAAGTAGATCATGGAGATGATCCACTTACCTATGAAGAAGCTATATCGGATATAGACTCTTCAAAATGTATTGATGCTATGAAATCCGAGATTGATTTCATGTATAAGAATCAAGTTTGGGATCTTGTTGACCCACTTAAAGGTATTGTTCCTATAGGGAACAAATGGGTTTTCAAGAAGAAAATTGGTTCTGATGGAAAGATAGAGACCTATAAAGCAAGGCTAGTAGTGAAAGGGTTTCGCTAAAGGCAAGGAATCGACTATGAGGAGACTTTCTCACCTATTGCCATGCTTAAATCAATTAGAATTCTATTAGCAATAGCTGCATACTATGATTATGAGATTTGGCAGATGGATGTCAAAACATCTTTTCTCAATGGATACATTGAAGAAAACATTTTCATGGAACAACCTAGGGGTTTTGAATCCCAAGATGGTTCCAAAGTGCGTAAGCTAAAGCGATCCATTTATGGGTTAAAACAACCTTCGAGGAGTTGGAACATCCGTTTTGATGAAGCCATTAAGTCATTTGGTTTTA